>NC_045694.1:25925210-26228240 GCF_003331165.1 Xiphophorus hellerii
TTTCGTGACACAGTTTATCTTTTAACAACAGCAAGGTATAACATATAGTGGAGGGGAACTTTTCCTCGATTCAATAAACATGTAAAAACCAGTCTGATACTGTTACTGTAAATCAAACATTGGTGCAATCACAATATATATCCACTTCCGCACCTTTGATTCGTTCATGTTAAATTCTCTCACTGCTGCTCTATTCCTGTGTTCTACTGCGTGACTGATCGCCTTGAGCTTAAACTCTGCGTCTTAAGCGTGTCTCTTAATAGGAGCCATTTTGGGGTCTTTACACAAAACCCAGCGTGCACCGCGCTTCTTCTTCTACGGGGGAAAATGAAGTCGGAGGCTGCTTACCGTAGTTGCGAGACCTGTTGTGGCTCAATATTGGTCCATATATAAGGCGCACCGGATTATAAGGCGCACTCTCGGCTTTTGAGAAAATTGAAGGTTTTTAGGTGCGCCTTATGGTGCGGAAAATACGGTAATTAAGTCCATATCATCCGTATGTGAATATGGACCAGAAACAGCCGAGGATTGGTTCTGACACCTTGTTGAATCGACGCCACAAAGAATTAACGGCAATTCTGGCGGCAGGAGGAGCTCCGCTGCGGTACGAGTCGTAACAAAGCGCCCTGTGAGTGTGTGAGTGTGTGAGCGCTGTTGTGTCTCTGACATGGGGTTTTCGTACTTGAGGGTTGGTGGAAGTCAATGTCACGCCGCAGCCCACGTAACCCGACCCACATATCCAGGGAGGAGCAGCAATCAGCAGCAGAGCCGAGGGGTGCCGCAAGGCGGGAAGCGCACACGCCTCCCCACAGGACAGGCAGCCATTACCAGCACAGGAAACACCATCATCCAGGAGCCTCGGGCTAAATGTAGGATTCAGCAGAGCAGCAGAGGAATCAAGTCGTTCCAAAGTGCAACCAGCAAGTCCTCCGCGCCCTTAAACATATTTGAGCTGCTTGCAAATTTAATAAAAGATACTTGTTCAGCTATGGGGCGATTGTTGCTGCGGTGCAGCAGCTGAAAGCCAAAATTAGGTTTTCTTTATGCTTTTATGAGGTGCTGAAACTTGAGTCTACTTATTTTTTTTTTTACTCATACATGACTTTAATGAACCAAGAGCTGGTTTCCAGTAAAGCGAGATATGGTGATGGGAAAAGAAAGAGACTGAATGAAAGAGAAGAGGCATTTAGGGATGAATGAAGATGAGGAGGGTCACCGTGTGGACTGACAGATATGGAAATGGAGTCTACAGGGAGACGGAGATATCAACTTTTCCCTCACTTCCTCTTTGTATTTACCCTTCAAAAAAAAAAAAAGGTGAGCGAGTGCTAATAAAACATTCATCAAACCAGAAAAGTCTTTAATGTGGGTGACATTAAAAGACGGGGAAGAGATGAAAAGCTTGGAGAAAGAGAGGTAAAGCAGCGGACGGTGGAGAGGAGGAGAGAGGGGGACAGTTGACCGGTGATTTGGTCCAACACAGGACAGATACAGGAGTCTTTCAACATCCTGGATGAGGGTCCATTTATTTTTAATTTGGGCTTCAAATCAAGTTTGATGATGACTGGGCCGCAGATTTCAGTCCATGTTGGCACGATAGCATCACAGCTACTGCACATTCATAATGCAGAACGCCAACACAAAGCAAAGGTGCTCTGATGGATGAGTAGACAGGCTGATAGATAGATAGATAGATAGATAGATAGATAGATAGATAGATAGATAGAGTTTGAGGCTGTGCCATACATTTGCACTTGTGTTTCTATAAATAAGTGAGAATGAGGGGAAAAAAAGTATTTTATTCGACAGAAAAAAAAAATTGGTAAAAACTTCTTTGTTGTGAGTGTTAGCGAGCAGATAAAAGCCCTACGCCTACGCTGCCTGACTGGTTAAAGACACACACACATACACACACACACGTCTCCTTCTCTCCCCTCCTCTCACTCGTCTCTCTCATCCCTCCAGCAGAACAGGACTCCCTTGTTTGCTCCCTGAAACACACTTGTTAAGCTTGATGCCAGTTTTGCGCGGAGCTCGTCTCCGCCACCAGAACATAAATGAGACGCGCCGGGGCTCGGAAGCTCTCAAAAGCAGCCTGACGAGTGGTTTGATCAAAGGCAGACTTGCCTCCGCGCACACATACTTACGCACTCTCCCCCTTCCCACTTCTGTCTTCTTCTTTTGTGTTTTGTCGTCATTAATTAGAGCCGCGCTAGCCGTCAGAGCCCCTCGACGCCCCTCAGGCCCGGCCGTCCCCTGGACCTCTGCCGCCCCTCCCATCCCAGCCTTCATCCTCCTGTGGAGAGAAAAAAAAGACAGGATAAAAAAAATGAATGGGAGTTTTTTTTTTTTTTTTGGTGTGGAAACAATAGGGACAGTCCCCGCACTTTGCAATGTAAGGTTATTTATCTTCAGGTGAAGCTACACCTCTGTTCTCCCACCGTGCAAACGTACTTCCTCCCCTTCCTCCTCCTCCTCCTCCTCTTCCTCCTGCCTCGGGAATAAAATCAGCAATCCGTTCATTACAATCTGGACCCCTGGAACCACAGAAATGGCAACACTTTTAATTTTTAATCAGGGTCTCAGTCAGAGGGGACTTGGGTTTTTTTCCTTTTTTTACTATTATTTCACTCCCCACCTGTTCTCACCACCTTCCTCTCACCTTCAATCCTTTCCTTTCCTATATCCTTGTTACTTTTATTCCCCCCACCCCACCACTCCCACCTCTCATCCCTCGTACCGCTCTTCAGCGAGTCAAGGTGATGAATGGCTGAGCGCTGCCATCTCCATGCCCACCAGCGAGAGGCAGAGGCCGGCTAACGCGGCTCAGATGCTCTCGGGGATCACAGGCAGCGGGGAGAGTAATTAATCCAGTAGGTTGCAGGACATCGGGCCGCTTCAAGACAGTGTATCAGAGTGAGACGGTGTGTGTGTGCGTGTGGGGTGGGTGTGCGTGTGTTACTGTGAGCAGAACAGATACTCCAGACAAGTATTTTTTTTTATCCAAACAAAACTGGATAAACTACAGGAGAAAAAAAAAGTGACTACGACGTGTGCAGGTGTGTGTGTGTGTGTGAGAGAGAGAGAGAGAGAGAGAGAGAGAGAGAGAGAGAGATAGTGTGGGCAGACGAGGTCCCTAAATAAAACCGCTTGGGTACAGACGGGAGCAGCCAGAGGCGGCACATTCAAGACTGTCCTTGAACTTCAGGGTCAAACCTCACAACTACACGCACACACACACCCCCACGCAAACACACACACCACATTCACTATGAAATCCAGCCTGAATGTAGGAGACGGCTCTAAAGTTTCTGCAGGGAGGGTGTGAGGCATTATGTCACCTCTTTTCTCAGAGTAAATTCATTGTCTGCGTTGCTACTCGGAATAATCACTCAGCTTTAATAGTCTGCTGACAGAGCCGAGGACCCGGCTGTGAAATGAAATTGCATCCACCTTGGTGAAGAGAGACTTCGAGACAATTGCGGGGCAAATGAACGATGCGTCGGAGTGCGATGCACAAACAAGTGTGGTCTCCGTCAAAGCTACATGCTAATTGGGCCGATCCATTACACACTTTGACGTGCTTAATGTTTCGAAGGATGAGGGATTACGGCGTTTTCGCAGGAGCCCGGCTGGTTTCCTGTGGTCCGTGACGTCTAACCCAGAGGCTACGGCTCCATGCATCATTAGTCCTGGCCGAGGTGGCCAGCATACCAATCACACCTTCCTACGACTTAATAAGATCACTGCGGGCAAACGGACAAAATGGCTTCACTTTGCTGTTAGAGCCGCCCAAAGTTAGGGCGGCCTCCTGGGTCTTCCCCGTGTTAGGGTGTTGATGGGAAAAGGCCGGCGCTACAGCAGCACAAAGGAGGCCAAGAAGGAAATGTGTCAGAAAGGCAGAAAAAGCTAACCGAAGATTAGATTCCGCCGCAAACATGGTGAGCAAATAGGAAAGGTGACAACACATTTCTAGCCTTGAAAAATAAACGAAGTTGTTGTTGTTCAATGTTTCGTTTTTATTTTAAGTTTTCATACTGAAAGAGTGATATAATTACTTACACAAGTAGCAATGGAGCTACGGAAATCTGTGAGAGTGGGTGTTCCAGAAAGCCCCATCTCGGACCATGCTGTTTGAACATACAGCTGGAGGTTCTTCACTTTCTTGCTGTTCTCGTTGTAAAACACGAGATTTGTTGAGGGCTTGAGGGTCTCCCTTATCTGGAGCCACTGTTCAATCCACCCAAATTCCTCGAGTGTGAGGTAGACTTGGGCAGGACCAAAGGCTTTGTTGGTCTTGTGCTCCTTCACCTGCAAGTGCCACAGGAAAGGGCATGTTAGCTGCCATTCAGGAAACTTTGTGAGTGTTCCAAAATGGCAGACTCCAAGCTGCCACTTGGTGGCATCCGTGAATGCCACCAAGTGGCAGCTTGGAGTCTGCCACTTAGTGGCATCTGTGAAGGGTACCAAATGACAGGAACTCCGGTAGATCTAACAAGTGCTACATCATTGCACTTACATTGATCACAAAGCCGACGTGGCTGATCTTCGCCTCCAACCTGGCCTCGTCTACTTCCTCCACCGACATGTTCGTCAGAACGCCGGTTCGGTGGCCGTAGATGCTTGCTATGTACGCACTAAAGTAGCCATAAAATCTGCGCACATTCAACCAGGTGGGGATCGTTTGCATCTCGTCTACAAAAACATACATTGAAACTCAGGTAAGTAAGTAAGTAAGTGAGTGGGTGAAGAAATGAAGCTGCCATTTGGAAGTACATGTTAAGGAGCCCAAATGGCAGCTTCATGTCAGGAATTCTGGTAAGTAATTGAATAAATTAAACATTTTAATTCTTAAAGTCTTACCAAGCAGCTTTGGGATTATCCGCTGCGCCTTTTTCTGACAGCAGTGGAGCTCCTGCTTCGAAATGATGTTTCTGGACTTCTTCCTCTTCACCTGGATCTGCCTAAGCACGACCTGCCTGGTGAGCATCTTCAAATCTGAGGACAACGCCCTCAAGATAGCAACCATTGTTTTCTTTGAAACGCGCGAGGTGGATGGCGGGGTGTCCCGGAAGAAGCTCAGAAATTCTGAGAGGTTCACCAGGTAAAGGCGAATCGTGGTCATCGCATTCCCTTCCTGAAAAAGCTTCTCCGGCCACCTGCTAAGAAAGAAATGTTCTAACTTCAACACGAACAAATACATGTTAGAGAGAGAGATACTCACTCATGAACCTTCTTGATGTTGTTTAGGAAGGTCCAATTGGGCAGCACCGCCCTCTCCTCATTGACGAAGTGCAGGAAGTGGAAGATGCGACCAAGCTTTGACTTTTGGTTCTCCTTATGCTTCCTGGAGCCCATTGACCCTTTCAGATGCACCCAGTAGTCCTCAATGAAGTCCACTGAATAGAAAAAAGGTTAGAAAAATAACTTTTATGGCTTGTAAAATAGAACAATATAGTAAGCAGTTATGTTACTTACGTATTGGTGATGGAAGTCCTTTTCATATTTTGAAAGAGAGAGGGAGTGCCTCTTCAATTTCTTCGAGGACGATGGCTGATGCTCAGGTGAGGGCGAGGACCTGTCCCCAAATGGGGGGGGCTGCACAGACTGTGCCCTGATTGTGGGATTCTGGAGAGCCTGTTAAGGTAAGTAAGGAAGGAAGGAAGGAAACTCAGTGAAGTGCCTAAAGAAGGTACTGCCACTTAGAGCCCTTCACAGATACCACCAAGTGGCAAGAACCCAGGTAAGTAACTAAGTAAGTGAATATGTTAAAGAATTTTAAATACCTGTTCCAGAGACTTTATCTTTGCCCTGTATCGCTTCAACCTGCGATCCTTATTCCTCGCCTGACGCAAAAGCTCCTTCACTTGTGCAGTGAGCTGTGTGCAGGAGGCGCAGGTGGGGCTGGGGGGCATATCGTCCACAGATTCCTGTAGGAGGAGCTCATCCTCACCGATATCTAGGCTGGATATCATCGGGGGGCTGGGGTTGGACGCCCGGAGCGCCCTCAATCCATCAATAGTGACCCTGTTTTTTATGCCCGTGATGAAGTCTTGGATTTCGGCGGAGTTGAACTCAGGGTGCCCCTGCTCCAGGTGCCGGTCCACCCTGGTTTTGTTGAAGCCGCATTGTGGTACTGGGCAGGGAAGGTGACGATAATTCACCTACCCTGTGGCGTGATTTATAAGGAGCCGCTTCTCGACCTTATTTACAATGCTGTGCCGGCTGGAAAGGTGTTTGCCCAAGTAGGTGTATTGATACTTGCAAATTGGGCAGCACACTGTGTTCTTGGGCGGTGTCATTTCTAATGAAAAGGAGCAGGAGGAGAAGAAGAAATAAGATAGTTTTAATTATTTTAATATGACAAATTGGTGTAAAATCACAGACCACGTGCTCTTAAATAAAGAAGAACGGTTTAAATAAAGACGTTTTAAATCAAGCCATTTTAACACGAGTAAGACAATTAAAAGCAACTTACCGTCGAGTGTTGCTCTGGGATGTGGAATCTTTGCCAAAAAGTGTCGCTTCCAAAACTCTGCTGTGCTCCAAAGCTCTGCTGTGCTCTCCTACTAGTGATGTGTCGGTCGCGAACGATCCGGCTCTGAGAGCCGGCTCTTTGAAGTGAACGATTGGAACAATGGGAGCCGTTTTAGGATCCTATTTGGGAGCCGGGTTTTTTTCTACAGTATATCGCTGTCTCTCCGCCTCCCTGTTGTTGTGCTTGTGCTCTGCAAGTGCCATAGCCGATAGTTTTTCCCCACATCGTTTTTTTTTTGTCCTGCGGTGCCTCGCTGTCTCTCCTCCCCCTTCTCCCTCTCCTTCACGTTTTGCTCTTCTGCCAGCGCTAGAGCGGAGAGTTTTTTTTCCCTCGGTCGGTCCACTGCCCTCATGTCAAGCGTGTGCTCCACACATCTGACCAATCACACATAGTTTCAATTAATAATGTGGCGGGAAAACACTGAAAAAAAAGTTTATCTCCACTTTTTTTGTGGAAACGGCAGGCAATTGGCCAAGCTGTATAGCGTTCGTCGGCAGGTGTTTATGTACAGACACTCACTCAGCGGTCAGGAAGCACAGAAAGAAGGGGAGTCAGTGTGAGAACTGAATAGGTGAAAATAAATGAGTGACAGAAAACGGAGCAAGATTTGGACTCATTTTAATGCTACATCAAGCTCCAGGGCAGAGTGCAGACTGTGCAAAGTCAGCATTTCCTATCGTGCAGGCTGGACAAACAACCTGCACAGGCACATGCGGACATCACACGCATCGGTATTGCTATAGCATTGTTATGCGGCATTTTTACTCATCATAAGTGCTTAACAATGTCAATAATGAAACAAAATATTATAAAATTAGGTTTAAGCTATTAATTAATTAATAATGTCAAAAATATATATGGGGAGCCGTTTGGGAGCCGAAAGAGCCGGCTCTCCACAGTAAGAAGAGCCATTAGAGCCGCATCTCGAAAAGGAGCCAAAAATCCCATCACTATCTCCTACGCAGTCTCCCCTCAAAGAGTTGAGCGCTGAAGTACCTGCACCTGGCCACCAATAAGGCAGATGAGTCATCAGCTCATGTTACGCGCAGTGGCCAATCATAGGTGTTGTATGGCGGGAGCACTTAACAAGCTGCACCTGCAACTCATTTTCCTTCTCCCTTTTCTGAGGGGGACATTGAACCACAAATGCCGTGCCGTTTGGGCGGACCAACCTTCACTCCCCCGTGGCACAATGGTTAAGAAACTTGCCTCCCACCCGGGAGAGCCTGGTTCGATACCAGCTTGGGACGCAGAGCTGGAGGACTTGCCATCCGGGTATCATTTTGAATTGGATTTCTGCCATATGGGAACCAACATTCACAGGGGCTTTAAGGGGGGGTCCCGTGCATTTATTGGGCAAAAGGTGGGCTCAGGTCATCACACACACTTGAGAGAATAAACGAAACCAGGCACAACCTCCTCTGATGCCCCCCCTGCTCTGGGGGGGCTTTGCCACCAGGGAGTAATTATTGCCACCTGGGTATCAACAAAGAGATGAGCACTAGCAGATGTGGCTAATGTAGAGAACAAGGGCAGATCATCACTGAACACTTGGACCTCCAGAGAACCAGGGGGACTCATGGAGCTCCTTTACCCAGGGCTAGGGCACCCAACGCCCGCAAGGAGGACAGATGAACCACCCCTTGGTCCTCCAGAGAACCAGGGGACTCATGGAGCTCATTTACCCAGGGCTAGGGCACTCAAAGCCCGCAAGGAGGACTGATGAACCACCCCCATGCACCTCCAGAGAACCAGGGGGACTCATGGAGCTCCTTTACCCAGGGCTAGGGCACCCAAAGCCCGCAAGGAGGACAGATGAACCACCCCTTGGTCCTCCAGAGAACCAGGGGACTCATGGAGCTCATTTACCCAGGGCTAGGGCACTCAAAGCCCGCAAGGAGGACAGATGAACCACCCCCATGGACCTCCAGAGTAGTACCCATGAACCACCAGCACTCAGTCACTTAGCAAACAAAGCCACTTTGCCACAAAGGAACACCGGTCAGAATACCAAGGTGGCAGGCCTACCCCTCCCCCACACTACCCCGTGTTAGGGTGTTGATGGGAAAAGGCCGGCGCTACAGCAGCACAAAGGAGGCCAAGAAGGAAATGCGTCAGAAAGGCAGAAAAAGCTAACAGGAGAAGATTAGATTCCGCCGCAAACATGGTGAGCAAATAGGAAAGGTGAGTACACACCGAGAAGTGGAAGGTTTCCTGACAGAACAGGTCTCTGCGCTCAGACGGTTCATGTTGGGCTTTCATTTGCCAGTAAATTGGCTGGTGAGATGCTGCCACTGAGATCTGGGACTCGCTACAAATTGTCAAGACATGCAACCAGTCACTGACTGCTGGAGAATCTCCTCAAAAAAAAAAAAAAAAAAGGCAATCTGGTGATTAACACTTTCCAAATTCTAGAGAGATTTAATTATTACCTCGATTCTTCGAAATACCAAAAGACAATTTGTGAATCACTTTTTAAAATCTTAACTCACTAAACATCTTCACTTTGTCAATGACTATAGTCTTAGAAACAAATCTGACTGCCACACTGGACCTGGTGGATTTTGTACCGTAAGACAAACTTCTGATGCAAAAACTAAATAAGAGAGAATGCATTTGAAATTTTTAAAGGCATAAAAAGCTTTTGACACAGATGATCATTAAATACTTTAATGCAACTTAAACAAGTGTAGCATCAGATCTCTTCCCTATGACTGGGGGAAGCTGCAAATTGCTAGCTAGCTAGCTGAGTTGATGACCTAACTAATTAATTGGCTAAAATCAATTTGATAATATACTTTTATCATGCACCAAAAACACTTAAAAATGTATTCTACATTTAATAGTTAATTTATATTTTTGCTTAGTCTTGTGTAGAAATTCCTTTGATGTCATATTTCTCTAGCAGCAATAGGAAACGTTTTCATTTTTTATCATCATGTTGTAGGCATTTAATGTAAAAACAGAGGCAACTGTATGCTAGTTGATGTCTACTATGAATACTGTGTAAATAAGTTGGGAATGTTTGGCAGAAGAAGAGTTTCTGGGTGAAAAAAATCTTCAAAATCACTGAGACCTTCCTAGCTAGCATTTGTTAGCTTCTTTTAGCAACTGAGAGCCAACGACAAGAACAGTGTGAGCTAAGATTGTTCTGTACATAGAAATATTAGCACAAAATGATGTTTATGGGAAGATGATACATACAATACATGGACTATATGGAATAGAGGATAAAACCAGTTACAGTTTGCTCGTTCACTAGCAAATTACCCGTTAGCTGACCACTTGTTGCTTTAGGTTAACAGGCCTTAATATCTATTTAAATAAACAGTAAACATGTTTTAAAACAGATAAATGATTTAGTAGCTAACGGTTGCTGGGCCAATAAAATACTCTATATCTACTCACTTTGAATGGTTTTCTTTACCACATCATAAAATCTTGAGCCATCTTGCTTCGGATGGTGTTTGTCTGAGGTCCGCTCGTTTTCCAATGTTTGTTCTCTTCTCTGTTCTCGGTTCTAACTTGATGCTTATCCCAAACAATTTTCTTTTCCTACGTAGCTGAATTTAAAAGGGAGAGAGCGTCGCCCTCGAGCACGACAATTTTCACGAGCCGGGGTGAAATTACAGCATTTGTATGTTCTCTAAAATTGCTGTGAAACAGGGCCGCGACGTGCGTTTGAAGGCGAATGTATTTTTCCAGACGTCACTGAACAAGGCAGGGATCTTCAGCTCTGTTGCCTTGCTTGCTGAACACGATGCCAGTCGGTTTTTGGAGCTACTTTTATTTTCTTCATAAATTTAAATGTGATGGTTCATTATCATTTGCCAACCACTGTGCTACCATGCTTAAGAAAATAATTGCCAACAGATAAAAAGGGTTTGTGGCCAGATAGAGATTTGTCTAAAGCATTCAGAGTCGGATCGTAATTCCTCCTTCTTCTCTACTTTTTGCCTCTTGTTTTTCTCTTTTTTATCGTGAGCCGACAGACTCCACCATCTCCCACCATCTTGTCTGCTCAGAGGAGACACTGGGGTGGGTTGTTAAACTCTCTCTTTGAGGATTGTGTCATATCAATATTTTACTGAGATGTTGTAAAACAGTAAATGAAACTAATTTCTTTCATACAACATGTCCAACGGCGCGCCACGAACAACTGCTGCCTAGTTAGAAGCGATAACAAGAAAGAGGGTCACCTTAGGTGTCAGAAACTAGAGACTGCAGTTTGAGAAATCCACACAAATTAATCCCACAAGTCATGATAGTGTATTCTCACATTATGATACTATGTGGTGAGAACTGATGCAACAGCTGCACACCAAAAAAAAAAAAAAAACCAAGGCATGCTTAATAGGAACCCTGATATGATGTAAGAGCAAAGCAGGAGAAAACAGATGAGTCAGAACTGAGACTCTTTTGTAGCATTAAGCTTTCGGGCCTGAGATCCGTGTACATATAGCAAATTCCCATGGTGTTGCGCTAACTAGTGGATCCAACTCAGTTTAATTCAGTTTGTGTATTCGCTCCAGGATGTTGTGATGTTTCTATTATTGGTGATTGTTGCGGCCTAAGAGTGATCGATTTTGCAGCACCTTTTTCTAAGAGTTTGTTTCAACTTTATTTTTTTTGCCATAATACGGGTTAAAGTGAAAATACATTCTTCAAAGTAGCTTCTTGGAATAGCATCCTTAATACAAATTAAATCATGTTTCAATAAGTTGTCAAAGTGCAAAAGAAGAATGCCGTATTGGTCATTCAAGTTAACATGGACTATGTTTACACCACATGTGTCAAACTCAAGCTACAGCTATTTTCGTTAAAATGGCAAAGAATTAAAAAAAAAATCCTTATAGTGGAACTTGATGTAATGTTGTTTAACAAAGTAACTAATGTGTTCATGCCTATATATCAAACATTGACAGTTTAGTGACGGAGATCCTACAACAAAAACAATACTTGTCCTGAACACTAAATCTAGCAGGTATCTTCAGTTTTACGTAGCTCCGAATATGATCTGTTGTTTTCAGTTTTTAACTAAAACACGGGAGCTGTTTTTACTCAATGCATTTTCAGATGTTTGATGCAAGATCTATTATTGAAAGGCATTAGCTGCAGTTCACACTCCAGACCAGATGGTGGCGGTATTGCACTTTTTCAGTTTTTTTCTTTGAAAAGCGCCACAAAAAGAAGCGCCACGAAGCCAGAGAAGATAACAGACGCTGTTCAAATTCGCCATTTTTACTCGCATAATATTGCCTTAAAAGTACAGAGGACCTTGATAATAGTTAGTAGTGTTGGTAAATTCAAGCTGGTGACGTCATAGTCTGAGTTAGACGACAACGCAACAGGACAACAACCGATGGAAATGAGGCTGCTAACGTGTTGCTAGCTGGTGGTAAGTTTGCTTATTAATTATCTTTTTATTTTTTAATTATAAACAGTGCAGTAAAGATATAAACAAACTTACGATGGTTTCAGAAATAATTATTTTATCAATTGTATTTTATAATTATTACCATAACAATCATTCAGGTACATGTTATAACTGTATGGAGGCTCTGTGTGTTGCGACTTGATATAGTTCATAAACTTAACCTGGTTTTAATTAAGCTCCGTATGACAAAGAGACGTTGATATTGTGAAGCTGTTGTTATAACTCGTTCATCATTGTTTTTATCTTCGACATATTTTTGCAGTCTAAGCAAATTAAGATGAAAGAGAAAGCCAGGAATTACATTCCAGAAGAGGCTCTGGCTCCATCAGATCACCAACCAGTTCTGAGGATGAACCTCCACATCGTCAAAAGATTAGTTTTTAACTAACAGCTGGCTACATTTTCAACAGCAAAAACTGGTGTGTTACCAACACTAAGTGCTTAATAAACATGATTTGATTTTAAAATAACTGGACAGAATTTATTCCCCTTGTTAATCTGCCATTTCTCCTTCATACATTTTATTTGTTGTTGCCTATCAGGGCACTGTGATGGACTGGTGAAAATATACTAATCAAGCACATTTATATTACATAAAAAGCGATAGTATACTAAGTGTAACTTAAGTTGTCCAAAAAGAGTGCGTAGTACACTTGAAATTGTACTTTAATACAATTTAGATACTATTAAAGTACACTAGGCACAAAATTAGTTGTTCAAAAATGACACTTTAAGTTAACTAATTCTAAGTGAACTTGAAGTATACTCATGATAAGTCTGACTTAAAGTATGCTCAAGTATGTTAAAATTTAACATAGTACGTTAATTGTTCACCAGGGTCACAACAGCTGTTGTCTTAATTGTATCAAATAAATATATAAAATTTATATCCAACTCGTTATTTTTACGCCTGTGATCAGATAAGCCTTATCAGAGATGTCCAGAAATCATTTTTCCAAGTTCAAGTCCATTTTGTAAGAAAAGGTAGATTAGATGAGAAAGTACTTTCTGTTTGCACGTTTCATTATCTTGCAACTCGATTATTGACATAAAATGAGACAGAAATCAGGACGGCTTGTAAAAAACAGACTTTCATAAATATCTAAAAACATAACATAAAATATGATATAAAAACTTTGTTGGGTGTTCAGTCTCCGCGGTCTGAGCTGAATAGAGAGATGAAACAGAGGATCAATGAACGTTTATATTTGTTGTTCCTGAAGCGCCTACGGTGAGATTAAACCTTCTACCATCAGATGCCCTGCAGCCCAGTTGTTGAACGATTCTGAACTATAAAACAAAAGAGATGAAAAAAAATCCATCAACATCTACATTTACCAAGGAATAAAAGTTCCTTGATTGATGTAAGTAGTTCTAAATCGATAGAAAATGAAACAATGATAAGATCATCCCTGTTTATGCACCAAACCGTACGTATTGTACCCCCTTATCTGATTTTTATTAATCTCAAAAAAGTGGATCAAAGACGTATTATTGGTTGATGTATTTGTAGAGGGTAAATGTCGTTTTGGTTGCTTTTCATGAACAGAAGAAAAAAGACATGATCTGTTTGTATTTGAATAGCCAATCACTGAGCCAATCAAAATCAGAAAAATTAGCTTAACACGATCACTGGCTGATTGATCTGATAGATTTAATTTCATAATGTCTTCATGCTTAGTAGTTAAACATTGATCCTAGTTGTAACTAGAGATGCACCAATCTGATATTATCATCTGTGTCGGTCCCGATATTGAAAGAAAATTCAATATCGGAAAAAAAAAAATCAATATAGATCTGTGAAAATGTTCCTGGTCCTTGAGGGCAGATCTGTTCAGTCTAATTCTATGATTTGTGCCCTGAGCGACATCATGATTTATTATTTATTTGAAATTATATTTAGAATCCCAAATTACACTTTCTGAACCCTTTGGAAGAAGATTTACTGCACTTTATTTTTTTACATGTTTGACCAAAATAGTCAACCTTTTGTTTTTGTCAGTTTCTTTATTATTTATTGTACATCCTAATTACATCCTGACTGACCAAATGAAAGTTTTGTTTTTTTACATGATTGACCGAGCTTCTTATCTTGTTGGTGTATTGAAGTGGCTGTGCTGGTGCAAATTTCTCAAATAAATTTCTGATTCAATATATTTCTATCTGTGTTTAGAAAAGAAACATTTTAAGTCAAATCATTGCTGTTTTCCTGTATCAGAGACCTCAAGTATCGGTATCAGTATCGAAAGTGGAAAAAGTGGATCGGTGCATCGTTGGTTATAATTACCTGTAACCTCACTGCAGCTGAAAGTCTGCAGCCAAAATCAGCTTGAGAGGCACAATATTTGTCTCATTAAAGAAAACACTCACATAGGCACACAGGCCTTTTGCAACGTCAGACTCTAATGTTTTCCACCTTTTATTATAAAAAGGTCAGAGTAAAAACATGCAAGGAGATCGTGGTGTTCCCAAGGATTCTGAAGGCCAGTTTTCCTCTTATCAGCAATTTTTTATTTTTTTGCTCCAGCAGCCAAACAAAGCCTGCGTGGCGCTGAGCCTCTCTGGGTCGTCTGTGTGGGATGTTTGAATCAGACTGAATGACACTCAGGTAACCTGCTGGATTCGCCAGATGTAAGGTCACCGTTACATTTCCAGCAGACACATCTGCACCGCGTAGCGCCTGCTGTAACCACCTCCAGAGCTGCAGGTATTTATCTCTAGTGTAACACTGCTTAATCGCATTAATTACACCTGTTCATTTTCTGGTTTGTGAGTACTGGAAGCCGCTGTTCCGCTCAAACGCTCGGCTCTACGTCGCCCCCTTTATGCAGGGATGCTGTCGAACACTTTCACTGTGAAAAAGTATTTGCTCCCTTTCAGATTCCTCCTCTTTTTACTTTTTTTCTTTGCTGCACTTATTCGTGCCACACTAATAAAATAAAAAAATGTAAATTACAAGAAAAAAGCCGTAGTATTATGACTTTATTTTCATTGTTTTATGACTTTATTCTGTTGCGACTCTTAATATTTTGACTTTACTCTTGTAATTTTACTTTATTTTTCACATTTTTCTTAGTATGACCTCAATACTCCGTCGTATTTAAATATTTCATTTCACAGATTTTACAAATATTAAGGGAAAAAATGTATCCAAAGCCAACCTGGCCCCGAATGGAAAAAATAATTGAGGCCTAAACCTAACAACTGATTAGCAGCAGCAACTGCCTTCGAGCATTTTTGACGTCTGCAGACGTGTCTTCTTTTACATCACCGTGGAGAAAGTTTGACCCACTCTTTTTTGCAGATTTCTTTTAACGCTGAAATATTGGAAGATTTTTGTGCATGAACAATCTGCATAAAGTTGTGCAACAACTGAAGTTCACACATTTACTTCACTGTGCTATAAAATGGCACTAAACACATAACGCTGCCCTTTAAAACAGCTTTTCAACTCTGCACAGTTATATATGTGATTGACTTTGAATGTTCTTTAACCTGTTTAGATCGGAGCACAGTGTTCTGCTCTTTTGAGATCTTTTAGCCCACTTCATGTCATCAGAACGGTTCTATTTAGCTCAGCTCAGGAAGCAGTCAGGCCAGATAAATCGAACTCAGCTGTGCAAAGATGTGGTTATCATAGAACGTCAAAATTTAACAAATATATTTCCACACATGACGGGGGAGGTTTTGGGTAACTGATTTCCTCTGGATAAATAAAATGACCATTTAAAACCAGCTTGTGTAACAATAAAAAAGTAAGAGGGAAATTACTTTTCCACAGTGCTGTCTTTTTTTTCTTCTTTTTAAAAAAATGTTTGCTCCAACACAGTTTCCACAATTACGTGCATAAAGCACTTTTTTGTTGTTGGAAAGTGTTTGAAGATGCGTGATTCCAGCAGATAAAAAGAGCTGTAACGACTTCTGACTGGAGAAAACAGCGGTAAGGAGGCTGATGGGCTGTCAGCTACATGTGCTGCTGCGTTTCTCAAAAAACAAGCTGCAAACAGAAAACCTGTCACGAGCGTCGTCTAGACACGGCCGCCTGTGTTCTTAACTTGCTTGTGTGAAGAGGAACAAGCGAGAAAAATGATTTTTATGAATGCTAAATGCTCACCTTCTTTAGCTTTCATCTGCGTGTCAGTAAGCCGGTGTAAAGCACCATCCTCTAACGTTCCGACTCAGAGAGATTTCCCACATGTTCAAGTTATTTTGATAACTTTCCAGGGTTTTTTTTCTGCTCCTAGATTGATCTACTTGGCTGTCACTGTCACCGTTTTTATTTCTCGGCCTCTAGCGTTTTGCGGCTCAGCCAGCTGTTTCGTCCTCATCGGCTGACCTGGCCGCCCTCCTGACCACGCATTTCAGCCCTTATAATTCACTTCTGTGTGACAGCTACTGCTATGCTGCGAGCTGCAACATTTTATCCTGTTCAAGCATTCAAAAGCCTGCTACGGCTATTTTTCAGCCTTGCAACAAAAGTCATAGCTTGCACCTTTCTCCTGCACTTTTCTTTTTTTTTCACTTTACTGCTGCGAGTAAGAAAGCATTGTATTACCATGTTCTACATCAAAGTCTGTTTGCTCTTTCGGTCCCAGAGGCCCCCTATCAGCTCAGCTACAGAAAAACGGTTTCCTAGAGTTTAATTCGTTTCTTTTCCTTGGTAAGTCAGACTGAGTCGTTGGTTTTGGGTCGCCTTCAGAAGCTCCAGCAAACGCTTCACTCTGTCGCCTCGTAATGAGACTGTCACTGACGTCCTTCGACCTTCAGATGCTCCGAGTCCATCTGAGGAACAGAATAAGTTGTCCTGAAGCTTTTTGGATGCACTATACAGCAGCGTGTCACGTTTCATATGCACTGCAATTGTTCATGCCCCAAGAAACGTTTCACTTCTTCTCACATTACAGCCACAAACTTTAATGTATTTCACTGGTATAGACCAAGACAAAGTGGTATGTTATTACAGATCTACTTTGATATGTATAAATAACCATTTAAAAAGTGTGTTTTGCATATGTATTCTACTTCCCTTTTTGTTGTACCCTTAAATCTAGGCTCCCTAATTAGCTAACAGAACCCATCTTTGTGTGTGTGTGTGTGTGTGTATATACTAGGTTTTTATATACTTGTGGGGGTGTGGTTATATTTCTGTCTACAATGTGGGTTGTGGGGACCACTGCTTCTTGTGGGGACATTTTCTAGGTTTCTATGAGGGGAATTGCTAATTTTCGGTTAGGGGTTAGGTATGTGATGGTTAGTGTTAGGCTGTAGAAAATGGATGGAAGTCAATGTAAAGTGCTCACAAGACACAAAAACACAACTGTGTGTTTGTGTGTGATTCTCAGGATGAATCCAGTTGTTCTGTGAAAGCCTCAGAGGTTTGCTAGAGAACATTAATGAACAAACATCATGAAGACTAAGGAACACGACAGACAGGATTAGTTAAGATGAATTAAATTCAGTTAAAACTACAGTATGCAGCATAGTGTGTTTTACATATTTGTTAAAACTGACACCATGTCATGACAGCATAATGTGAGACTGATAATCTGTGAAGAAATTGAGCTTTTCCCAGCACTACTGTTGCCGTCTGCAAAAATGCACCTCTTATAGTCAAAAACAACCAATCAGAGCCAGGAGGAGGGTTTTAGAGCTGTCTATCAACATGGTGAATGTGTACTAAATGTGCTAGAGGCGAAGAAACGACTTACAGTTACAGGAAACTGTTTGTTATGGAGGTCCTGTAAATAAATAATGACCCCTGACCTCAGTGTTGACCATATATGATTGATCGCCACAAAGTGGTCAATAATTCTGAAGTGGAAGGAAACTATAACTTGTTTTAGTAATTTTTTATTTTACCAAATACAAATCAGAAAAAAATAATCATGCATTTAAATTCGGTTACTACTGTGTAGTTGTCCTTTTGGGGTGTTGTCTACCAGTTTTGAACATCTAGGATTTTCCGGAGTGTATTATCAGCCTGGCGGGCCACCAGACTTAACTTGCACTTCCACCAGGCTGAGCATTGTTTGTTTATTTATTGTAGATTTTTTCCTCCTTTTTTTTATACCAATAATGGTGATAAAGATGAGTTAAAGAGTCTCTTTGGTGAAGTGGTTGGAAGCACAAAGGGACACAGCCTCTCAGTAAATCAAATCAAAGTTTGTGAGTTTGCTATGTGACAAAATGAAATGTTGAATATTTTTTTGCAAAGTTTCCACATTAAGTTCTAATTGGTCGGTTAGGCAGAACGTCGCTGGCCGTCCTTCCACGTTATTAAATTCATCCGGTCATAATTAAAAAGTCTTCTTTGTTCCTTCGGTTTATTTCCTTGTCATCTTAAGAGAGAGCGACTACTTGATCGTGTTGTGCCGATTTAATGCATCCTCCGTCTGAAGGTGACATTAACTAAAATAAAAAGGCAGAGCAGAGGTCAGCTGAAGGGACGGAAAACTCTCCTGCGATTATGGCAACATCGCTTTCTAATCCACTCAAAGGGATTCCGCCTGCAGCATGTTCCAGTCGAGGCAGCGGCCTCACTGCTTCCTTCCACCCGCTTGTCTCCATCTATCACACTTCTTGTTTTGTCTTCCGTCACACACTGCGCACCCATCTGCTTCCAGAACTTCAATAACACTCTGCCCGTCCTCCAGCAGCTACTCTTCAGCTCGCCTCACTTCGGCCCGCTGTCTCAAAAAGCCCAACTTTTCCTTTTTTTGTCTTTTCTTTTTAAAAAGGGGGGAAATAATTCTCTGAAATTGTTAGCATTTTCTGCTCTTCACCGCGTGCGTTAATTCCCCTGTAACGTTTGTTTCCGTGTGAAAGCGAGCTGTGCGGAGTTAAGCCGGTGCATGGGCGTGATGCGTCGCGAGCGTGAAAGCTGGATTGAGGCTGAACGAGTGGGTGTGTGTTCATTTGAAAGCGGAGCGTTCACACAAAGACGTGTATTGGATTAATAGAGCGGGGAGGCTTAATTTGGGGTTCTCAAGCTGTGTTAGTCGTGACCTCACTCATCTTCTGGATGGGCTGCAGGCTGTTTTTCTTTTTTTTTTGGTTGTTTTTGTTTTTTTCCTCTCCATCTTTTGCCAGATTCTCAAATCACAGTTAGCAGCGAGGGCTGTGGGTGTGTTTGTGTGTCCGCCTGCGTGCTGGAAATAAATCCATTATTGGAATAGCCTTTCACTCAAGTATCACTTTCCTCAGCTGCAGGATCCCTTGGAGTGCGAGGATGTGTATTATGTCTGCGAGGCGAGTGTTTGATTGGGGTGTCAGGTCTCTCTCAGCTGTGGCGGAGTTTTGGCGAGAGGTGTGTGTGATGTGTCTCGCAGCTCTGGCGCTGCTTGACTCCGTTTGCCTTTGAATGCAGCTTCAAAGCCTGCCTCGCTGAATGTTTCCCTCCACACGATCTGGCAGCGTTTCCTAACCCCACTCCACCTCCCCCCCTTTCCTTCTAGCTCTCTGCTGAATGTGTGTGTGTGTGTGTTTTCAGTACACTTTTCCCTCCGTCCTTCGCATCTCGCTGTGTCCTCCAAACTCTGCCCTGACTCAACTTTGACCTGTGTGGGGATTGTGGCGCCGGAAATCAATAGCGTCAATGGCGACTGGTAGAAACATGGTGGCATTTATTATTATTATTATTCTGTATTATATATTATATTTCCTGCACAAACTTGAATGGATTTTATTGGGATTTTGTGTAACAAACTTGCAGAAAAATTTGCATATTGTTAAGGGAAAGGCTACATAGTTTTTAACACATAATAACCTTAATATGGTGGTCATACATTTGCGTTCAGCCACCTGAGTTAATGCCTTGTCGATAGGAATGCAACGACTGCAGTTTTCTGGCCGATTATCAATCTTTAAAAAGACTGACCTGCCGATTTTGATTTTGGCAGTTGCCGATATTTTTTTGTCTAAAATTTTGCTAAATAAAGCAAGAAAGTTGCTGAGTTGATAACAGTGGGGTGAATATTGTTAAATGCAAACGTGGAGACATGACCTGGTGGGTAGGGCTAACAGTCAAACCGCTCTCATGGTAAAGAAAAGGAGGAGAGTTGTTGATTTGTAGATCTTTGCCGAAGTCGAAAAGATTGTTGGATTAGATCAGCTTCACGTCTAAATATCGGCCGATCACCGATCTCCCAAAACTAAGGAAACAGAGATCAATTTATTGGTGCATCAACATCCAGCTACAGCTGCAGTTTTGCCCCAGCCTCTGAATGATTCTATATCTCGACTTTGACTAGGACATTCTGACATACGTATATGCTTTGTGTTTACTGTTATCGTCCTTTTGAAAGGTGATCTTACAGGTGTTCCTCCAGGATGGTTCCTCCATCCATCGACTTTTATCAGCTTCCATGTCTCTGCTGGTGAATAGCATCCATCCAACATGATGCTGCCACCACCACTTTTCATGCCGAGATGGTTTTTGGTCATCAACCACACGTAGCGGCCTCCAGAGTTAGCACTGGACTCTTGGCTGCTTCTTTGATTCTTTCTGACCGTGTCAGTTTCAGGTTTTCTTTAGACGTTTCTGACAGGTTTTCTCAAAGCTTCGTCCCATATCCCCCCCCTCTCCAAATCAGTCATTGTCCGTTCTTGACGCCGCCGCTGCCGTGTGGAACCGTGGCAGCGCTCGGGCTGATGTGTGCCGTTGTTAGGTTTCTCCTGCAGGAAAATGAACTGAGCTGGGGAGCTTTTACGAGTATCAGAGTGAAGACCGCTGAAAACTGAATTTTTCTTCTTTTTTTTTGCACTCTACAATTATGCTCAACTTTGTGTTGATTTATTGCAGAAAATCTTGACCAAAAAACCAAACAAAAAAACCCCAATACTGACATTTTTTAAAAGCCATTTCTTCTTCTGCATCAAATTTCTGAAAGAAATGTTTTATTAACAGATCAGACTCTTATTCATTAGAACAAATTCTCATGTTGTTGGCTGAGGTTTGTGTTTTTACGATGTGTTGAGAAAAATGATTATTTTTGGTGGTTAATACAGCTAATATATGACATGTGTAAAGGTATAGCCAATACTTTGGAACAGTTTTCTGTGGAAAATGTGGGAACGGACAATAGCAGACAAAGCAGGGCCTTTTGCCTCCCCCACACACACAAAGCAATAAAATTTACATTCTAATGGGAGTGGGACTTCGAAGGTGTCTGTGAAATCTCATCTTAGGATGTTTGGCGTCAGGGATCTGCCCGTATCAGATGGAGATGAGCACGGGGTAGTCCACCCTTTGTTTAGATAAGAAACAGACACCTTTGCTATAGGTCAGGGAGTCCCGGCTCTCTCTGGGGGCCTGAGGGAGTTCTAATTGGTCGAAGAGCAGAACGCCTTCTTTGCATATATTAAAGTGAGGAAACACCTACTCAGTATAAAGTTACATGTAGCGCTAAAATAGAGAGAGTTTTTTCCATCTTTTACTCCACGTGGGCGCCTTTGTATGTCTCTGTGTTTCATGTTGTCTGTTTTCCCCTTGTCTGTATAAAATGCATATCTCTGTTCCTCTGCAGCTTTGTTGTCGATTGCTTTGTATGAGATTAAACTCTGTGATCTGTGACGTCAACACGTTTTGTTGTTGTTTCGTTTTACCAGCACGCCGTCGCTCCACGTCGCCCACTGAGAACGTCACTCGTCGAAGATCCCGGGCAAAATTAAAAGAGGAAGCAGGAGCCAAACGTTTTGTCCAAAGCTAGCATTAAATGATCCTCTTTTTTAATAGATGTAAAGCGCTTCGAACTGCACTTGTTGCTGAAATGAGCTATACAAGAAACTTGATTGATTGATTGATTGGTATTAAAACTACTTCTTTGGAAAGTAATTTTTTGAGACTGTGTGTGTTTTTAAAGACTGATTTTGGTCTCTGCTCGTCACCAGGAGCCGTGTGCTCCTGCTTCTTCATCCTCGTCCACGTTTTCCAAACGTCAGGAATTGCACAGTTTCTTTGTCTGATTTCTGCATTTGCCTCCCAGTGGTTACACGTAACGTTTTACAATACGCTCCTCATTACTGATTAGTATTTCATATTTTCCTTTTGAAAGACATGATGCCTCAATGACAAGAAAGTTGCTGAGTTTGAACCGTTTTGGAATTTCTTTGATTTGCCCCCTGTTTTATAAGTTACCTAAAAGAGTATAAATTCATGTTGGGAAGAAGAAAAAAACCACGAAGTGATGAGTTAAACACCGAACGCAGAAAACAGCGGCGAAGAAACCTTCCTCATTATTAATGAAGCCTTGTCTGAGTCGTTTAGGAGGCGGCAGGTCAGGATGTTTGTGCAGAATTTAAAACGGCCAAACAGAGACCTGAAGAAACGGTTCAAGCTCCAACGCAAAGACGAGACCATGAACGCTCCTCGGGTCTGGAAATGGAGAGAAGAGTCGAGACTACTTAGACGGTGCATAATAAATATTCTGTTGGACTTTTCGTGCCTGTAGAGTTACATTTCATCTCTGTTGTCGTCAGAAGCCTTTTTCTTTTATTCTATAATGGGCATGTGGTGGTTTAGTGTTTGAAGTGAGAATAAATGCCATGAATGTCTTCATTTATTTCCTTCCAGAAATGTTTCTCAGTTGTTTATTTATATTTCATGAATTCCTCAGTGCTCTAGAAAGTAATGTTGATGGCTACATGAATCATTCAACAGGGTGTCCAAACTTTGTTAATCATATCACTGAACTATAAAATGATAAAAACATATTCAGATTCAGATCCCTGACCTTTACAGTACGTTGTGATGTCACAGACTTATTGGATGAACTGGACTGATTAAACATGAGAATTTAGCTTCCCCCCGCTTCAATATTAATTTTTCAGTTTGTTGTTAAAAAAAATAAATAAATTCCTTCATGCTTAGTAAATTGTCTGACAGCAGGGAGAGATCAGATCTTGAGGAAATAAACTAAGGCTGAAGAAAATAGGTTTGCTCCCCTACTTTTAAAAGTGGCGGACTGCCGACCGCCTGCTTTGTTGTCGAGGTTTGACCGTAGCGGGGGGGACAAAAAACAACTACACAAAAATAGCCCTGAAACTGAGACATTGCTTTGTAAAAGAAAAAAAATTGTCACATTCCTGAGTTTAATATATATATAAAAAAAATCTGTTCAGTCTGTCTTGCTGTGATATATTTTTTTCCTTCAGAAACTCAAAGGGTTTCAGTTCAATGAAAGAAAAGAGAAATCTGTGTGTGGATGTGTGTGTGTGTCCTTCCACCTGACTCACACCTTTACCTCCAGCTACGATTTGCCAAATGTTCGCCCACGCTGTCACCACCTGGCTGCTGCTGTGCGCTGTGATTGCAGTGTGTGTGTGTGTGTGTGTCAGCTGACATGGTCTCTAACAGATGGAGTAACCTAATCCATGCTTCATTTCTACCCCGCTGTCCATTGGCCCTTACGGTCCGCTGGTGATGCTATCTGGGCCTTACGGGCATCCTGTCTGCTTTGTTCCTGGAAGGGGACGGTCTCGCCCCGCTCTCCTCCGCTCCGCCTCCGGCTCTCGGACACACAGCCGTCCCACCGCAGAGGGGACGTTGGGTCGACCAAGTCTTAGGTTACCAGGTTGCCCCGGATAAATCTGCGCCTCCTACAGCAGCATATTGTTTACAGTTCTTTCTGATTTTGGGGGTTAGCCAGTTCGCTTATTCCTGACTGGTTCCAGCGGCAGCTTGGAAGTGTCTGTCATTTTTCTGCTGACTGTGCGGATGCAGTGCCTTTCAAAACTGGTCATACCCCTTTTTAACTTTTTCCACAATTTGTCATGTTACAGTGACATTGTGTGTAGGCCACAGAGTTTTGTTTTGGTGAAACGAAATGAAATGAAATTCTTCTGCCGTTCTTTTTATCACTTCTCCGTAAAATGCCAGGACTCTGGAGAGCAGAGCTCATTGAAAACACGTCAGCAAATTTCCAACCTGAGCTGGCAGTCTCCGCAGCGCCTCCAGAGTCATCGCTGCTTCTTGCTCAGACGCTCTCCTCGGCCGTGTGTTGGGAGGTTTTGCTTTGCTGCCATCCTCTTCCTGTTTTCGCGTCATGGTCTGAACACGACACGCTGAGAGATTTGAAATGTTTGGGATATTGTTTTATGACCTAGCATTGCTTCAAATTTCTCCGAGCGCTTCCATTGTGAAGGTTAACAAACATGGGAGATGCGACCATGCGTAATAAAGTTGCACACATTGCAGACGTATCCACACTCAGTTATTTCTAGTAAAAAACAACAACAAAAGAACGTGAATATAGATGCAAATTTCGGGTTTTATTTGTTAAAAACTTAAAAATCATCTTCCTTCTTCCTTCTATTTCACACACTTCGCAAGTTATTTTATGTTGGCCAGTCACATAAAATGCAAAAACAAATACTATTTTTAAAGCAAGTGGTTGTAACGTAAAAATGTTTAAGCTTCCCAGCCATAGGACACTCACTACTCCTTAAAACTAGAGGTGAAGCCCCATCAACCAAATGAGTTGCTCTCATTGGCTTGGTAATTTATTGATGTTTTCCTCTCCTGTGGGATAATGGGAGTACGACCGGCTGATGGATGTGGCAACACGGAGCGTGTCTGTCTTCACAGCGCCGACCGCAGACGACGGTCAGTCAGGGGCCGTGAGAGTGACGCTACAACGAGACCGATAGACCCTTTAGCGTCATGTCTGATAATTAGATAGGCGTCATGTAAGACTGTATTAATGTCTAGTTAATGTGAAAGACAGAGTGATGGGGTATTTGTCGGCGTTCATTGACGGCGACTTATTTCATCCAGTTCAGTTTGAAGCATTGGTCGCCGAATCAGGATGAACATGTCGGCGCCAAGTAATTTTGGTCCAATTTCTAGTGCAAACATCTTAATACACTTGAAATAAGACTAAACTAACTTACAAGTAAGTTTTCAGCAACACATAGGAGGTTATTTTAAGTATATAATTCCTTAATATTGATGAAAAATTACTAGTTTCATTGGTGGATAAATGAGTTTATAACATGGGAAAAGTGTTTTGTTCCAAGTTAAATTATCTGCCAATGGAGCTAGTACTTTGTCAGAAATATTAAGGAATAATTTACCTAAAACAAGCCTCTACAGCTTGTTAAAAAAAACTACTTGTAAGTCACATTTGCTAAGATATTTGCACTAGAAAGTAGACCAAAATTATTCGTTGAGATTTTGCATTTTTCCATGTAATTACCGTGAGTGAAAAACGACAAGATGTGCAGAAACGCATTAGGATAGCAGGCGTTCACAAAGGTAACGTCGCATGCATAAATAATATATCACCATGTGACAGAGTACCTGACAAAAACCAGATTATGTCTTTAGGATCTGATAAGGGCAGTAAGCCGAGAGGCCTCGAATCCTCGGAGTAAACATTAGTCGATGGCTGCTGTATCCCAATGAAGGTAAAGTAGGACATTCTAGGAACATTTCCCTCCGCCGGGTTCGGCTGATGCGACTTTGACAAGGAACGGGTTTTGTCGGCAGGCGTCGGTCCACCTCTGGCTGCTAATTTTAAGCCCGTCTCTAACAGCTTGGGGCTCTTGACCTCGTGTGGTTGCATCCAGCATGTCACAGGTCCCTGACACACGGCCCATCTCCCCTCCATTAAACGATACCTGATCCCGCGGAGGTTTTCACTGATGACAGTGAATGAGCGCAGGAAATGGGCTCACAATGGCTCTCACCGTGAACCCAGTGAGTCAGAGTCATTGAAAGGCATTTATGAAGAACCCTCTAGTCTTTCTCTTTACCCCTGCAAAGTGGATATAAGAGATGTTACAGATAGTGGCTTAATTACACGGCTTTGCCGGAATAGTTTTTTTTATATATAAATGTGAAGGAGAAGAAGAAAGAAGGAGATGAAGCAAACGGCTTTAATTTCAGCCTGCAGTTTTCAATCAATAACCTAACAGGGAACAAGACGTCTTCTCATTTCCATGCAGGAAAATAAAACTTTGTGCTTCTAAGTAGGTCTTTCAGTTTTTACGCGTTTGAGCTTCTCGGTCTGCTTTCTCGTCTCGGTGGGAAATCTGCACATCTGTCTGCTCAGCGATCACAGAGGGAGCTGCTTCCAGACGCAGTGGGGCGGCCGCAGCCCGGGAAGCCAAACAGATGTGAGCTGCTCCCAAACATCCTCCCAGTCTCTCCTTCACCTTCTCATTCCGCAGCGAGTCGAGACGCGGTTTCAACACGTAAAGTAAACCTGCAACTGGGGGAAATTTAACGCTGCGCTTAAAATGGGGGAATCTTTTGCTTATCGGTGTGTGTCAGTGAGAACCAAACACGTGTATGATGCGTGTGTGTTACGTCTGCGTCTGTTCTTAAAGGTTTCTGTATACTGATACCAATGAGATGGACTTCACAGAGGCCTGATGCATCATGTCCGGGTGCATTACTTTTCCGTCACGGTCTCATTTTATGTTTTATTTTTTTTCATAGCAATGCCCCCCCCCAAAACCTCCGAATCCATTAAATTTCTGTGTTTTGTGATTGCCATTTAGGGGACATGGGACATATTTTTTTCTTTTGCTTTTCCTCGCAAGAACATACTGGTGAATTCATGCGGCATCATTGAATACTGAAAGTCTTTTGTTTTTGAGATATCGCAAGTTTTATATCTTTTTCTTTAGGATAGAAATGCACCATGAACTTATGTGCAAAAGCAAAACAGGCCAAACATGGGCTTTCCATCTCTATCCATTTCCTCTAAGATCTAAACAGGAACTTTCCGTAAGAAGGAAAGAAATAAAAACTACATCCAAACTATTTGGACTAATTCTGAGTTATTATAACGGGGATGCTAAAGTCATATCTGAAAGTTTTATTATGTCTTTTTGTGTTGATGATCAGAATGGTTTAAGGGTCGTTTTCATGTGCAGTTCCTTCTCAACCTTTCACAAACAGACATAAACAGGCAGTGAATAAATTGATCTTCAGTTTTTTGCACCAAAGAGTTAAGAATATATAAACACGTTTTCACTGAGGCTCTTTAAGTGTGTATATATCTTACATTTGTGACTGTATAAAAAATAAACCAGGGTGCATTTGCTTATTGCAAGGGAATGCAAAAGAAGAATTTTTCCCCATGTCCTCTAGGGGGCTCCATACTCTAGAAGTTATGACTATGAGGCAAATTAATCAGTCAAGAATGCCTTGAGTTTCACGTTCAGGTTCAACCAGCCTTGATATTAAGAAATGTTATTATTGGGTTGTTGTTGTTAGGGTTATCATTTAGGTTTCAGTTGTGTTTTTAGCAAGAGAAATATATTTTTAAAAAATCTGTTGCAACCTGGCGATCAAAATGTGTATGCCATAGTGCAAAATTATTCATTCATTATTATTGTCATTATTAGTATTATTATTATGTCTCCCAATGCCTCTAAAGCGTATAGCAGGTGTACAATAGCTTGACACGCATGTAAGAGCGAGCAACCAAATATCTCATGTGGATCTGATGTGAAACAAATAAAAATGTGTAACTGCGCCCTCCTTGCGCTCTCTGGTAAATGTAGCGGAGGACCTGTGGTGCTGTGGGACGATCTTTCTTTCAGACGTCCAACAAATCGATGACCCGTTGACCGGTGGAGAGAGGCGCCAGCCCCCTCTGCGACCTCGCGAGCATCAGCGTGTTAGATAATGGATGGATGAAGATCCTAGAAGTCTCGTTGGACCATGTGCCGTTGCAGCTGATTAACCGATTTAAAACACATGACCTGATCAATATGAAGGTGGATCAGAACCTCAGTGAACACACAGAAAACCGTTCCTAAAGAACTGAAAAGACGTTTAGTGGTAATGACTCTGAGCAGGCAGAAGGAAGAGGAGTGGTGACCGATCTTTAACTGTCACTCTGCCTCGCCTGTGTCTGTTTTGAGTCCCAAACGTAGCAAAACCAAAAGATAGAAACATTTCCCTTCTTCTTCCCAGAGTTTATTTGGGATATCAACCCCGTAACTTATGAGTTAAACAAAATTTCCACTTCCATAATGAAAAACTGATATTAATTTCAGATGTCTTTGAACTTGCAAGTCAAAAAAATAAATAAATAAAAAAAACTACATTACAAGTTCAACATAACCCCACCAACAAAGAGAGCTGTCGGATTGTTTCTCTGGGTTTTTTTTTTCCAGAGACCTAAAAGTCTGCCGACGAGCCTCGTTTGACGCCAGAGAAGCCTGACAAGAAACAAATGAAACTGTCCAGGCAGGAAAACCAAATGAGAAAGATGAAACGACCAGCACAAAAACCGAGTCTGTCTAAACGTCACTTCAACCAGTGTTTCCGTCCTCAAAGAGCAGTTTGGCGGCCACCACTTTCGACAGAGTGATTAAGTGGCCTTGCTGTGGCGTAAATGGGATTTCAGGCGTCTGCAGCCATTCTCCAGTCCAAAGCTTCATTTCACCGACTCTCAGCTCCCCTGCTAGGTTCAGTAATGGAGCTTTAAATCCCCTCTGTTGTTGGGCCCTCTGTCGCCGCGCCACCGGGTTGATGGCGGCGCGCCGCCTTCTCATGCAACCTTGTTGATAAGGCTTCTCTTTGTGACTGGAAATGGCGCTGATTATTTTTTATTTCTGCGCATCGACAATCCTCACTTGTTCTGCACGCCTCTCGCTCCTCAAAGAAACTCTTCACGGCCAAACACATTTATCGACCTAAATGCTTTTTCTTTCGCAAAGATTTTCTTGGAGGATGCTGTTGCCTACTTGTTTCAAGTTGTCACACATTAGTGCAGAGTTTTTCCTTTTTTTTTTATCTGGACATGTAGAAGTAATCCCTTAAGAGAAAGCAGTGGATGAAGAAAAACCGGGTAAATCGAATAAGAGTGGGAGAGTGTGTGGTTTTCTCCTGTGATTGTTGAGGAGGGAGAAGCATCTATCTGTGTTTTATATTTTGTGACCTGTATTTCTGACAGTTTGACACAGCATCTGTAAACACTTGGGGCTTACCACGTTATTTACCACGTGGATGATAATTAGCTTCGCCTCAGTTGACTTTTTCTCGTTGTGCTCTGTCGTTTCCTTGCAGAGGCCTTCGACCTGGTGCTGCGTCACGGCCGTAACTCCACCCTGACCGTGCTGAAGTCGGAGTTCCCGGCTCTCCTCCCTGGAGCCCAGAGCTCCGTGGGGCAGCTCTTCCTTGACATGTCGCTCTACATCCTCGGCTCCGACTCCACGGTGGACCACATGGTGGCGGCGTTCTTCGGCAAACTCTTTCCCCTCACGTACCGCCGGCTGCTCGGCGGCGGTACGTCCGCCGAGTCCGAGGAGTGCGTGCGGGGAGCCTGGAAGGACTCCGGAGCATTTGGGCCTTACCCCAAGCTGATCATGACCCGCCTGTCTCGCTCCCTCCTGGCCACAAGGGTCTTTCTGCAGGCGCTCAACCTGGGCATAGAGGTAGTCAACACCACGGACCATCTGCGGCCCAGCAGGGACTGCGGCCGGGCCCTGCTGAGACTGTGGTACTGCCCGCACTGCCAGGGCATGCTTAGCCCGCCGGCCTGCAGAGGCTTCTGTCAGACGGCAATGCAGGGCTGCCTGGGGGGCGCCGCCGAGGTTCAGCCCCACTGGAGGAGCTACATTGACGGACTGGGGAAGTTGGCAAGCGGCATGAGAGGGGAGCAGGATATGGAGGCCGTTGTTCTCAGGCTGCCGTCGCTGATTAAGCTGGCTCTGAAGCAGGCTGTGAACGCCCGCAGCCGGCTCAGCGCCCTGGTGAGCATCATTCACCGACACACACTAGTGAACCGTCACACTGACAACAGCTCTGACTAGGAGGAACATTCCCGCAGGTTCTCATTTACATCAACATTATCCTCAAAACGTAACTGTTCTTCTGGCTTTTGTTATAACGTCAACCGCTGAAACTACTTGGGCTCTTTAAAGACCGACTTTTGAAAACCAAATGTGTGTCACGGAGATGGATACGGCTTTAGTTAGTAGGGGTACACCGATAAATCGGCCAGCTGATTTATCGGGCAGAATTTCCTCCATTTTGGGAAATCTGTAATCGGCCCGATACTTACGTGTGAAGCCGATCTTATCTACAACTCAACCAATGTCCTCTTCTGCTCTGCCGCGAGAGGTGTTTGACTGACAGACCGGCCCATCAGCTAATATCTGCACATTTGTAGTTAACAACAGTCACCTCACTGTTGCCAATTCAGTGACTTTCTTTGTATATTTAACAACATTTCAGACAAAAAGAAATCAGTATCGACCAACATTGGTATCGGCAGATCAGGCTTCTTACAGATCAGTAATCGGGAGTGGGCTAGAAAACTGCAATTGGTGCACCGCTATTAATTAGGTTTGTTCCATTTGCTAAATCCCCAGAATGTTATTCTATACATTCAATTTCTATTCCGACCCTTGCTGGGTGGGAGTGGTGACTTTGACAGTCCGGTATCCCACTGGAGATGGAAACTAGCAGTCAGGGACACCAGGAAGCACAGATACAAACAGTACTAACAGCCATGAACACACACACACACACACACACACACACACACCCACCCCCCCACACACACACACACACCTGAAGGCAATCAAGACTTGAACAAAGGACCTGCTAAAAGGTAAGAGCTTTAGCTACTTCAAAGTAACTCTAGAAATATAATTCAATAATAATAAAAATGCTACGCAGGTTTTCTAAAGCCCTTCCAGTCAAAACAGACAGAAATACTGTTCTTTACTCAATCAAGGGCTTTGACAACAATATAACTCAGTACGTGCTGCTCTTCAAGTGATACATGGCATTATTGAAGCCATAGATTGAAAAAAATGTTGCTGTGTTGCTCGTTTGGTTGATTCTTATGAAAGCGGTTTATGAAAGCGGTTGACCACACAACACTGGCTGACCGGCAAGTTAGTTTCCACTTTATCAGGTCAAATACGGTGTGTCTGCCCTGCTGAACCCTTCACATGTTTTTCTCCCATCATGCACTGGAGTTCCTCAGAGCTTGATATTGGGACCTCTCTTCTTCATGGTACATATAAACTGTCTTAATAATGAAGCAAATGTGCTTTTTTAAGTTGACACGTTTTTATCGTTTGTCTCTTTTGAAGTTCAAACTCCCGATTTGCTTCGGCGTGCCTATTATGTTGTTCGGTGTAACTTAAGACAACATATATTAGAGCTACAGACGTACAAGAGGAAGTTTATGATGTTCTCAAATGTGAAAGGTCCTCACAGTGAGACTCTGAGATTTATCATCTTACCTGTCATTGTATTAGAAGCTGAAACTTGATTTTTTTCTCCTCCCTTATAGTAGGGTTTCCCTCAGTATATTATAAGCCTGGTGGGCCACCAGGCTTTATTTATGCCCCACCAGGCTTGGCATTGTTAATTTATCTTAGTTTTTTGTAATTGTTGCTTTTTTTAAGGACTTTATTGTTTATGTTTAGGCCTTAATCTTGCAGTCTTCCAATAATTCATAACTATCAGGTGATATTTTCAAATTTCCTGTCAACTTTAAACATTTTTTAAGTCAAAAACACGACTGGCGGCTGGATGAATGACTGCCCTAACACCCTGAGCACCAGCAGGTTTTCTGGGGGAAACCCAGCTGAAGTACCTTTTTTCTCTCTCCAGATTAGCATTTTCAATTTTTGTGTGTTTATGGCGAACTGCTGTTTGAACCAGACCTGCAATTAACCGTCACTGTGCTAGTTAGCGTTGCTAGCTGTGTGAATGACGCACTTCACAAATCTCTGCATGTCGCAGCTAAATATCCATCTTTGTCTGTCTGTGGACTTTTTCCATGTGCGTTTATACGAGCCGGAGTTGCCGTCACTGTTCAGTGTGAACCAAATTAGAAAGAGGCGCTTTCAAATATGCAGCCGCTGTTTTACTGAAATAATTTACAAAAGGACCTGAAGCTGTCAGAACTGGTTTCCATGGGGAAGTCTTTTTAAGCCTTTTTAATGAAGCAACAGAATATTTTTACTCAGTTAGTGTAATGTTGCTAATTTTATTCATTCAGCTTTGTTTTTACAGATGCCTTAGCCATTCAATTATTTAAGCAGAAAATCGGCTCTACTGCTTCTCTTGTAGATAGATATGCTTTATTGTCTGTACCAGATGAGAAAGAAATTCTCCTTTGACACGGTTTCATTACAACATAAACATCAGTAGGAATATGACTAGAAAATTAACCCACATTCAATGATAACTAATTGAAGAACCAGATAAGGCACAGTAATCAGAGTCATATTCAAGAACTAAAATTAACCGTTTTGAAAATCTTTTTCTCCAGTCTTCCTGATGTGCTTGATCATTATTCATTACTTGTACTGTAGTTTTAGAATGTGTAAGAGTTTCCTTTAAAACAAACATGAACAACAGAGTATTAGAAGCTAGCATAGTTAGCGCAGCTAGCACCTGAATGAAGCACTGATAAGGCTGTACATATAGAGCAAAGTTCAGTTTAAAAACATAACTGATACTGAAATAAATAAGTTTAAAGTGACAGTGTCCTCTTTGAAGAGTTTCGATGGTTTTGCAATCTGCATTCACGCATTCATTGATTGGAAAAAGATCGGATTTTTGGTATTTCTAACCAGCTGATCACACGATGGACTCGATGGATGGAAAAATCGGTTGTTTTAAATCAAAACTTAATTTCTTGTCACTCATAATAGAAGATAAACAGATAAAAAAAGAGTGACCAAAAAAAAAAAACACAATCTATGCATGATTAGGATCCAAGTCATTTAAAGTTATTACGTCGTTGTAAAATTCTTGGAGGAATAGAGAGAGAGTTTTGGGAATCATAATTCCGGATGGGGTGTGATGCAGGAGCATTTTGGAGAGAGGATGGTAGATGTGCAACGTTCTCATTAGTTGGGGTTCTGGTGAACTTGCGAGCAGCGGTAGCCTGAACTAATAGAAGCTTATTAATAGCTTTTGTGTGGCAAACCACAGAGAAGAGAATTACAGTAATTGGAGTAGCAGTGCTGCCGGGTGTGAGCATTTCCCTAAAACAGTCGATGAAAGTGGGAAGAACAGGGGGCAAATATAGGCGTCTTTTCAAAAAAAGGAAATGCCGTCAGGTTTAAGGACATATTTGGCAAACTGTCTCTAAGGATGGATTCGCACCAGCCCTGTTGTTTGGTCTGTTTTAATCAAACTCTAGTTCACTTGCCTAGAAATAGAAAGTCTGGTTTGTTTGGGAAGGTGTGAATGTGCAATCAAACTCTGATGTGGACCAAAACAATGAACTCTGGTCCGCCTACAAACCTTGGTCTCGGTTCAGTTGAAGGGATCTCTGGTCCTAAAGCGGAAACCACTGAAACTGGGTTGATACAGCTAAAACAAACATTAGCTATTTTGTAGCGCTAACAGGAGAAATTGCTCATGGTCTTTCATCAAAGACGAAAGAGAAATCCTACAACTGCTCAAATCTGACAATACTCCACTTCTATTTACATTCTGTGAAGAAGGAAGTTGCGCTCAGTGTCTTCTTCTGAGGTTTTCATGTCGTTTAGTGATGTGTCGGTCGCGAACGATCCGGCTCTAAGAGCCGGCTCTTTGAAGTGAACGATTGGAACCGGCTCCACAATGGGAGCCGTTTTAGGATCCTATTTGGGAGCCGGGTTTTTTTCTACAGTATATCGCTGTCTCTCCGCCTCCCTGTTGTTGTGCTTGTGCTCTGCAAGTGCCAGAGCCGATAGTTTTTCCCCACATCGTTTTTTTTTGTCCTGCGGTGCCTCGCTGTCTCTCCTCCCCCTTCTCCCTCTCCTTCACGTTTTGCTCTTCTGCCAGCGCTAGAGCGGAGAGTTTTTTTTCCCTCGGTCGGTCCACTGCCCTCATGTCAAGCGTGTGCTCCACACATCTGACCAATCACACATAGTTTCAATTAATAATGTGGCGGGAAAACACTGAAAAAAAAGTTTATCTCCACTTTTTTTGTGGAAACGGCAGGCAATTGGCCAAGCTGTATAGCGTTCGTCGGCAGGTGTTTATGTACAGACACTCACTCAGCGGTCAGGAAGCACGACAGAAAGAAGGGGAGTCAGTGTGAGAACTGAATAGGTGAAAATAAATGAGTGACAGAAAACGGAGCAAGATTTGGACTCATTTTAATGCTACATCAAGCTCCAGGGCAGAGTGCAGACTGTGCAAAGTCAGCATTTCCTATCGTGCAGGCTGGACAAACAACCTGCACAGGCACATGCGGACATCACACGCATCGGTATTGCTATAGCATTGTTATGCGGCATTTTTACTCATCATAAGTGCTTAACAATGTCAATAATGAAACAAAATATTATAAAATTAGGTTTAAGCTATTAATTAATTAATAATGTCAAAAATATATATGGGGAGCCGTTTGGGAGCCGAAAGAGCCGGCTCTCCACAGTAAGAAGAGCCATTAGAGCCGCATCTCGAAAAGGAGCCGAAAATCCCATCACTAATGTCGTTTCCTTCAGTGGTTTTTGATGCAGTGCCACCGCAGGCGAGGAGGGGAACAGGTTTTTAAATTAGTTTGGAATGTTTGATTCAGTGCATTGTGAAATCGAATCGCACCAACTAAAAATGTAACAAATGTTGCAATTTTAAACCGAGTCTACCGGACTGTAAGGAGTGAAAACACCCTAAATCTCTGTAGAAGAAAACCAGACGAAGAAATCACGTAAAACATGTTCATAACCCGACGGCTGCTTGTCCCCACAGCATTGATCAGACACATCTTTAGTTTGTCCAACATATATAAAGTTTTTGCAATGCATTACATTACCACATCTAAGCCTGTGGTAATGTTACGTTTTTATGAGACGTGAAAACACATGAAAGAACTATAAAAAACAGGTAAAAGGTAAAAAAACAAAAAATCCCTCTAGTTGTTTCTAAAGACAGGTTCTCCCAGCATGTCTTGTTCAAATCTGTCTCTTACTCATAAGCGGCAGTGACCCGTAATGTGGAGTGTGATAAAACTCTCAGCGTAGTTCGCAGCCCTCATGCGAAGGCGGAGAGGCGAGCTCATAAAATATGAAGGGCCTTGTTTCCTTCTGGAGCCACAGAGCTTGGATGTGCTCCTCGCTCCTGTATATTTGCTGAACTTTTCACTCTCGCGCCCCGAATCCCCGCGGTGACCAGGTTTCCACTCAGAAGCCATCATTTATTAACACACAGGTTGACCTCACTTACTCTGCAGCAGGAGGGAGCGCTTGTATCTGTGAGTAGCAGACCATGGCGGGGTTGTTTAGCCTGCCGTTTGGGATTCTCATTTAAATTTAAACCAATTTGACGTGCGCGTCTGTTTGACGGCACGGCGGACTTCACATTAAGTTTGTGGAGTCTGTCTGCTTCCTGTGTAAGGTTCGAATGCAACCACTTGGTGTCATTCGAGGGGACAGAGGCGTTGTTTTCCTGCCGGCTAATTTAGCCTCACCGAGCCACAGGAGATGAGCCACAATTAGACCACACCTGGATGTTTCGCCGCAGTTGACCTGTTCATCGAGACGATCTGAGCAAACCTGAGGCTGATGAGGACATGCTAATATGTAAACAAGCTCTGAGTTCATACAGAAACGTCACTCTTTGGTTTTTAAAAAAATATATTTTATTAGCGGTCTGTTGCAGTGGAGGAATATAGTTTTGTTAAAAAAAAGAAAAAAGAAAGAAAAGGTAGAGGAACTGCAGCTCACCCTCTTGTGGTGGCTGAGGGAAATTACAACGTTTCATTAGCAGCATCTTTATTTTAAAAATTGGATTTTTATTAAGCAAAGGTGCTAGCAAAACATGCCATCAGCAGCTCCGTTCAGTTCAAGGACAGAAATGAAACCATAACATAGATGAAAATGAATCTTCACTTTGTTCTTTCGCTTGTTATGTACAAGCTAATGTCAGTACTGCAGCCAGAGCTGGCCTGAGGTTTACCGAAGCCACTTGCCAAACCAGCAGAGGGCGCCACCCCCCGAATGAACAATTTTAGATTTTCTGAGTTTTCGGTGAGAAAAACACAAACCCTGAAGTCAGAATTCAGTTTTAGGTCTTCAAGAAACCCCTGTTTCATTATCCAATATGGTGGCCACACATATTAAATATGGCAAAAGCTGCAGTAATGAACTATTTATTTGCACCTTTGCATGTAGTTTTGTATTTTTATTTATCAAAGATAAAAATAGAACTAATATTATGTTAACATAACAATAATATTGCTAAAGTGCAGTGGGTTGGTTGAGGTCAGGCCTAATTGGGAAGAAAATGAGCTAACATAATAAAAACTATATTAAAAATACGAAAACTTTGATCATGCGGCCCAATAGTTAGGAGGAAGGCATCATTTAATAAAGTTTAGGAAAGGTGCGAACCTCAGAGGTAAAGTGTTTAGATGTTTTTTTCCCCCTTTAAAATAAAAAACATTTTTCACTCTTGAAAGTGAATCATAACTTTTATAAGAATTGTGTTTAGACCATGGTAGATATTTTTAATTTGTTTAATATATCAGTTGTGCTCTGAAAGATTTTATGATTCTGGAGGAAGGATTAAAATTTTTCTTCCAGGTTCTTTCCTGACGTCAAACGCTTGCCTTCTAGGTCCACTAAAAACATTCTGGTGGTATCGTTATTTACTAAACGGTACAGTTTAGCAGTAATTTGTAACAATTTAAAAAAAAAGTAATTGTATAAACTGTGTTACAACAAATAAAATACATTTACCCCGCAAATGGTTTTTATTAAGCAAATAAACCTTATTTGCTTAATAAAAACAAATAAGGTTTGCATAACCCCCACACACGGGTTATGCTGAACCACGTGACAAACTTTATTATGTTATATGTTTACACTGGTGATTGTATGAAGGAATGTACAATATCTTGAGATACAGGCAGAGACACAAGTTAGCGACCAAACCTAAGGTTGCCTTAATGTAGGGATCCTACGAAATAGCTCATCTTTCCCCAGTCTCCCCTCATGTTTTACAGAAGGAAACCATAACAGCCATAAGCTTCTCTACATGTTTCTGTACGTTTTTTGGGTTTTTTTTTTTTTCTTTTGTGGGCTCTAGTGTCCCTTATATGACAGTAGGCTGACAGGAAACGGGGAAGGAGAGGGGGGAAGACATGCGGCAAATGTCGTCGGGTCCGGGAGTCGAACCCGCGATGGCCGTGTCGAGGACTCAAGGCCTCCAAATATGGGTCGCACTAACCATTACGCCACCACGGCACGCCCGATGTTTCTGTACGTTTTTAAGGAACTTTTTGTTTGGTATCTTTATTTTTTCGGTGTTATTTTTCATTGCTTGAAGCGACACTTTGGACTCAATTGGATTTGATTAAGAACCGGCTTCTTTTTATTCTTTGTCATTTTTGTACAAAGCAACTATTGATCCCCAGATCAATAGATAGATCTATATAAATATATCATTCATGTTTCTGTCCCACGTTTGCTTGACGCCAAGTACTGGCACTTTTTTATTTTTTTATTCCACTTCAATCACTGCTAGCACGTGCGACTGCCTTTCTTCTTAAAGAAGTTCAACTTTAATGAATGACAGATTCGACGTGTGTGTCACAGCTGTTGTGTTTGTAGCTTTTCTATTTCAGCACTACATCTACAAGTACATTGCTTCTTAGGTGGAAAAAAAAAATTCTTGTCATGATTTGTTGTTGGAAAATCCCAAATGCATGGAAAGCCGTGGTCAAACTCCGGTGTGCTTCAATAAAAAATAATAATACCTTACGCAAAATGATGCGTGGAGATGAGGAATGCAGGTGGCGAACGGAGACCGGACGAATCCAGCCATGAACGATAAAAAGAAAACAAACAAAACGAAACAAAATGGGGGGTTTATGTGCTGAGGCATGGGTGGAAATGACAAAGGAACCAGAGGAACTAATCAGATGGAAAGTAGTTAAAAGAGGTGGTATCATGTTATAATGTTATTCACTCATCAAAAACAATCCTGGAGTGTTAATTTGACTCTTTTATGCATGTTTGAGAGATTCTTTAATCTCCATGGCAACCAGTCGGGTTTGTAAAAACGCCCGCTCTCGCAAAGCGGCGCCTGCTTCCACAAAGCTCCTCCTCAGAGCTGCAGACCTCCAGCCGAGCTCCCGCCTCACGGACAATGACTCCCCCACTCAGCTCCTTCAGACTAGCGGCAGCAGCAATTAGCAAACACCTGCTGAGCTCATTATACAAACTGCTTTTCAGTAAAACACCGGTAAAAAAAAAAATGCTTGATGGAGGAATGTTGTAATGACTTCCTGAAGGTGGCGTTTCAGAATGAGGAGGAGCTTCTTAAAGAGACAGGGACTCAATTTCAAAGCATCAAATTGCAAAATCAAAGTTATTTTAAGTCATATTTGATATATAGAATATTTTACTGAAGGTAACTTAGTTAGTCCGTTGTGATATAAAATGGCACCATGTGCCTTAGTAACAGATTATACTGTCCCTTTAATCAAATCTGCTTTTGGTTATTTGTTTTATTTTTCTACACAGTTTAAGACAAATCCTATATCCGCATTTTGGACTGATGTGACATGGGAACCTTGTATGTTTCAGCACACAACCACAGTGTGAATAACAGCAATTTAAGCAGCATATAATCCATTTTCCACGCTCTTCTAAAATGCTTGTGGGAGGGGATGAAATGAATCAGCGACGCGTCTGAAGAGACGAGGAGAAACCCGCAGCGTTTCAGAGCGACTCGGCCGTACACCGCTAACATCTTGAACGCATCGCAGCCTTGTTTTGCGGTGCTCTGCGATTCCAAGTGTCATGTGGTTGTCGTTTCCGTCTCCCACTTAACCCGCCCTCCAGTGGGACTGAGGCCCCCGCCGCTTCAGGAGGCGGACGGGTTGAGTATCTGAGTAAGAGAGTCCTTGAGATGCAGAGGAAGACGTCTCCTCTGCGGGTTTTGAACAAGCAGCTCCGCAGGCGAGATGACCACTCAGGGTTCGCCCTGCCCCGCTCTCTGGCGTGTTAACATTCAGTCCCTCCATCCAGTGCAACTCCAGGGTAAATCAACCGACGTTAAGAGGCTCGGCAAGGGCAGCCGAGAGGCCGACCGCTCCAATCTATTCCCCTGTCAGCTTCCCTCCTCTCCCATGGAGTTTTTCTTATTCCGTCCGCTGCCCGTCTCTCTCTCTCTCCCCCCTCGACATCTTTTTCTCCCACTCCTTCATCCCCTCATTTATTTCTTTTCCTTCCCATTTTTTATTTCTCTCTCTCTCTGTCTCTGCTGTGAGAAAAAAATGCATGATTTATGAAGCTCTATTTTTACCAGTTACTGAGGAAAAGGACAGGAGAAAAAGAGCGACAAAGAACCAGGGAGGAAAAAGATTGGTGTGGGAGTGGGGAAGGAGGTGAGGGGGAGTGGGGTGTCAAAGTGAGCCCAAGGGGGGGAGGAGGACAGGAGATTGTGGAAGAGGTATCCATCACCTGGTGACCCGCTCGGTTGAAAATGAAGAAGGGGAAGTAGGTTGAGGCCGGAAATGTGACAGATTTGAGCAGGATCAGAGATTTTCTGCACGTTGAAACGTTGCTAGAAAATCATTCATGTCTGTGTAAGTCTCACTGTTTCTTGTTTTTTTTAAGGGTAACATCAGAAATTTTTAAGTGGTAGACCAACACAAGTCAGTGCATGATTGTATCTGGGAAGGAAAAGGAAAAGGACTCGTGGTGGTTTTTTCCATGTAGTACAATCAAGTAACAATGTTACATTCAATTGTTGAAATGTCTGCATGTCAAACTGAATTCAAAAGAAATTTTGACATTACGATTTGATGCCTTGAAATTGGGCCCCTGTCTCTTTAAGAAGCCCCAGCTCTCACCAATGCTCCACCTTCAGGAAGTCATCATTACACTGTTTGGTATGGAAAGCCTCCCAGGTAGAAGTAGTTCCTATGATGAGCGTTTGCTAATTGCTGCTGCCGCTAGTCTAGAGGAGCTGAGCTGGAGACTTCGGCTCCAAAGAGCAGTTGTATGGAAAGAGGTGGCACTTTATGAGAATTACCGTTTAGGAACCTCTGAATGTGGTTGCCATGGAGATTAAAGGATTTCTCAAGCATGCATGAAAGAATCAAAGCGTCACTACAGGCATGTTTATGATGAACATAACAAAACTGAAAAATTATGATTTTACATAATGCCCGTCCACTCCCTTAAGATGTTTTACAAATAAAATGTTTTGTTTTTTTAATTTAAATGTAATTTTTAAATTGTTTACAAAACATTTTTACAACTCAAGACTTTTTCTACAGTATGTCTGCATCTTTGCATGCCTATAGACAGATATTCGACGGGGTGTGCTGTCATAAACATAACACCTGTCATGAAGATGAAGGAGTTATGAATGTTTGCAACTGTTATCATGATGTGTCATTCGGTAGATAGTGACACCTTTAATGCAAATTTGCATTAAAAGTCCATTAAAAGTGTCAGTTTTGCATTGTTCGGTAAATAATGACACTTTTAATACAAAGCCGTAATAAAATTTGTATTAAAAGACCAAATAGTCAATTTTGCATCATGAGTGTAATAACTTACCAATTGACACTTCATGACAATAGTTGTAAACATTCCTGAAAACTCCTTCATGTTCATAGCAGGTGTTATGTCATGTTTATGATGGTGTCATGTCCGTCTTACGCACACCCCGTCAAATATTTTAGCCAAGATCAATATTCAAGATTCTTAATTGGATTTAGGTTTGGACTGGGCCTTTCTAGCACATGCTCTGATCTGAATAGTCAACCGTTTTCTTGTGGCTCTGGCTGAGTGACTTGCACTCTTAGGCTAATGGCTGACCTCTAGTCTGCTTCTCTGATTTGCCGTCTCCCTGCCAGGCCTGTCCCTTCACATCTCGATAGATTTACGTGTTTGCCGCACTTTTCAGTTGATAGGACTGAACAATGCTCATTAAGATTCTCACAGGTTGGTTGGACTGTTGTTTCATAACCTAACCCTGCTTTAACCTTCTCGACTCCTGTGCTGTGTGAACTTTGTGGTTGCAAAATACAAAAGAAAAAAAAAGTTCAAAGGTGAAAGAATACTTATAATTCTTTTTCTAAGTTAAATATCAAATACCTCCTTGAGTTTCTCTCTCAATAATACACTTTCAATCAGCAATATACATGTATATACATTTTTTCCTTTTACCTTTGCTCTCAGGGAGCTTAAATTACATCCAACTTGTTGCTTCAAAGACGGAGCAAGAGCAGCAATTAATCATGTATTGCGTTTTTATTTTCTGATTACTCAGCTCTAACGTGGCAGGAGCCAGACTCGGCCCTGAAATGTAAACACCGCCGGAGCTGCAAAATATCATCAAAGTTATTATTCGTCAAGTCAAGTGTGTTTTCATTGTTCAGACACAATGAAGTCATGTTTAACCCAGTTTTTCAGAAGGCGGGCCATGCTGTTCGAAACTCCCCCAAGGAACTGTTTGTTGTTTTGTTGACAATAATTGAAAGCTAAGTGGTTCGCTTGATGTTGACAAACAAACAGTTTGCTCGTCTGATGATAGATGAATAATCGGCCCTCCGGTCGCAAAAACACAAACAGGAAGGGGAAAAAAAAGAAGGACTCATCAAAAACCAATTAGTTTTATAGATGTTGCTCTAGAAACGATGGCAAAATGCTTAAAAGTTAATGAACATCAATTCAGCCATTAAGCTTATTAACTTCTGATCGCCGGTTTGAACGCTGGAAACGTGATTCAGCTTGAAACTTTGTGCGTTTTAAAGCCATTTTTAACAGATTTTTTTTGCTCAGTGCAGAATTTCACTCACTATTCACTGTGATATTGTTCAAAACCAGACGTTTACGTACAAGGTGTAAAAAAGACAGTCATTTTTTCTCACATTCTGACGTGAAATCCGACCAAGCTTTTTATGTTTTAGGTAAATTGGGATGACAAAAAACGATTTTTATTTGCTCAATTTCCAGAATAACAAGACTTTTATTACTTTTCTCCAAATTATACATTTGAATTTTATTAGTATTTAGCTGGATTTCCTTTGAAGGTGTGTGTTTTGGGTCAGGTTTGTGGGCCATCTTGCTACATATTTTCGATAGGACTAAGATCAGGACACACAGACGTTACCTTCCTGGTCTACGTCTTGAGTAGTTGCTTAAATACCTCCATAGCACAACGCAACCCTTTCTTTATACGTCCAGCCAGCACTTTCACATTGTTTCTAAAACACAGAGCACTTCTCCCACGATAGTGTAACTTCTCTCAACACCGTTCAGCTGTTCGTTGTTCTAAATTTGCTTGAAAATATTGATCACAGCATTAGCTGCAATTGTGCTTGTGTAAATCATTGTCGTGCTCCGTGTCTCTTCGATGGGTCTTTTTGTCGAGTTTGTGTGCAGCAACCACAACACAAGCGCTTACATCCCTGCACTGTGTTTAATTCTCCTTCAGAAAGACTTTAGCTTGAGGAATTTTGTACCCGGGGGCTCCTCCGGAGTTACCACGGGCTTCCTGTGTGTAGCTCAGCTATTTTCAAAAAGAATATCTTAAAATAGAGTACTGTGTGTGTTCACCTTTTGCTAATCATGGGGTGGAAATCTCTTAAATGTTACAACATTTGACAAACATGAGACAACGATACAGTAGTTGGCTAACATGACACACGGCTACGGGAACTGGCTGCTAGTAGCCGTATATTTTCTTTGCAGTTTCCTGAAGTGAAACTCTGGCGTGCAGCCTGCCAATGTCCTGATTGCATTTGTGCCTAGACCTTGTCCAAAAATAACCAGACAAAGAATGAACTCAGGAACAGTCATGAAGTGGAAAACGCTCCTCGGGTTCTTTGGAGAGAAATGTGCTCCACTCTGAGGTGGTACTGCGTTTGCCCTTTTCTCGGATGTGAGTCTGACGATCGCTCCTCCTGGAAGTCGCTCTGATTATACAACTCCTCTCTCTCCTCTGTTCTCGCACCTTCTATGTAGACCACTGCCTCTTCACCGAGGATGGCAGCGTTTTATAACGCCTCACAGCTAGCAGCGGCCAGTGGCCAGGCTGGACTTTTTGCTCTCACCATAAACCCCTTCCTGCGGAAGCGTGGGCGACTCTTCAGCTCCTTGTGTTGGAGCAGCAGAGGCCGATCCTTAGAGAGTTTAGATTTATGCCCCGAACCAAACCCGACCTGAAATTCCTGAAAAACGACGTGCTTGATGGTCGGGTCGGTGTCGGGCTTCAGTGGCGAGTTTAATAAGTTTTTAGTCCATCCAACAGAGAGAAAACCAAACAAGAATGCATGATATAAAGTTGTGACGATCTGCTTGTTGTAGTCTAAATAGAGTAGTTAGTTTACCCTGTTGAGGACATGAAGACATTAAGGTGCAGAAGTTAATTGGGCTGTAAAACCGCAACGCACAGCACAATGTGCACGCAGCTCCTATCAGTCACACATCCCAGACGATTTGCACCTGACTCACTCTGCTGTTACAAGAAGCGACTAAATGGAGCAGGAAGACGTTAAACAAACGCTAAAAACGGCAGGAGTTACACAGCTGTGTAAATTGTGGTCTAAAAACAAAAGCAGTAAAATATTATTAAATACAGTATAAATATGTCAGGTTTACTTCGGGCGTGGACTTGGAGATGATATCTATAGGTTTGTTCTGGGTTAGACTGGATTTGTTTGGGCGGAGGTGCAGAACCGTGTTACTATATGCTCCACAACTTTGATGAGACTAGATTTTTTTTTCCCCAGAATGTTAAACTAGAATAACTGGAGACCTCGGTGCACCTTGATACCAACCAAGTGAAAGCTAATGCTAGCTAGCATCTGACTCTAATATCCTTACAGTGTGATTCCTATTGAGAGGAAATAGTTAATAGTAATTGCCTAACAGAGACCCACTTTTAAATTAGAGTTTGGAGTTGGGAAGGTTTTAAATGAAACTTTTTCTTTACAGTGCAACTTCTTTTCTTTCTTTTGTTTATCAGTGTGAAGCAGTGGAAGACAATATTTCATTTTCAACACAGCCAGAGCTCTTTTCCTCTGGAGATAACTGTGACAGCTGGATATCGTTTGACTTTTTACTCACTTTAAGACTATCCCCCCTTTGAAAGGTCTTCAGTGGAAATAACACATGGATTTCACCAGTTGTCAGTTTTACCGCTGGTGACGAGAGTCCATTTGGGAGCAGAAGAAGAAGAGGGAGGAGGTGGAGGAGGACTGACTGGGTCCTCATCGGATATTCTCCAGCTTCACCAATGGACGGAGGCTCTTTTCTCTTTTTGTAGTTGCTGTAAATCCTCATGATCAAGGACAATGTAAAAGCCTCATCATAAATTTGTTCCTGGCCCATGGGCATTCCCATTGATTTGTTTAGAGATTATCTTTACGGCGTGTTTGCACGAGCAAAGTGCCACACAGACGCTGAGGAGCAGACGCTCAGCAGAACATGTGTGTGACGGTGTGTGTCGGCGAGGTGGACTGCTTGGGATGGACAGAGGCGCACAGACATTTTCCGCTTCTCCCCGCAGAGCCAGGCTTTATCGGCAGACTCTCCTGTTGGTTGTGTCTGTCCAGGCCTGGGTGATGCTCATGCTTGGCTAATGAGCCTCCCCCCTTCCTGGAAGAATCTGAAAACAATCGGGCAGGGCAGAGTCTGTGTGCTGAATCAGTCCCTGCTTCCCTCTGGGCCCTCTCCTGCTCGTGTCACAAGTCCCCTCCGGCTTCCCGGGAATGCGTAAACAGAAAGGCGAGCGCAGCTCCGATCGCATTAATCATGGCCTGCGGGAGCGGCGGCGCTCGCTGCGGGCCCCGCAAAGATGAAAGAGTTACATGAGAGGAAGATGTGAGGGGAGGAAATGAGCTGGCAGAGAAACGGACAGAGAGGCACCTTACAGTGTTGTTGGTATTTTCTCCATGGACGCTGTTTAGATTGTTGGTGATCAGAGATGTCGGTTTTATTTAATGCATGGGACAGCAGAGGTTGGCGGTACCGATAACCGATATTTACCAATACATTGCTTATATTTTGCTGCCCTTTTGACATCTTGAAAAGAACGGCCAAACCAGTGACGTCACCACTACTTGTCTTCTTCAGTTAAACTACCCACAATCCTTCGCTGCACAAGTATCACTGTCACATGACCAACCTCCTCCACTCCAGAAACAAACGGCAACAAGATGGAAATAAATATCCGTTTTAATATTGACTTTGTCAGACCAATACCAATATGTTAAAAAAATGATATCGATACCGATGTTAATACTGATAAATCGTGGGTCTGTAGTTAAATTGGGATTTATTATTTCGATAAGTCTGACGTATAAGAATAGTTTGGTTTGCTCTAAAGGAGTGATTATTTAGCTTAAATCAGAGACATGATGTCATTACTTCTAATACTGTCCCTCATGCTTTACAGGTAAGTGACTGAAGTTTCTTTGCTTTTCGGTAGCAGGATCATCTTATATATTGTCACTGCATTGTTTGATGAGCATAAATGTATAATTAGCATTTTTCCAACACTCTTTTCCTCATCAATCTTGTCTGATTGTCTCTCATCTCAGACTGAATGACAAGTGATTGAGCAGTCTGAGCTGCACAGTAAAGCAATCACGGCTATTTCTTTTTTAATTAATAACATATTTTTTTATGTAGATGGAACATCGAGGCAGATGTATTTTAGCTTAGGACATTAATGCTGTGAATCAGTAAGGAAATAAGTTGTTATAGTTTTTTTATGACCCTCATGCACTCTGAACGCCAACACTGAACTAGGGCAGATCATTCAGATGGTTCAGAAAAATGCTTTCAGATAATATTCAAACTGCTTATTATGTTTGTCGTGGAAGTTTGGAAGCTAGTAGCCTCTCCAGCAGCACCAGAGAGCGTTTGGGTCGAGGAGTTGTGAGTGAGATCTGGGAGCAAATCACCAGCATCACTGTAGGTGTCTGCAGATTGAGTGATTGGTAGAGTCAGGCGGATACACAAAGTCACTGGAGATGTTGTTACATCTAAGGCTGGTTGTGAGCAACAACAACGCATTACAAAATAAAGGAGAAAAAAGACAAAAACATTTTACAAATACATATGAACACCTGTTTACTTTGTGTCACAGCAAATTGTACTCGGATCTGAGTTCAAGTCTCGACAAACTACATTGCCTTAAGCATTAAGAAACATTCACGTGAACTTTGATGGCATCCCATTCTTAAAGTGGCAGTATCATGTAGTATTAATTTTTTTGAGCTTTACACCATGTTATAATGTTATTCCCTCATGAAAAACAAACCTGGAGTTGTTTTGATTCTTTCATGCATGTTTGCGAAATCCTTTAATCTCCATGGCAACCATTAAACGGTGCAAAACACCTGGGTGGACCTAGCCCCGCCTTCAAGGACGCAGCTTCTCTGAGCTACCAAGAGACGGAGTCCCATTCAGTTCCCTCAGACTAGCCAGCAGCAATTAGCAAACACCTGGTGGAACAGAGCATCAGCTGAGCTCATCATAGGAGCTACTTCTCAGTCCAACACTAGTAAAAACTTTGTTAAAAGGTTAATAGAGGAGCCATGTTGTGATGACTTCCTGAAGACAGAACTTCAAAATGAGCAGGAGCTTTTTAAAGAGACGGAGGCCCAATTTAAAGGTGATTAGTAGTAAAATGTCTTTTAAATCATAATTGATATATATAGAACATTTTTATGACAACTGGAGGTAACATAGCTACTTGATTGTGCTATAAAATGGCTTTATGTGCCTGGAAAACACATAATGCACAAGGCTTCAACATGGAGTTGGCCCAATATCCTTTGTGGCTACAACAGCTTCTGCTGTCCTAGGAAGGCTGTCCGTGAACTCTGAAGCCATGTTTATGGGAATATTTGACTGATTTTCCAGGAGAGCATTGGGAAAGAAGCCCTAGCTCGCCGTGTCTGCTCTAATTCATCCCAGAGGTACTCTGTCAGGTTGAGGACAGCAGGCCAGTCAAGTCCTTTCACATCAAACTTGCTCATCCGTGTCCTCATGGACTTTGCTATGTGCTCTGGTGTACAGTCATGTAGCAACTACAGAGAGCCGCTCCCAAAGTTGGGAGTATGTAACAAACCAAAATATATGAGCGCGTTTGCTGCTGCGTCAAGACATCCTGTCACCAGAACTAAGGGGGCAGCAACACCACACCTGAATATCCCTCCACCAAACTTTACTCTTGCAGTCAGGAAAGTAGTCTTCTGTTAGCAGCTGCCAAACCCAGACTTGTTCATTGGAGACGTGATGCGTCACTCTAGAGCAGGGGTCTCAAACTCCAGTCCTGGAGGGCCGCAGTCCTGCAACTTTTAGATGTGCCTCTGCTGCACCACACCTGAACAGAATAATTAGGTCATTAAGGCTCTGGAGAACTGATCTACACAAGGAGGAGGTCATTAAGTCATTTCATTCCAGTGTTTTGTACCTGTGGCACATCTAAAAACTGCAGGTCTACGGCCCTCGAGGACTGGAGTTTGAGACCCCTGCTCTAGAGCAAGCCCTTTGCAATCCAGAGAGACATTTTTACCTTCCATTCTACTAATATGATTAGCGTAGAGCTGCATGACCCTTTCGATAAAGATCAAGTAAAAAAAACTATTTTATTTCTTATTTTATATTGTAGGGAAAGAAAAGAGAAAAATTGGAGTCCAGTGGCAGCGAACTCTGCTTTGCGCCTAGGGACGTTGTTTATTAACTTTTTACCAGAAGAACCAAAATCATCTTGTGGAAACCACTTTGGTTGCGTCAAAATTTTACTTTAATTGAATAAAACTGTCGCTGTACAGTGGCGCAGTTGGTAGCACTGTTGCCTTGATCATGGGTTCGATTCCCAGTCCAGGGTATTTCTGCACAGAGTTTACATGTTCTCCCTGTGCATGCGTGGGTTCTCTCCGGGTACTCCGGCTTCTTCCCACAGTCCAAAAACATGACTGTCAGGTTAATTGGTCTCTCTAAATTCTCTCTAGGCGTGAGTGTGTGTGTGCATGGTTGTGTCCTGTCTGTCTCTGTGTTACCCTGCAACAGACTGGCGACCTGTCCAGGGTGTACCCAGCCTCTCGCCCGGAACGTTAGCTGGAGATAGACACCAGCACCCGTCCTGACCCACTAGAGACAAGGGTGTTAGAAAATGGATGGATGAATAAAACTGTATAAATAAATGTAGTGTGCAATTTTTTAATCTGCTCAACAATAAACTAAACATGCAAGATTTTATTGAATTTTGCCCAGTCCTGTTCTGTCACTCTAAGCTTTGCAGACAGTCACCGATGTCTGCAGAAGCAGTTTGAATGTGTAGCTGCTCGATTTTCAAACATCCAAGTGATTGTAACACTCAGATTCACCGATATGGAGTGATATCGTAATACTCCTGGCAACGTACCGCACGTATCTCCCCACAATCCGCTCATTTTCTAAACCCGGATGTTGTCAGGACAAGTCGGCCTCACAGGCACCGCGGATCCATCCGAACGGGACTTAAACTGCATTCAGTGTTCCTCGTTATGGTTAGATGTCAGCTCTGAAGTGAAGGGAAGTCGCCATGGTGATGACCTGATGTTTGTTAGGGTGGAGTGTGTGTGTGTGCTGTTGCAGCGCTGAATAGATTAACCCTGATAAATCGGTGTTCTTGACAATAAGCACTTTCGCTTGTCAGCATTTGTTGAATATAAATGCTTAAGTAACGTGTGTGTTTGCTTGCGTGTGTGTGTGAGTGTGTATGATGTAGCACTGTCATGTTAATGGGTTCAGGTGCATTATTCAAGTGAATAATAGATGAAAGAACTTTTGTTTAAGCTGTAAAACATGTATGTCTTCGCGCACGACCATGTCCATACGTTTGTGTGTGTGTGAGAGAGAGAGATATCCTTGTTTTCATATCCTTGTGGGGACCTATCTCTGTCTACAATGTGGGTTCCTCTCATGAGGGGACATGCTGTTTTTGGGTTAGGGAGTTTGGTATGTGATGGTTAGTGTTAGGGTAAGAGCTGGGCTGTTGAAAATGAATGGAAATCAATGTAAAGTCCCCACAAGTCATTAAAACACGATTTTGTGTGTGTGAGAGAGCTTGTGGCCCTTTGCTACAACCAAATGAAGACTTACGGTGCTGCTCCGTCCGGACCCATTGGTATTCAGCTGCAGTCTCTCCAGGCAGCTCGCTTTAAGGGAAGCCGGGCACAATTAGCTGTTAACATTACATGGCAGAATTAAGCCTGGGCCGGCATCCCCGGGGGAAATTAAGGATCCGCCAAATCATTAAATCACAAGCTAAACATTAGCAGCCATTTGCATTTTTATTACACCTGAAAAGAATGTGCCAGCTCCATTATCTCCGGGAGACAGAGAGGGACTCCTTATTTGTTATTGTAATGTCATCCCACATGGACGACACAATGGCAGCCACAGTGCGCGGACAGACAGGACGAACCGGAGGCCTCGGTTTCCTGCTCGTGTTTTTTTTTTTGGCGGGGAGAGTTATGATTACAAATTTGAACAAGGCGGCTGGCAGAGGATCCAGTGAATTGTTTGTTATGCAAATACAATGCCCCCCTTAGCCCCCCACATCTTCACCCCCACTGCTTTCTTCCTTACCAAAAATAAACACACAGAAAACAGATGACAATTTGCAGAGGGGCTCAGTGGGGGAAAAAAGAAGAAGAAGTGCCGCCGGTTTGGCTGCTGACAGGTTCTTGTTTTCTAAAGCATCCCTTCTTATAGGAGATGAAATAAACAGGTTGAAGCTGGAGGGAGAAGAGGGAAGTTAATTCGTTCACTCAGTGTCGGTTTCTCCTCCTCTCTGCTCCGCAGGTGAGCGGCATGTGTGGACACGCTACGAAGCGAGCCTCCCGCTCTGTAGAGGCCCCTCCTCTCCATCAGCCTCCTGCTGCATCTGCGACCCGGGACGCTCAGCCCTCAGACTCCGATGAGACGCTGGCTGGACTCCGCAGGTGAGGAAATCACTGGAAACAGGGACGGGTTTTGATGCGGGCAGTTGCCCAGGGTGGCGTTAGAAGAAAGGGGCGGGACACCAAATAACTTTAAGATGAATTTTCTGGTTGTGCTCTGAACAAATTTGCTAAAAATCTAATAATTTCATATACTTCAATTGGTTGGAATAATTTGTCCATTTTGTAGTGTTTTATATTTTTGTCAAAGTTTAATGAAAGTTTGGCTTCTTGTGGCTCTTTCAACAAGAAAATAATTTACACAGATGGATTTGCTGATGTTGGGGGATCAGAGTAATGGCTGAAAATAAAAGCATGCCACACTCTTAAGATTCAGGAAAGCAGAGATTTTTAAATAGAAATCTTTAAAACCATGTATCGTTGTCTTTTAAATTCCCAGTGATGCCCTGCTGTTTTTTGATCTCTAATGTAAAATGCAAAGTGGCTCCTCACAGTCTCACCAGGTTCCTTGTAACACTCTTTCTCTCTCCACTCGAGACCCCAGCTGAGCGCCGTAATTGCCCAGCAGGACTGCAGGCTTCAGTCTCCAAATGGTCAGATTAATGTCAATTAAGGAGCAGAGACAGCCGCCTATTCTGGCCCCTTTTAATCTCTGCGTCTCATGGGGGGGCGTCGGGGTGGATCTAATCAACTTGCTCTCAGTCTTATTAAGCTGAATTCTCTCTCTTTATCTCTGTGATAGTTTTATTCTTTGTCTCTCTCTCCGTTTCACCTCAGGGAGTTCATCACCAACCTGAAAAGCTTCAGCTCCTTCTACAGCGGCCTCGGGGAGGCGCTGTGCAGTCGGGAGCTCGCCGCGGCGAACAACTCCCTCTGCTGGAACGGACAGGAGATGACAGACAGGTACGGATTAATAATGGCATTTATTTCTGAGCGCATCTGCTGGGAAATCCACGGAGCTTTTAAAGCGTATCGGCTCACGAGCAGATCCTCGATCCGGCGGGTTGATTTCACGTCTCGGAGCGCGTAGGTGACTTGAAGGGTAAGTTTTCCCCGAGCTGAAGGGCTTCCTCCTCCTCTCTCCTTCTCCTCCAGCTGAGTGTGAGTGTAAATCTTGACTTTGGCTCTATGGGATGTTATAAATGTCAAGCGTGCTGTCCCCTTCTCCTCGTGCAGTTAACTGCTGTTTCCGTTGTTCTGCCTCCCGCCTCCAGCACATCTCCTGCACCCTGCAGAACTGTGATTGCTTTGAGCGCTTTTTCACTTGCTCCCTGTTGTGTGGCTCCAGTTGCACACTTTTCCCCATTAAAGCTACAGAATGTAACTTTTACTTATTTATTAAATCAGTTTTTTACATATTAAAACTGTCACCATGTTTTAATGGTGTGAGACAGATAATCTATGAAAGAAAAATCTAGATCCTCCACCTCCTCCCTGAGCTACTATAATGAGCTTTAAAAAAAATGCACAGCTCCCTATCAAAATCAACCAATCATAGGCAAGAGGAGGGGCTTAGCTAAGTTGCCAACTCAGCACCTCCAAAATACAGTTCAAGTTCGTCCGTTGTTACGTCATCCCGCAGTATTTCTTATTTCCCCAACATTGGCGTTACATCTGCCCATGCAAGAATATTTAAGTGTTGCTATTCTCCTCCAGAGACTCGCTTTCTACTTCCACATTACTTTTTTTATGTAGGTCATGTTGAGTAAGAGGAGGAGTGCCATCTAGTGTTTGTAAATACAAATTACAGATGGCAATAAAAATACGGTTGAAAGAGCATACCGTATGGCACACTTCAACTTGACTAAAAATTCGGGACAGTCAGCAACCCTAGTCTTAGCGCTGTCTATCAACCTTTTGTACGCGCTGCTAAATGTGTTAATGGCGGAGAAACAACTTACTGTTACAGGAAAACTGTTTATCCACCACTATGCTAACTAGCCTTAGCATTAGTAACAGGTTCTGCTGTCAGGAAGAAGCTGCAGCTTAGCAGAGAGCGAAAGGGAAGGTTGTGAGCCATGCTCACATAAGCTTGATTGACAGCGCTAAGACCCTCTTCTTGACTCTGATTGGTTGTTTCTGACTGAGCTGTTTCTGTGGTAGCACTGGGAAACGACAAATGATCTCGACTTTTACACAGATTATTGGTCTTAGATTACACTGTCACAGCAAAAATGATTAACAGATATGTAAAAAAAACAAAAAAACTGTTACACATTGCATACTTTTAGCCTGGGCAGATACACACATCTGTTTCTTCCTCGCTTGTTTTGTTAATTATGAGTCTTAACAAATTTGAGATAGGAGTCCCCTGCGGGTTAATATTTTTCCTCTTGCCTTCCAAAGATTAAATTCCCATCTTTGCTCAAACTTCTTTTATCTTTCCATAAAGCTGGCATCAGCCTGTGAAGGAGACATCAGTTTTTGGCGAGAGGAGGGCGAAGCTGTCCTGAGGGGATGATTGCAAGCTGGACCGAACGGCGCGATAGCAGCGTGGCAGGGAGGCAGGCAGGGAGACAAAATGATGGAGAGATTACAACGTCCTGCAGCAAGCAATTCTCCTGTGTCATCTGCGAGGGCATTCCGCCTGCAAATATAGCCGGGATTCGTTTTCAATCTATTCCGGATCGTCGTTCATTATCCCCTCTCTCTTAGGACCTTCTCCAGAAACCCGGACCAGGCGCATTGTCTCACGCTGTTAAATTTAGACGAGGCGGGGAGGAGGGGAAAGGGGTGAGCTCCGGAGAGGTCGACTGCTGAACGCCTCCGACATGCTTTAGGAGCGGCGTTTGGCGCTAAATGAGGCGTTTTTTTCTTTTTTGTTTGTTTGTTTTTTAATCAGGCGTGTGTTTACCACCCCACCTGGAACCGAGATCAGAGGAGCAACACTTTGCTCCACATCAAAGAGCGCCTCGCCGATAGGCGTGAGAGAGATGCGATGCAGAATCCGGCTTCCCTACCTGCTTTGGATCTAATGATGCTGGAAAATCACAAGGAGTGATAAAAGCTCCAGTAAGGAGCTAAAATATGGAGCCGTAATGTTAATTGAAAAACAAAAAAAACAAATACAAATGTTTAAACTTAAAAAATAAACCAACATTTAACTCTTAGTTATCTATACTTTAGCACAGCAAAACTTTCTGTTACATTTGCTTTTTCTAATTTCAGCCAAATTGGGGGAAAAAAAGTAAATAAAAAATACGCACAAGCCATACGTTTTCAGACGACACGAGACTTTGATTTGTTTTCAGTAAAGTTTTCTTAAATAACATACCTTGTTCTTAGGAATTTGTAATAATCAGTGTTAAATATCTAAGTTCATGTTGTCCTCATCCACTTATTGGTGGTTTTTATGCTTGTCTTCGTCTATTGTGGTACTAATTTCACATTCTTTGGGTTTTGGTTATTGTTTGTGTTTGATTGTCTCGTTTGGGTTGTGTTCCACAGGTCTTGCCATATTCAGTTCATTTCTCTGTTTAATATTGTTTCTAAGATTTTGCCATATTATGTTTAGTTTCTTGGTATACTCTTTTGCTCTGTTTCTTGAATTTCTATTTCGTAGATCATTTCCAGTCTCTCTGCTATCCCTCTTATCACAGCTGATTAGAGTTTCTGCCTCTTTTGTCACTTAGCGACTCTGTCCATACATCAGTGCTGGATTCTTCCTTTTCCATGCTTGTTTTTTGTCCTTGAAAGACTTGTAAGTTTATCTTTGTATCACTAAACCTTTAAAATAAGTTATTTATCATAGCTGCTACTATGACTCATGGAGGTTGAAGCTAACCAGGTGCTAAAATACCCTCGCTAACTAGCTTTGGTTAGGCTTGCTAGCTAATTTCCCTCTGGGCACTAAAGGTGGAAATTAGCAATTTTATCTATAACCTGGTGCAGTACATTTCTCCTCATGTGGTTTAATGTTGTACATTGTCCCAGTTTAAATAAATACATTAACTGACAGGTATATTAGCAGCTAAATTAGCAGCATTGGTTCTGGGTCATGCAGTGAAAACAGAAGGAGAAAAGCTAGCTAGCTTTTTTGCGACTGTCATGGTTTAAGTGCAAATTTAACACCAGTTGGTTGGATGACTTTTGTCCTTGCTACCATTTCTTTTATGTTGCCAACCCATAACAACGCTACATTCATTCTGTGTATAGATACATTTTAAAAAGGGCAAAAACAGCAGTAATGGCTGTTTCTCTTGTGCATTTCTGCCGTGATACAGGTGTTAAATTTCATTCATTGTTCTCTTAAAAAGGTCATAAAAATCTTAAACATGTGATTGTTAGACCCTCATACAAAACCAGCATAAGGGAGTGGACAACCGCTTTCAGAAATGTAGCTATGAATAAAACATGTAAAAATGTTTGAGGCTAAGGTAGAGTGTTGGACATATTTTCCATACACAGTTGCAGTGTGAGCCTCCATATGCGACCATGAAAGCTGAGCACTGATTGCTTGCGATGAAACACTCCTACACACACACCCCCACACACACCCACACACACACCCACCCCCCCACACACACACCCCCACACACACAATCAAACCCCATTCTGCGTGAGGTCACCGCTGAACCGGTGCTGACCACATTAGCTCCTTTATAACAACCAGAAAACTAATAAAGCTGCTGTTGAGTTTCAATTACCGACCCTTCCAGATAAAACTGGTTTCCTCTTCCATCCGCAGTAGCAGCCGCAGTGTTAGCGCACCGTGACCTGCGCGCCTGCCTGCCCTTATCGGGACCGGGTGGAGGCGTGATCCATCAGGTGATATGAACGTGTCAGACTCCACACTCCATTACCTGGACTCCTATTTCCTCCTCGTCTGTTTGTGTCGGTGTGGGAGGCGCTGGTCCCGGTCAGACTGGGCGTAATAGTGCGGTAATCGGGGTGTGATTAGATTAGTTTATCGCAGGAGTTTACCCATCTGATCAGCTCGGCAGGCGGCAACACAGAGACTGGATAACAAACAGAGAGAGAGACGGAGTGGGTGGGGAAACGCGGCGATGCGTGTTAAATGATCCTGTGGTAAAATTATCTGAGTGGCATTTATCACATGAAATGCTAACCTGCCTCGGCTCCCCGTTCTCACTCCATCTCCCTCTCCCCAGATCCTCTCTCCTCGACCCATATTTTCTCTTTCTCCTCTGACTAATTGATCACACATCTTTCCATTATTAATGTGATAATTAGGAGCTGAGAGGAGATGAGATCATGGCTAATAAGGAGAATAAATAACTGGGGGAACGTAATTCGAGTTTAATGAAAAGTCTGACTTTGAGTATAGAGGGAAAGAGTGATGAGCGCAGACGTCAGGAGAGAGGTGTGTGTGTGTGTGTGAGGGCGAGCAGTCAGGTCAGTGTCACAGAGATGAGAGCAGAGAATGACCTCACATACACACACATACACACACACACATATGCCTTCATATATTTTTATCTCAAGGCTCTTTGAGGCTTACTGAGTTTCTTTGAAGAAGAAGAAAAGAGTCCAGATTTGAGTTAGACATTCAGGTTTCAATCATTTACTGCAGAGGATGATACTTCATCTCCAACCGGATCTGGGTTCAGGTTGCAAACAACCACATTTGTGTTTCAGTTTAAGTTTGATCACAAAAACAATGCAATCTGCAAAAAAAGAAGAAAAAAAACACTTTAACGTGTTGCCTCGCAGCGCCTTAAATGTCATTTGTTTCCAAATCTATGGAGTAATCCAGATTTAAAAAGCTCAATGCTGACTAAAATACACAACCCTGGCTCCACCCTCTGTATTAATGCTGGAAAAACATATCTGTTAATTTAACACACTTCCCTATGGTCTTTACAGAAGATAAACATAAAGTAATAAAGTGTGAAACAGATGAACACACAAACTAAAGCTAATTTTTAAAGTCTTGTCAAGTAGTGCTATGGACTTAAAATCTTATCACAATATTTCCTGGCACTGTTGTGATAATGAAAAAAAAACTAGTGACCTCTCCAGGAACCCCGCCTCTCGCCCGGAACGCTGGCTGGAGATAGGCACCAGCACCTCCCGACCCACTAGGGACAAGGGTGTTAGAAGATGGATGGAAAAATCTGGTAGTACCTGGAAGCAGTAGCTAATCTGAAAGCTGGGAACGGGTTAATCGCGGCGCCGCCTGAACTCAGCAAACGTGTGCAGGAAAGTCTCAGCATGAAAGTCTGGGGGGAGAGGACACACCTTTTAGACACAGCAGCTCCTCCTCCTCTTAACACACACGCACGCACACGAACGAGTCAACAGAGCAGCGCTTCCTAAGGTACACATGGAGGCTTGTAAGCACTCGCCTGTTGGCTGCTTGAGCTAAATTCACCCTCCAAGCTGCAGCAGCAGCTCAGAAGCGCATCTCTCCTGAAGTCGTTGCATCGACACGGATGATTAAAGCAACGCTAAGTGGCAAGTTAATATGCATAAAATTAATCTCCAACTCAACTTTGCATAATGACTGAAACCGTGTGAGGATTTTATTTTTATTTTTTGCCTCATCTCGACAAAATATGTGCATAAACTGCTCGTGTAAATCCACTTATTAGAAGCTTAAGACCCATTACGCGCAGAGGCTGGTGGAGATTTATGTTCAATCTTGTCCAGAAAATCCCATTTGGATTCCATTGTTGTTGTTTTTTTTATTATCTACCACAAAATCTATTTTAAGACATTAAATCCTGGAAAACACTGTTTCTAACTTTAGAAATGTTTCTCCACTGAGGGCTCAGCTCTCCATTCAGTCAGAGCTCAGTTACAAATGGACTTTTCAGGTTTCTGGAAGGAAACGTCTCAGACCTGTCATCAATTTTCCCGACACTAGATGGTGATAAACACCGTATTTGGGGAGACATGGCAGCTCTCACTGTGGTTTTTGCAAGCACAGATTACAGGAAAAAAGAGGAAAGATTCAGCAACACTTATTGTTTTTCTTGTTTGTTTTGTTTTTTTCTTTCAGGTTTGCCGGGCCCAGCCAGAAACGGCTTCATCCCGCCTCGGAGTCTAAGAGCAACAAGCAGCCGGAGCCGGTCATCAGCCAGATCATTGACAAACTGAAACACATCAACCAGGTGAGCTGAAGGGCCCAGCGCTTCGGTTTCTGTTTGCACCAAATGTGCTTTGGCAGCAGGAATTTCTGAACTTTCCTTTACATGGCGTGTTTCTGCGTGTCTCCTCTCCTGAAACAAAGAGATGAGTTCCACTTCAGCTCATCTACGTCAAAATCTATACTCACCAACATTTTTAAAATTTGCTTCGTGGCCTATTTTCTAGGACTGGAACGATTAATCCAGATTAATCGATTATTGAAGTTATTGTCAACTAATTTAGGAATGGATTAATCATTAACTGGAGGATATAGACTCCAAAAAAGGCAGATTATTGAATCTCATAGCGGTAATTGAGCCAAAACTGGCCAGAAAATACAAACATTTTGCATTCAAGATGGGGAAAAAAACCCTTTGTCTGTAAATATGTTGTACACCGAAATCAGGTAACAATTTTAGCTTCACCCAGTGCAAAATCTGTTTTAAAAAAATAAATAAATCAATTAACACTCCTGTAGTCTTAGCGTGACGCCAAGGAGGAGCGCGGCAAATGTCACGGTCGGACAACGGCGGGGTGACTGTCCAGTCATACCGTCAGTTCCCGAAACGACACAAAGAGAGCGCAGGTGGCATCGGTCCCACCCTGCTGGACCGCACACAGGGTAAACTCGAATGGACCCCGTCTCTTAAGACTGAGGGAGAGTTAAACACCTTTTTCTGTCCTATAATAAATTGGTTAATATAAAAAATGACCAACATAATGAAGCTTGCTCAGACCTACGCTGTTTGACGCCAAGTCAGGCAGAAAGAGGTGAACCTTTCACATGATGATGTGAGAAGTGATTGTCTAAAAGAAACATTGGAGAGGTTAAAAAAAATCTGCATAAGGTGCAGATTTTTTAGATGATCGATTAATTGTTAGATTAATTGGCAACTTAATCACTGGAAAAATCTGTTGAATAATCGATTACTAAAATAATCGTTAGTTGCAGCCCTACTCGTCTCTGATGGAAACCTCTGGATTTCGCCGCTTGAGCCTGGAGATTGCTGCCAGATCAAACTGCGCCTGTTTAGATTGATGTATCAGCCCTGCAGATCAGCCGGAGCTGCCAGCATCTTGCCACTTGTAGCTGTCAACACACCCAGCCGGCCACCTGCACTCTTCCAGCTTCACATGCATGCACTCTGTTAGCGCAGCAGACCCACGTCTCGATGGATTACACTCCCTCTCCCCCCTTTTATTTGCCAGATCTGAGGAACCCCGTCGCCTCCCTTCTGACTGACAGCCAGGGACTCTCAACGAAAGCATTACAATGTGCTTCATTTCTCATTTACTCTTGCTGTTTTACTCCATTTATATACGGCAGACTCCCCTCCCAGCCACCTTCAAACGGGCCTCCGTACATATCTGTTGCAGATCTGGCTCTGGAAGGGCTTTGGCCCCTTAAGCCCCAGGCTAGTTTTCAAAACTTCCACCTGAGAAACATCCTCTAATACCAGGAACAGCTCCCAAACTGTAGAGCCAAGCTAAACAGCCCAGGGCTCTGCGGATACGACGCACATCTGAAGTACTGTAAGTCTTCCTGTTCCTCGCCGTCGTGTCAGAGGGGCCTTTCGGAAAGTCAAGAGCAGGGTGTAAATTGTGAGAAGAGCTTCATAATATAGTACAGCTGTAGTGCCTCGCTACGGCAATCACACACTTTTTTTTTAGCCTTTTAACACTTTCTCACCAAAAACATCAGTGAGTTTTATTGCGAGTTAGTGCGACTCACCAACACAAAGTAATGCGTAATTGAGAAGTGGTTTTTGCAACTTTATTTCTACAACTCTTACAAAAAGTGGCTTTTTTTCTATTTATATAGAGCATTCTTGAGCCAATGCTTAGCAGAATCATCTTTAGATGCAGTTACAGCTCTATGGGTTTACCATTGTAGATTTCTGAAGCTTGCTAAATAAATTGCTGGTCTGAACTTTAACTGGACCATTCTAACATGAATATGCTTTGCTGTAAGCTGTTCCACTGTAGCTCTGGTTTTCTGCTGGAAGGAGAAAACCTCAAGTGTTATGCAGCTTCTACCAGGTTTTCTTCTATCGTGTCTTTATCTCCAACTCTCTTCAAGGTTTTTTTTTAAAAATGGGACATTATGTATTAATAAACATTTACAAGTAAATGCATGAGATTATAGCCAGGTGGGATATTTCCATCTGTAGTCCCATCAGCAGGTTGATTTTAAAGTACATTAATACAGAGATAAAAACCACAAAGTAACATTACGCAGCAAGAAATGAATAAAACAAGGAAAGTGTTATGTAAAACTAACGTTGTGTTTTAATGTTATTCCCTCATCTAAAACATACCTGGCGTGTTGCTTTGATTCTTTCATTCACGTTTGAGGAATCCTTTAATCTCCATGGCAACCATTTAGCTGTGCAAAACGTCGGGGTGGACCTATCTCCGCCTTCGAGGACGAAGCACCTCCTCAGGGGGTGATGACTTCCTGAAAGAGCAGGAGTTTCTTAAAGAGACAGAGGCCAAATTTCACATCATTAAATTACAAAGTCAACTTTCGCTTAAGTCATATTTGATATATTTGCTATTAATTGGCACTATGAGGCTGGAAAACGGATAATACCGCCCCTTAAATGGAAGCAATTGCGAAATTGTGTTTTTTCGACATTAGCGACATGTCTACCAAGTTTTGCAAACATTTGTAACTGAAACGTGCCTGAACATAAAAGTGGGACATACTACTTCCCTTGCTGATTTTCTTTTTCATGACATATAAAACTTTATTTTTAAATAGAGAGTGACAGCAAAAAACAAACAAAAAAAGAAAAAAACTCTGAAACATTGAATCAGGCAGTCACCATTTAGTCATAAAACCCTGGACACACTCCGGTGGAATCGTCGTCCTGCGCTTCCAGGGACCAGCTGTCGTCCCTGCGCCGTTACATTTACTGAGGAAGCTCAGGTTTCTGATTGGCTCCTGTGGAGATTTGATAGGGGGAAAGAAAAAGAGAGAGAGAGAGGTAGTTTGGTAAAACGGCTGAGCTGTACTTCCTACAGCCATTCACAAAATACCTTAAACACATGGACTCATTCAAATCAAATGCTCTCTGTAACCTTGTTCTGTTCTCTAATTGGCTCGTGCCGATGGGGTGACGTGTGGCGCATGCTGACATTTATGGGGGGCTCTGATTGGTGTTTCCATGACCTCCTGATATTTCTGCAGGTTTTATATCCACATGGGAGCTTTTACAGTCATATCTGATGACTTTAAAGTGAAGTAATTCAGTGTTTCTTCCTCAGCTCCAGCTTCTCATCAGATCTTCACTTCAGTGCGCTGGATGAACATCTGACAGAAGAATCGCTGCGCTTGATTGAGTATTTTATGTGCAGCGAGGCTGTTTGGCTTCTAGCTGTGGTTTTTTTTTCTTTTTTGCAAAAATCAGATAACTATTTTTTTTTTTACAAACCAATCATCATTATGCTGGTCTTACATGCCTTGCTGTGTTGTGCAGCAGTCCTGAATCAAATTAAGTCCAGCATATAGGTTGCCTTTTTCTGTATCTTTTTTTTTAAGGTTGTCAGGATGACTTCAACAAGTCCTTTGCCATCTAATGAGGCTAGCATGTTTTAGTTTTACCATCTGATAACACAGTCTGGGGGATTTCTGCTCGTTTAGGCACATAACAGTAGACTCATAGTTGAAAACCGGACCTCACGTAATGCTGGCAGGTTTTGGCCAATTAAATTACGCTCCCTAATTCACGTGACAGTTAGCTAGCTATGTAGCGCTGCTAAGAGTTCAAGCTGTTAAAGTGGCAGTTTGTGTGAAATCGACTCTTTTGAGCTTTATGTCATGTTATGATGTTATTCCTAGGCCCGTCACGATAACAGAATTTACTGCACGATAAATTGTCCCAGAAGTTATCGCGATAAACGATAATACTGTTGTTTTGAGACCATTTTCAAGTAATGTTATTTTAACGGCATGATGACGCAAGAACGCATTCTCGACGATCGATAAAGTTTAAAATCTGTTGAACGTTTAGCACTGGGACTGGAAAACATCTTAAACATCCAAAAATAAACAAAACAACAGCAGAAGTTCCTTAAAGCAACAGAGGGCCAATTTTAAGGCGTTAAGTTACAAAGCCAAATTTCTTTTCAGCCGTATTTGATACATCCAGCATTTTTATAACAGCTGAAGTCAACATATTACTTAATTGGGCTATAAAATGAGCCTGTGTCTAGAAAATGCACGATACTGCCCTTTAAACTGACTTCTTAGGCTTCAGTCACTACATTTGCAGGCAAGTTTTTGCAGGGGAAATTTAAAGTAAAAAAAAAAAGTAAACATTGCAAAGGATAAAAATTCTGTCTGTTTCTAATGAGACTGCTTTTCTCGCCATCGCATATTTCTCAGCTTGTTCAGCGCTAATAAGGAACCAGTGGCAGACTGGTTCCTTTAAAAAATAAACCTTGAGTTTCCTGATGGATCTTCACACAGCACACTAACAGACGTTGCCCCTGCTGATTCAGTCTTCTTTTTTTTGTTTTTTTTTCTTACACCTGGAGCCCTTAGAGACCCTGAGGCAGACATCTGTTTAACGTGAACCCGGTCCGATGGGTCTCAGCTCCCCGCCACCATCATTAAAATGGGGGGATTTTGTAAAAAAAAAAAAAAAAAGAGAAGTTGTTCACTTCGGCAGAGCTGCGCAAACTTCCCCTCATATTCGCCACCGAGTCTGTCGAAGGGAAAATATGATGTCACACGTCACCAGCGAGGCGAAACCGTTCTAATGCCGCTAAGTGTTTATTGACTGTCCTCGGTGTTTCATGGCCCTGTCTGCTCTCGGCTTGCGTATTTTAAACATCCTCGGCGGGCACCAGGGAAAGTGATGTTGTTTAGTTAAAAGCAGTTTTACAAGGCCTCCGCCTCCCGCCCAGTTGAAAGACCAGCGGCTCTGGATGAGGCACGGCTGAAAGGGAACAGACTAATTAACCATCTGATGTGAGAGAGCAGCCCTCAGCGCACAGATAATTACTTTCATGTCCTGTTTTTTTCTTTTGTTTGTTTGTTGTTGTTTTTTTTATGCGCAGTGTATGAAGGCGGGCCAGAAGTTAGATAATGTGTAATGTTCCTGAAAGCGGAGCAGCTCGGTGCTGTTGACCAGCTGATCTCGTGGACTCTCCTGGGTCTGGCTGCGTTCAGAGCACAAGCAGAACCGCAAAACTATTTGCACCCGTTAAAACTTTTCATCTTTTGCCATTTTACAGCCACAGACTTCAATTTACTTTTCTCTTCTGAAATTCTATGCATGAGAGCAACATTATCGGCATTATTGTTGTAAATTGGGAAGAAATTATTCTCTTTTGGGGCGTGTTTCCACTAGCGTTGCATATTAGAATGATTTTTTTTTTTCTTATGCCAATTCTTGAATTTTTTTTGCTAATTCTAATCAGATTGTTGGCTTGGACTTTGACTGGGCCATTTTTAACACATGACTATGGTTTGATCTGGACAACATATTTCTGACTGTGTGCTGCAGGATGTTGAGATGTATTTTTTGTGATTGTTGCAGCCTAAAATTGCTCATTTTTCAAAAGGTTGCAGTCAAAGTTGCAAAAATTATTTTTTAAAGTTTCTGCCATGGCATGGTCTTGCAAAAAAAAAATAATTGCTGCACAAAGAGGCTTCATGCAAACGGACACAACACTTCGCCTTGCGCATTACAATTCAAAGTCATATTAAATACATTAAAATCTGTGGTTGTAACATGATGAAATGTGGACAGAATTCAAAGGGTATAAACACTTTTTTGAGGCGTTGTCGCCGGGTGATGCATTCAGGGCTTGGGTCACCCACACGCCGGCCTTTGGGGCTCTTCTGAGACGCCTTCATCCTGCAAACACTTTCCGTTCGAATGAGCAATATTCTTCCTTTTGGTTGAAACACTGAGCATAATCAGTGGTTCTTCCAGCTTGCTCTGACCCACTTTTAAACTTCAAATTAGCCCCAGACCACAGCATGTCAGGCTGTGCTTTTTAAAAATCCAGGGACTGCACACTCAAACACTGAAGGCGGGGGCGAGAGGGGGCCAGAATCAACTTCCCTCCAAGTTTTGATTGTTTCAGGGGGGGATTTCTGTCGTAAATGCTCCGTGATGACAGCTGTACGAAAATGCGGCGACGGAAATGCGTCACTTCTCACATGGTTGGTGTCACAGGTGGGCAATGTACCCAAAAACTGTATTCAAGTAAGAGTAGTTAGATTTAAACATATTTTTTATTGAAGTAAAGATAAAATATAGATGTTCAATAAATTGCTCAAATAAGAGTAAAAAATTATTTGGTAAAAAGTCTGCTGAAGTTACTGATCAAACAACCAATGATTTAACATTTAAAACGTATGTAATCAGACTGACCAAATTATAAAGTTACCTGGAAACTTTGGTATTTTAAGGACCAAAATGACAATAATTTGTACAGGTAACAAAAAATAACAAAATCAGGCAAAGGTCTGTTTCTGTGCCTGGTCAATTTTTAGTTAAAACATGTATTTTCATTGAGTGGGTAGAGAACACAGAACTTTTACTCAAGTAAAAGTTAAAAGTACAGCTTAGTAAAAAAACTCATAAAATTAACATTTTTTTCAAAAAAAGTTACTCAAGTAAATGTAAATGAGCAACTAGTTTCTACCCAACTGTGGTCGATGTTGATCAGGCATTTGGCGGAGGCACCTATGGTTTGGCAGGCGGACTGCTTTGCCTTTGTGCCTGAGCGAACCTAAACTTAACACCAAGAGGGGAGGGAGGGAGAGAGAGAGAAAGAGAGAGAGCACTCTAAGCCGGTCGCCTCGGCTTGTAAAACACTGTTTTCTCACGCCCAAGGCGGTTGATGTCATGACTGAGCGTCGGCCAAGAGAGTCGGCAACATTTCTAAATGGGAGAGGAGAGCCGCCTCTCGGCTTTGTTTAAATGCCTCCTCTTCTCTAGGAATCTTTAAACAGAGCGCTCTCTTCGTGCTGCGAGTCGTCGTCTCCCACACGGCCGCAGGAATCTGTGCAACAAATTCCCATGCGAGGTCCCCGTCCGTGTGTTGGCACCCTGTGCACACGGCAAGCTGAAGCGGATAAAGACGGACGTCGTTTAACTCGCCTCCTCATGTCAGTTTGAAGATAACTCTGATGCCACGCTGGCGAACCTCTGTGCCTTCTCTCTCTCTCTCTCTCTCTCCCCCTCTCCCCGTAAAGCAAACCAGACTCTGATTTTTTTGGGGGCCGAGTGAATTTCTGCACACAGTCTGCCCAAATTAGAAGATATTTATTTGGAAGATGTCTTCTTGTTCTGGTGGGATTGGTTTATTTTCTCTCTTTTTTTTTTTTCTTCCTCCCCCTGAAAACATCTGTTTAACTTCCCAGGGCATCAGGTTTCTCCTCTGAGTAACTAATCTGGCAGGAGATGTTGGAGCTAGTGGCAAAATAGGCCAATTATGTGATTGGCTTTTGATTACAGAGCGCTTCGTTTGTCAGATGAGTTTGCCATTTGGAGGGTAGAGCCTCGTGGGATTATTTGAGCAAACTCTTCTTTTCGATTCGATGCTCTTCGTAGAGCTGCATGACGAATAATACGGAAACAGTAATCATATTAATACCTATTGATCTTTTTGGTTGGCTGTTTTCAGGTCAGAGATAATCAACGGGTTTAGAGTACTGCCTCCTCTTTATTTCCCACGGCGAAATAAAGGGGTGGCAGTACTCTGTTGAAGTACAGATAATCCTGGTGGAAAACCTGCTAAAAGGCTGGAAACCTCCAGCTATACAGAGAGAGAAACAAGGGAAGGGTTTAGATCGATCACATGTTCATGTGCTAGAACGGCTCAAAGTCCAATCTAGTCGGTTTTATTTTGTGAAAAAAGTGTCAAAGGTGGATTTTGCAGGACACAATTTTCATTTTTCGATTTGAAAAGAAAAGTAAAAATACATGAAAATCATGCACTATTTTTCTTTTGTACCACTTTGTGTTCATCTTAAAGGGGCAATTGTTTTACGGACATAGTGCAATTTATACAGGGTGGGCCACCAGGCTTTATTTGTTACCCCACCAGGCTTAGCATGGCTTATTTATTTATTTATTTTTTTAATCTTTGCATTTTTAAGACTTTATAGTTGGTGTTCAGATACTAATCTTCCAATAACACATAATTATCAAGTGGTATTTTAAAATTTCCTGTCAACTTTAAACATTTTTTTAACTCAAAAACACAACGGGCTGCTGGATGAATGACTGCCGATTGCCCCAACCACAGGGCTCAGCAGGTTTTCTGGGGGAAACTTAATATAGCACAATCAAGCATATCAAACATGACTTAAAATAAAAGTAACATTACAATCTCATGCCTTGAAATTGGGCTTCTGTCTCGGTTTCTCCATTAACCATTTAACAACGTTTTAACCAGCGTTTCTCTGAGAAGTAGCTCCTTTGATCAGCTGATGCACAGATCCAACAGGTGTTTGCTAATTGTTGCTGCCGCTAGTCTGAAAGAGCTGGGAGATTCACAGATTTCTCAAAAATGCATGAAGGAATCAAAACAACACTTTAGGTATGTTTTTGATGAGGGAATAAGATTAAAACCCAATGTCAATTTAAATACATTGCAGTTTGTGGTATTTTAATTTTAATGTGACTCTTGAAAGTGTCTATTATTGGATCGTCTTCACTTTCAAACTTGTCACATTTCAATTCGGAGCTGTGATTTTGTATTCTTAGTTTTGACCTCCATCATTCCCTCTCTGAATGTTTGACACCTCCCTTTCCATCTCCACAGCTGTGCTGAGTTGTGTGTGACAGACTCCAGCTCTGTCGCCCCTTTACCCCTCACCTAACCCCCCTCCAAGCCCCCTACACCCACTCCCGACACTCTCCCACCCTACGCTAGCGCCTTCCCAGCCTAATTGAAGCCAGAACCTGGGAAAATCCTGCAGGTATACAGGTCAGGAATCCGGGGATGGAAAAATAAACCAGATCCCGAGTGCCGCAAAATTCCATCATGCAACCTCGCTTTCTGTGATCCCGGACATGCGCGCGCAAACCAAAAACACTCCGCGTGCGTGCAGCATCACCCACGCCGTGGCCGTTCCTCATCCACGTGATTTACGGGCAGTAATCTGCAAATGCAACTTGCAGCAGATTGACATTCACAAGCCGTGATAAACGGGGATGTGGAAAAGGCTTGGTTTAAATAAAGCGACGCTCTTCAGCCGGTTTCCAAACAGACGCCAAAGGTGTCAGACCGGGCCTGACACCTTGTCCTGTAAATGCTCTCCTTCTGACGCCGTCAAAGAGCCTCACCTTCGTCTGATGTTATTTACCGAGGGGTTTTTGAAGCGTCATTTAATACACACACACACACACCCTCAGGGCCTCGGTACTCTGGCTCGGTTCGGTTTTATGTGTGTGAAGTGAAGTATGGCTGCTCAGGATGCAGAGCAGGGTGGGTGGGCAGGTGTGGGGGTGGAAGAAGCGGTGTTGTAATGCTGCCATGTTTGTGAGCAGGAATAAGCCATGAGGGTTGTTTAAGTGAAGTGTGACACCTGGTGTAAACCTGCGAGGAGCTGCGGGGCGGCCGCACCGAAGCACACTGTCTTTGTTTTCTGCCGGGTTATGGTTCCTTGACTCTAGAAATCTAACTCAGCCTCTCCACCCCCCTCACACCCTCCGGTGCACTCCCAGAGCCCTCTCCTTCTGGCTTCCTCCCCTGCTGATTGTGAGGGCAGACAGAACATGTGAGGGCCCTTTTCCTTCCAATTAGTCTGCTTCATAATGAGGCCCAACCATCCCTACTACCGCTGCCATCCACTCCTCCTCACCTCCATACCTCTACTTCACCCGTTCTCCTCATCCCCCCTCCACCATCAATCTCTCTGCTCCTCCCAGCCCCCCACTACCACTCCTCTGACTGAGCAGGGCCGCATCTACAACGATGTGGGCCTGTGTTTTGGTGCCCTATCCACCACAGTAAAATTCTTCTTCTAATGCGAATTACAATTCTTGTTTGTTAAAATTATTATGTGTTGACTGTATAATGTGCGAAAAAATCAAACTCCTTTGCCTTCTCCCACAATTCAGTCAGAAACGACCAATCAGGGCCTTAGCGCAGTCAATCATTCTCGTGTACGCTCTGCTTACAAGCTTCATCTTTCACGCTGCTACACTACAGCTAGCTCACTACAACCAAACATGCTAAGAATGCTAACACTAGTTATGGTAGATCTGAAATTTGGTTTGATGACGTCAATATGAGAAGCTACAGACTGATAGGAGGAACCAAAGAGCTCTGTAAAGGTAAAGGCAAATCTTCAGAAGTTGGGATATAATTAAGTTAATTTCACATAATTACCGCGGTAGAAGCCATTTGTTTGTTAAAATTTTATGAAATATATTTGTTCTATTTTATGTTTGTTGTGAATGACGTAAACTCACAAACGAACGAGGTAATTAGTCCAACGTTTAGAAACTACAGCGGCTGTAATGCGCCACAGCAAAGGTAAACAAAGGTAAAATAACCCGAACAGGTGATCAACTCAAAACCACTCCTACCTTTTTACTCTCTCTCTCTCTTTGTAGTTTAAGCACACCCGTTACCGTGGCAACCGCCTGCGCCCCTCAAGACGAGCAAAGATTACGTTAAAAACATAACATTCAGTCCGTTACGGTATCAAGTTTCCAGGCTTGATATTTATTTCTCGATTATTAATCAGCGCTTCCCTGAACACAGCGATGGTTGATTGACTAGCTGTACTTGGTGCTAGCGTGGCTAACACGAGTAACAGTTTAGTCCAAAGCCTTTTCTGCTAAAATAAAATCTTTAGTGTATGTCAGATACAGACACATTACATATTGATCTGTTTAGCTAACGTAAGACTGTGTAGCAGACAGGCTTCAAGGTGTAGAAGTTGTATCAGTTCTGCCATTATGCTGTACTTAGCTAACGGGAAGCTAAGTGTGTTTGTGAGACGGCCACGCACGTGACCACGTAGAACGGACATCAGCCAATGAAAAGCGGCCCCTCTGGTAAGGTCCGTTGAAGCACTGGGAGGAGGTGAAGGAGCTTAATTTTTTTCACAGATTATCTGTCTCATCTTATGTTGTCATGACAACTTGACAGTTTCAATGAATATATTAAAAACATAGTAAAAGTTACATACTGCAGCTTTAATACGTAGTCCTATTCATGAATTGATGCAGTAGGTTTAATAGTTGCTCCATGATGTTCATAAAAAAAATCTTAATTTTCTAATACTTGAGTATTGTTTATGTTAATAAAAATGTTAGAATAATTCATTTGATATGGTCCAATAAGTTTTATATAAAGTACAATGCAAAACACTTGTCTTGCATTGTACTTTATATAAAAGCAAATAAAAAAAAGAAGTATTTTGAGACCCCCTCTAAGCCCTTTATAAATCCGGCTCAGCCTACGGCCGGATGTGTGCACATCCTTAAAACGTTTTAAATTAATAAATGTTAAATTAAGACCTTATAAAGTCTTAAATTCATTTAAAAAATGTAAGTTGGCTTTAAATGCATTTATCACAGATCTTGGATTTTGTTTTGGTAGAAACGGTTAATCTTGTATACTATGTAGTATTTTATTTCGTGGGAGTTTTCTGTCAGGCAAACGTTTGAGACACACACAGACATCTTCAATCTATTCTGACTCGAGGTGACAGCAGCTACCGCTAAATAGCTGCTAATAAGCTAGCTATTAGCTAGCTCGCTAACTCAATCATTTGTAAGTGTAAATTATCACCAGTACGTTAGTCTTTGCCACTGGTTCACTTCTGTTGCCAATGCAGTGCATTCTGGGGAAAAAAAAGCTTGGGACTACTATGTAAAATATGTTATTTTACTTTTGTACACTTAATTTTCTGTTGTCACACAGGTCTTATAAAATAATCTTAAAAAGTTTAAAATTTGAGTTGGTGAAACTTAAAGGTTGACCTTTCGTCCCAGGAATCACAGCTGAGGTCTTATCATCTCTTTTCTAATTCTGCTCTTTGCCAGTAGATGTTTTTTTTTTTTCTTCCTCTCTTCTCATTCAGCCGTCAAGCTGAAGGAACACAAACAGCCGAGTCTTCCTGTTGCCCGTCCGATTCGATCCGCGCGGCCCGGGCCTGTTATCGCCGGGCACAGCCACACGTTGCCGTACAACAGGATCCCTCCCCTGCAGAGGTCAGGGGTCGCACTTCCTGTTTCCTGTCTCTTCTGGGTCACGAGAGGGTCTCTCCGCGAGGGTCAGAGACCTCCTGTGTTCCTGCTCTGCCTTTTGTTTGGGATGGCAGCGCTCTCCCAGGGGGTCCACGGCTCAGTTGTGGCGCCTCTCCCCGACCTGCGCTCCTCCATTCCCCCACATGTTCACTGCTTCTCATCCCGTCCGAACCCCCCTCCAACCGCTATGTTTTTTTTTTAGTAGTAGTTTGTTCTGTCCCTCATTTCTCTTTTCATCACCTCTTTTCTGTTATTCTCGGGTTTTTATCCATCATTAGGCGAGATGGATGACGACAGCGGTTGGCGGTTTTTGCAGATGACCCGGTGAAGCTTGTCACTCCACCCTGCTTTTTACAGTGTCTCCCAAAACTGTTAAACTTTTCCACATTTTGTCACAACCGCAAACTTCAGGATGTTTAATTAGGATTTTTTTTTTTTTTTTATGTAATAAACCGACACAAAGTGCGTAATTGAGGTGGAAGGAAAAATCATACGTGGTTTTAAGATGTTGTTTGTTAAATAAAAAGCGGCCAACGCTTTCATGTGTGACCGCAAACTTTGCCTGCAATCGCAGCTGCAAGTACTGCGGTGTTCGGTCTCTGCCACCTTTGTGAATCAAAAGGCTGAATATTGTCGCTCATTCCTCTCATTCGGTTTGGATGGAAAGCAACTGTGGACATTTTTAATGCTTTTTTTTACCTTCATTTTTACAAGTTGAGATCCGAGATCTCATTTACAAGAGAGGCCTGTTTTGATACAACAAATTACAAACACAGCAACAATACAGGTAATTAAGAAATCTTATTCAATTAAATAAGCTAACAAAGTTATTGATTTATGTCTGGACTTTGATTAGGACATTCTAGGATGAATATACTGCTGGAAATTGAATCTATTCCCCCATTTTCAAGTCTCTAATAGATTTTTTTTTTTCTATTTTGAGCTCCTCCATCGTACAATTAACTCTTACTTTCTTCTTCAGGAGGAGAAAAAAAAGCATCCCCACAGCATGATTCTTCCATCACCATGTATCGTGATGTGGATGCCGGAGTACCTGGAGTGCTAGTTGTGCATGCCGTCCAAAACAGTGCGATAAAACAAATAATTTGAGAGCAAATCAAAATTAAATCTTTTTAGAGTTAGGTTTGACAAACTACAATACAGAAATAAAATCAATTTTCAAATAGTATCAGTTTTATCTCTCCTATATTGATCCGATACTGATACCTGCTCTGTATCAATATTATTGATATTTTTGGATTGGCCTGCCCACCTGTGCTGTTTACGTGAATTTATTTGAATCTTGTTAGGTTTGTGGTTGTTATCCTCAAAAAATGACTTCTTAAACTAGTTGTTTTTATAAATTTTCTTGTAACCCATTGCAAATTTGTAAAAAAAAATAAGTTCTTCCACTTAACATTCATGTTACTTCGTTATGTAAAAAAATATAAAAGTTTCCGACTGTAAAGTGACAGAATATGTGAAAAGTTTTAGAGTTGCGTCCTGTTACCCACCGAAGCGCCCCCTGTCTTCCAGTAGGTGTGATCGCGGGACGCCCAGCGACCATCTGCTGACCCCGACACAAACGGTCTCTTAGCAACACGTGATTCTGGACGCCACGGCGATAACGTGCAAAGCAGACAAGCAGCAGACAAAAAGAGATTGTCTTAAAGAGGCGTAATCTGATTTAGCAACCAGAGGCTTGTGCAGGAAGAGGAGACTTCTTAAACATTTAAACCCCGAACTCACAATCAGCCACATTCACAGACATAAGTCAAGATTTTCATTTGGTTAGCCTCACAAAACACACTGAAAATTGCTGTCATACCAGATATATTACAAATGTTAACCCTCCGCTCTCACGCGGCCCTCTGATCCGAACTGAGCCAGAGCGAAACTTTCCATTCTTTCTGTTTCGGAGGACTACGACAATTTGCTGCATATTTAACTGTAAGGTCTGAGAGTGTGCTCAGCAGAGTCCTAACGCTCCTGCCAGACACATTTAAAAAACCCAGCCGGAATTTTTTTTTTTTTTTTTTTTTTTAAAGCAGGGAAATCTGGAAATAGATTTACAAGCTGAGTCAGAAAGGTGGAGTGGACACACGCCCAGTTTAATGCGGGGACTAAAGCCCTCCTTTTTTTTCTTTTCTGAGACTTTTGTTTCCGACTGGAATGAACAGCAGGAAATTAATGTTGTCTGCATTAACCGTCTGAGGCTGGGCACCCGTTTCATGACATTCTCAAGTGTTGAACAGATAGCAGAGGACAAGCGGGTTCGGGGGGGGGGGGAAGAAAACAGGGACAAGAATGAAATAGCAACCTCCTCCTTCGCTCTGCCCCTCCCTCTTCAGATTTAATAAAAGTTGAGTAACGAGGGGAGGGGAGCCGGTGGGAACACGGGCCAGGACGAGCCGACCCAAAACGCCGCTCTGTCCGGCCCGAGGAGCTTTCCATGATTCACTCTCCGCCTGTTTCTTCTCTCCCGAGAAGTGCCTCATTCATTTCCACTCGCATGCCTGTTGTGTCAAGCTCCCAGCTCCGAACGGGGGGGGCAGACATCTGCCTGGATGAGACGGAGCCAGCAGCTCCCTGGACATGTGGGGATTAGCTGGAAGGAAAGTCCATTTCCTCCATTTATCAAAAAAAACGAAAAAGAAGATGTCTGAGTGCTGAAAGGCAGCGTGTTTGTGTAAGCTGGTTGACCCAAGCATTAGCTCCTGGTTACTACACTGGTTTATAATATGTTGTACACTTTTGGTCTTAAAGGAAAAATTCTGAATATTTAGAGCAGCGCTGCGCAATATATTGCAATCATTATGCATATCTGAAAGAAAGGTTCTCTGTACCTAATATATGTTTTGGTCTTTGTTTAAAAAAGGACCTTAAGAAAGTAGGTCATGCTGTCAGTTTCAAAGATCTGCCATTCTGAGGCGAGTGAATCTTCACCTGCACAGAAAGGGAATGTACTCGTGTTGCACAAGATGGGGCAATATTATTGGGTCAATGTTGCCATATTTGAGCAGCAGTTGTGTGAATGCTGTAGTAGTTGTGCACATGTGGGGCATTTATGGCTTGAACTATCCTATATAAATTAACTCTGAAACAAATAGTAAACATTCAGATCATCACAGCATAATATAATGCACCATTTCGTTTGTTTGCAAATCATTGTCTGGAAACCATATCAGAGTTACAGTATGTCTGTTGTTCTGCAACATAAAAGGGCCATTTAGGTCCTGTTGTCGAAATAGAAGGTGAATTGAGTTTACGGCCCGAGCACAAGTTCTGCGGGTAATAAAACTGCCTTCTGATTGTGTTTCACGCTTTGCTAAGAAGTTTCTAATGGGGAAAGACATGCAAACAATCAGAGAGTTATACATGCTGGAAATAAAACCACGGGTTACTGATTTGTAAGAGAAACAAAGGCAACAAAGTTGGTGGACAAGCTGGTGCAGCTTTGACTTCGTGCATTTCTAATAGTTCTGTTCATATTAATGAAGACTGCGGCTGCCAAATGAAGCAGTTGAGATTGTTTGAACTGAAATGCATATCTATTGTTCAGTGTGTGAAAAAATCAAATAGGGCAGCCAAATCTGCAGCAAACGGCAGCATCTTGTTTTCACTTGTTGGGGGAAAAAAGGCATTTCCTGTCCAACCACTACAAACATAAACATATGGAGTTTGTTGGGAATTTAACTGAAACTTTGTGCTGTGGTTAGTAACAAACTCTCCTGGTTAGCTTGGCATGAAGGATATGAGGAATATGTCCATTATGAAGTATGGTGGTGATGTTGCCCTTAAAAAAAGCAGTGGGAACCTTGTTGGAGTGACGACGTGAACCCTGTGAAATACCAGAATCTCTTAGATACACTAATTGGACTGAATTGTATTGTATGCAGAACTTTTCTAGTCATACTGACCACTCAAAGTGTTTTAAACTAGAGCCACTTTCTCCCATTTGCACTTAGATTCATACACCGATATTCAGATCAGACGAGTAGGCAAGTTGGGTTTTAGTGCCTTTAGTGTTCACATCAACATCAGACAAGAGATTGCTGGAGTCGAACCTACAGCTTTTGGACTACAAGATGATGACTACCCTACCCACCTAGCCACAGTGGCTCCCTTGTCTCTAAATCTTGTGTCTGAAGTGTACTTGAAAAGCACTTTGTCTAGCCCAGAGAACTCCAAAGTGCTTTACTCTACATTCAGCCATTCATTCAGACATTCAAATACCAATGTCGCCCCAAATAGCTTAAATTGGGTCATTCTTGTTCTTTGTTTGACTTTGTACAGAAGGTCTGGACTTTCGGCTATTGAGAAACGGTTGCTTCCTGGAGGCGTAGACTCTGTTGAAGTTTTCAATTTTAACCAATTGCTAACATTTGCCAGTGACATATGTAACGCGCCAGTTCGACGCTATGAAGCTTACCGGAAATTGCCTGCGCTGCAAACAACCATTCTCCTCTGTGAAGAGAGAAGTGCTGAGCCGAATGAGGCGACTGTTGATGCTAATTCAATATTTGGAAGCATAGCAAACATGGACTGAACTTTCTTCAATTTCTTTGCTACCATTGCTAAAACTACAGGCAGACTACAATTCTAAAACAGTGCAGATAATCAACGTCATCGTTAACAACTTTGTCTTCTGTACGTTGATTGGCCCGGTAGAAAATCTACCGGACAAATCCAAGCCAATTGGAGAAATCCTAGCCTCACCTGGGAAGGAAGATGGGAATTGAATGGAACTGCATAAAAAGGCAATGGCCAGTTTATGTGTTTCCCAAGAATAATCGACAACATTTGTGCAAATCAACACAGAAATTAATCGCAAGACAACAAAAAACCCAACTTCTTCCATGGCCATCCCAGTCTCCAACTTAAATCCAACTGAAAATCATGAGATCATGCTATTACAACCAGTCGCTTTGTAACATTTGTTATCTGTAGATTTACTAAATCCTAACCCTAATTACAGTTTTCTCTATAAAGTCTTTATCTGACATGTTAAAAGTTTTGTACAGTTATTGCTTTAATGGGACTCAAGCTTATTGAGTTTGCAGTGCTCTTAAAAACAGGCACAGCTCATCCGATGCAGTCATTTTACAAAGTGAAGCAATTCCACATTCTTGAGTAAGACCGCATTAGTGGTCGTCTACATCATCCCGGAGTCCAAGACCGATTGGGTAAACAAGTCAGTGCTCTGTGTGTCCAACCGAGGAGTGGATCTGACTGGTGCAGGCACAGAGCAGGGAGCCCACAGTGAGAGGAAAACAACAAATCTGGAGTCTGGCAGCTCATGAGGCTGCTCTCAAGTGAAATGAATTTGTTCTGATAAACACACTAGAACTGGAGTTTATTATTCTTGCTTGTTGATCTGGGACTGGTTCTCCGAAATCAGAGCTTTCTGGGGCCTGATGACTCTTGTCCCGTGGGTTATCCCTTATTCTCACCCAATTCTAAGATTTGGTCTTCGCCACTTGCACCTCTTGGCTTTTCTACTACAGCTCAGACGCTTCTCATCTGTGGTGAGGATGGGTTTTTTTTGGCTTCAGCCATGGCTTTGGGTATCAGCATCAGAGTCTGGGACTTTAATTTAAAAAAGAGGCAGGCTTTGTCCCTTGGAGTCCTAACAGCTGATTGTTGCATGAACCGCTCCCTGTACTGGATAACACCACACAGCTTCCGCTAAGTAATACTGAGTCTCTTTAGCCGAAGGCTGTTACCTCCTGTACAGGAAGTCTTGCAAACAACAAATTTATAGTTATTTCCTCAACATGGAGAAAGAATTCCTTTAAAAATGCCAAAAGAAAATGCTTGAAATACCAGCCTCTATCCTTTTTTTAAAAGATTATTATTATTCTTCACAAAAGTATTGAGCTTTCATGTTATCAACACAAAGTTCAATGTATTTTCTTGGGACTTCATGCGATAAACCATGGGTGTCAGAGTCAAATACTGCGTGGAAGACAATTGAATTATTATTGAAAAAATGTTGGAAGTTCTGTTATTCGGATGCAGCCATAGCATTCTGGGATTTGTAGACATTTGGAATGGTTTTGTGACCCATGTTTGGGGAAATATGTGGAAAAAGCAACAAATAAAGACATTGTTGGTGGGGAAAACATGTGGAAACACCTTCACAATCAAGCAAGGTGGTGGCAGGATTATGCTACGGAGAGGCGTTTCTTCAGCAAATTCAGAGCAATCTTGAAAGGACTACTACCCTAAACATAATGAAGTGGTTTAGATCAGACATATTTGTTAGCATGGTTCCATCAATGTTCAAACCTTTAATTTTTTTAATTTTGACCTTAGATGTATAGGTCAAACAAGCTTTGTGAGATTTTTTTTTTTAATTTTAACACATTTTTCAATTGATACGCATTATGACATTGGAATTTTACACCCTAAGTAAAACATTCACATTAACACAGAGTTAAAAACCAACCACAAAACAGGCAACATTGTTGCAACCTGACTGAGAGGAAGACTAAGTCAGGTTGTTAATCATTGAGAAAACCAGAAACTCTGTTTTTATTAATCAAAGTGAACATTGTGTCACCTTTTCGCCCCGGTAATATTGCATCAAAATTCAACAATTTACACTTAGTAAATCTGAGTGTGGCCCTAATAGTCTCAAAAAAGATGTGCAGGCTGCACATCGTTTTTGTGTAACCTGCACCAACTATAAAAGCCACTTAACACCAATGAACTCAACATTTCTTAAAATGTCTCCTGACAAAATAAGCAAGTTGCTTACATTCAAGAAACATGTTAGAAATAGTTTCTATTTCCTTACAAATAGAAGGAAATATTTGTGTCTCTTTTAATCCTATACACAAAGCTGTTAATGTTCACTGGACAAAGAAAGAAAGAGACAAATGTCAGTCTCTATAGAAGACGTAAAACAGCCAAAAGACCAGCAGCTCTAACTGCAGCCAAAGGTGATTCTACAAACTTCAACTCAGCGGGGAGGATGTATACAATTTCACGCCAAACTTTTCAGCGGCAGATTTTCCCCGCCACATGTTTCATTAATATCCCAAACTCCTGCGATGAGAGCAGGTTTGAGTCTGAAACTCTTCAAATCAGGCCAGTCTGTCGTCGCTATGTTCTCTGGAAAACAGCCCGCGATGACTGGCTGCATTTTAAGCCTTCAACTCGGCACAATTATGGGGAAAAAGCATCAACATCAGATGGCGAAGGCCCCGGCTTTTGTCAGGAGCGCGCAGTAAGTAGTCTGTTTTGGAGCTTCAGTTTTTGCAGATTAGATTTGCAGACGAGATGAGTCGAGGCATTGATAGAAACATTCAGAGCAGCAGATTCCGTCTGGCCCGAGTCATGCGGGCTTGTCCGGACTAGTTAAAGGAAAAGGAGAGAGAGGAGGGACGCACCGCGGGCCCTGATCCCAATCACGGCCACAGAGGAGGCCCCCTTTCTCTAAACACAGTTTCTGCATTTACTCTTTGCCTTCCACAGCTTACCGCACTCGTCTAAACAGATTCTAAATGTGTTACTCTGAAACAAGCAGCTGACACCAGTTATTTGCATTCAATAAAAAAAGAACATAACCTCCTCCCTCCTCCCCCCTGGCCCCCTTCATCTGAGTTTAGTGTTTTAGGTCACTTAGGCTTACAAGATATTTTTCATTTGGTAAAAAAAAAAGAAAATTTTTTGCTCTTTTCAAATGTGAAGAGATTGAGATTGTTTTGGTGTGAATTCTGCAAATCAACCACAGAACAAAAGCAAAAACAAATTACAAGTCAAATGGAAGTTTACAAATGTACTACAGAGTATTAGGGCCATGCTAAAAAAAAATAAAGTTACAGGAATAATGTCAAACAAAAATAAAGCTATAGTATCACAAGAATAAAGTTGTAATAATACAAGAGTAAAGTTGTATCAAATAGTGATGATGGTATGACTTTATTTTTGTAAAATTATGACTTTGTTCTCATCATTTTATGCTTTTATGTTTAAATTTTTCTGAGTGTGGCCCTAATAGTCTGTGGTCCAAATGCACTCAGGGACAAAGCATTTATTTTTTTGGAGATTTGTTCTCTGGTGTGATGAGACAAAATAGTGTTTGGCCGTACTGACATGAAGGAAGAAGTGTGAACACCATCTCGACTTTGAAGCACGGTGATGGCAGGATCATGTTTTGCTGCAGGAGGGACTGGTGCACTTTATACTGGAGAGAATCCAGCTCAATGGGAGAAATCCCAGACTGAGTGGTGAAGGGAGATGAGAATCGAGTGGAATTTCACAGGAAGGCAACCAGTAACAGAAAAGAGCATTAGGGAGGGTGTGAGCAGTGCATACGTGAGAATGATTGACAGCGCTAAGACCTTCGTCCTGGCCCTGATTGGATGTTTCTTATGAGGAGTGGTGTATTTTATGCAGATGGCATTAGAACCACAGGAAGAAGGCAGAGGAGTTAAACCTTTTTCACAAACTGTCTCATACTATAATGTCATGACATATAAGTTGAAAAACAACATATTTCTAATTAAAGTTGCATACCCCAGCTTTAATGATTTAACAAGAGTGTGGAAAAAATGTTGCGTCTCTTTCCACCATCTCTGGTTTCAGCTGTATGTGCGCTTCGGTGTTGTCTCCCGCAGCTGATAGCCCAGCGGGCTGCAGGTTGATTTCCGTCAGCGCGGATCGAGCGGCGCGGCTCGGAGGCTCAGCTGCGGCTGTCGTGTCAAACAGTGACCCTGTGTGTGCAGTTCATGTCGTGTCGGGAGGCAGTGACAGCCTTGCGGCTTCTGTGTTTCCGCGTCTTGGCCCCTCGTCACCTGAGCAATCAGGCCACATGCTTTAGGGGCTCCGTGCGACATTTCTGCACCGTTTGCGTGGGCTTTTTGTGCTAAAAGGAGGTGAACCCTGCGGTCTGCGGGACTCATGCCGTCGCACTGATTACACGTTCTCCGAGTCCAGCTGTCTGTCCAAAAAACCCTGCATCATAGTTGGAGCTTACACGTTTCTTCCATGCCTTATTTTCCTTTCAACATTTTTGTAATCCAGAAGAGTCCCATCTAGAGCCGGCTCGCGGTTTCTCTCTCTCTTTCTCTCCCTCTCTTGTGGTGACTCTGGAGGCCCAGAGCTGATCGGGCAGCGGCTCAGCAACGCCAAAAGTGCAGCGTCACTTTCAAAACAAACATCCAGGCGACCCCTCCCTGCCCGCCGCAGCTGTGGCCGAGTCAGGCAGTCAGCGGGCAGCAGCCCGCCAAGGCGGACTCAGCCAGAACTAGTCATCCCTTTGTGGGGAGAGACACGGCTCATTTGCGCCACAGCCAGTTCGCTTCTTCATGCACTATTTTCAACTTTGGTTCATGTGCTTCCATCGTTGGTATTTTCTCAACTCTGCTTCACCCTGCGAGTGTCAGGAAGCAGAACATCGGGTTCTCGGTAGCTGGAGCCGCGCTAACCCCGTGGCCTATTAAAATGGCATTGTTGGTTTGTCTCTCTGTCTGTGGGTCAGCCAGGAAAATTTATCCGGAATTGCCTTGAGAATTATTATTATATTCTTATTAAACATTTATATGGTCTCCAAAGGATAATATTACGCTGCCCCTTGGTGCGGCATTGCTTCGACACTTCTACCAACTGCTGGGTCGTTTATTTAACCTAAACTCTGTTGTTATCCCTCGATCACGCCACAGCTGCATGAGTTCTGCTGGCAACTTCTGACCTGGCAATTTTACATGTAAACAAAAGGATCCTTCAGCAGCTGAAATCCAAAAATACTCTCTAAAACTTTCTGAAAACACAAAGTCTACCTTGATATGGATTAATACACAGTGTAAACCACCTTAGCACTCCTGCAGGACCAAATATCTATAGTCTTTCTTATTTCTGCTCTTGGGGAGACAGCCAATCAGCTCCAAGGAAAATGGATGACACTTCAGGATTGGCTCCTTTGGAGATGCTGGCAAGTAGCATGTTAAGTAGCATTGTAGCTAGGTATTTTAACTTCCCCCATGTATGCTTCACTAAGTCCAGAGGGTCTGGACTCTCAACTATTAAGAAGCGGTTGCTTCCTGGAGGCGTGGACTCTGTTGAAGTTTTAAACGTTACCAAGTTGCTAACGTTTGGCCGTGGCCCGATTAGCATTTTCTTTCAAATCTGTTAGAAAAAATCTATGAATAAAAGTAAAATTGCAGTAAAATCTGCAAATATTTAGTTTTTAAGCTAATGATCAATCTGTACATATCACAATGCAAACCATGTAACCTAAGTGACATGACAGACCATTAGAGCTATGAAGTGATTTGATTCAAATCGTTGAGACTTGACTTTGACCTGCAAAAATAACTTGTTCATATCTTAGCAGCCAAGTCATGGTTTTCCATCGACCTCTGCACTGGTGATGAACTAAGTCTTCATAGGCCAAAGAAGATGAACTTGCAATGACTGCAGCTTTTCCTTTGGCAACAACGTGGAATTTAACACATTTTATTACCAACATTACCTCTTCCCTCTGTTGGGTCAGAGTAACATTTTATTCATGGTTCATAACATCTAATATGATGCTGTCGAATGTGAATAAGATCCACACAAAAATTGCAAACCTCCAAAGCCAAAGCTGCAGCTGTACACATTTTATTTTACACTTTTTTTCTCTGTTGAATGTGGCGAGCTGTTGATGCAAACGTGCAAATACCGAGCTCTTAAAAGAGCCAAGTGGTTCTTGTGAAGGGTTTTTCCTGCACTCCTTCGCCTTCTTTCTGGTTGCGTTGAAATACCTCACTTGAACATCTTTACAACCGTTTGCCCTTTAACAAGGTTTTAGAGGTGGTGAGTCCCAGCTAGTTCCCAAGTTGCAAACCACGATAAGGAATTTCAGGAGTTCAGTAAATCGTTGCGGAAAGTCGAAGAAATGCATTCAACTCGTGCCAAAAAGGTTGAATACATTAATACAACGGCGTATTAGCGCTCCTGTTTGTAGAAGAAGAAAGGAGTGGATTTTGCCAAAATACTCAAAATGAGATTGTCAGACTTTTTAAAGTAAAAGAAAAAACGTTGAAATTTCTGAGCTCCAAAAGTTGCTAGAAAAAAACTCCAGAATTTTGAGTATAATCTGAGAAATATTTAGATTTTTTTTGTTGACATTTCTGAGCTCAAAAAAAAAAAAAAAAAAAAAAATGCTAGAAACAAACTCAGATTTTTTTTTTTGATTAATTAAGAAATTTTCTCCAAAAAAAGAGTAAAATGTGAAAAACAATTTCAAGTTTTTTTTCTGGAAAATTTCTATATTCTGTATTTTGGAGGAAATTTCTGCTTACAAATGTTCAACTTTTGAAGCTCACAAACTTTTTTTTTTTTTCATTTCTGAGATTAATCAAAAAATATATAGTTTTTTCCAGCACATCAATTTCTCAAACTCAGAAATTTTCAAGTATTTTTCTAGGATATTTCTGAGATTAATTTCAGAATTTTTTTCTCTTAAATTTTTGACTTGCCTGAAGGAAATTTTAAACTCAGACATTTTATTTCCTTTCCTTTTTTTGCTATCTACAAGCTGTCCTACATTAAAGTCTTATTCATCACGGTGAGGGTTTATTTCTGGGAGATAACGGCGCATTTCGACGTGACTCCTCAGCAGGCTCGGTTCTCTGGACAGGTGACGCCTTGCTCTACGTACTACTAACTCGAACAGAGGTGGAAACGCTCCTCCTCCTGCTGCCTGGCAGTCTGTTTGTCCATCCCTTGGTCTAAAGTGAGCAGGGTTGCAGAAACGCTGCGGTCATCGTCCATCTATGGCCTCAATGTTGGGAAATGAATGGAGGTTTGTTGGGGCGGCCTTGCTGGGAACAGAATGATGTGTGTTCCCACTTTAAACTTTGGCGCTTACGCCACATCCAAAACCCAGATTGTGTACGCGAGCGGCAGGAGCAGGCATGTTTATCTCCGGACTGACATAATGACGTAATTAGCACTCGTTTTTTTTATATACCTCCGCTTTCTGTCTCGCGCACACAAATGAGACGTCTGAGCCCAGCCAGACGTCGCAGCCGACCTGAGACGAGGCCATACGAACCCAATTTTCTCCCACAGAACCCCCCCCCCTCCCCACCACCACCAGAAGATGCAACAACAACCAAAAAATGCATGCTGACGTGTGCAGAGAGGAAGGAAATAAATAAAACACAAACAAGCGGGAGGCAGCGCGGTTAGATGAAACGCCGGTCGGAGGGCAGGCCGCTGGAATTTGACACATCTGTTGCTTTGGCACGGATCTCAGTGCTTTACGGCACCGGAGGGGAACACGAGCCTGGCTCTGAAGGTTAGCTACAAACCATCACACATTTATCCATTCTGGGGATTTTTTTTTTTTAACAAACAACACCGTCCAAACTTATTGCAGTAAAGGTGTACTGAAAAAAATAAGAGCCCCAACTTAAAAAAAAAAAATTGGTCACAAGTAATTGTGTCAAACTATTTGTTTGACACGACCACTTAATAAACCCAATAAATGAACTTGGATAAACTGAACTGGATTACTTGTGACCAATTAACGCAGTACATTTCGATTGCTCTGATTTTTCAGTGTATGTAAAAAGCCTGGGCTTAAATATACTTTTATTGCAGCTGCATAGCATTACGCTAAAAGACTTCAAATCCAATCAGAATTTCAAATTTAATAAAATCCCCACTACTACATGCCTGGGTTGTCTCTTTTATCCGGTTTATCCCACGTTTAGATTTTGTGTTTTGAACCGTTCCTGCGTTCATCTGGATTTTAATCATTACCTTCTTGACAGACCCAATTAGGATCCACTTTCAGTTTGCCAGTAAAAACCACCAAATTTCTTTTACGAGTTCATGATACTATGCAGTCTGACAACATCCCCAGAGAAGAGAAACCGGCCCACAGCATCACACATCCTCCACCATACTTTACACTTTGCATGGGGTTCGTTTCCTTTGAATGATTATTTTGTTTCATATAAACCTGCATAGTTTGCTGCTGTGATTGATCTTTACGTATGTTTTTAAAGCCACACTGTCCTGCTAGCTGTGTGTTGGTATCTTCTCCACTGGCCCGGTTTGACCAACTTCCTGTTGCTTCAAACTTCAATTATTTCTCTGACTGCAGATGTGGTTAAGATTAGGTCTGTTCAGTTTTGCTTGGAGCAATTTCTTGAAGCTCAGATCACCAGCCTTGATAGTTTTCTTATTTACACCATTTTGAAGAACATCTGGCATAAGTAAGAGTTACTAAATGAATGTTTATTGATGCTCTTAACTTAAAAAGCACAGTATGAATAAAAAAGGTTTGTTTAAAGCACCTTTTTCTCTCACCGCTGACGTTTGTCTTTCTACACCTTTTAGCTGCTTATACTGTTACTCCTGAAGCACCAACAGAAGGGCAGGTTTTTATTTTTTTCAAAATAAAAGGAGACACTAACACTCTGCTCATCAAAACTGCAGAAACAACTCATTTTGATTGATTACTTAGTAACCCTGGTGATAATAGACCCACAGTCTGGTTTTGGTTGCCCAGTGTGAACTCCTGATTTTAAAAAAAAAAAATAGTTTGTTTATTTCCACTAATTAAATATCCTAAAACTGAAAATGTAATTTTTCTAAATTTTTTGTGAAAAATCTGCTGAAAGCTTTTCACCTGCCTTTGGATTCTGAAGAAAAGCAACACAAACAAATAATGACAGATTCATTTCTTTATTATTATTATTATTATTATTATTATTATTATTATTATTATTATTATTATTTTCACTTATTTATTTGGTAAAAACAATTACAGGTTGCTGTGTCTTCATAAGGACTCAAGAAGCTCCTAACCTTGCATTGCTGAGCTCAGAACTTCATTTCTGAGTTAATTCGTTCACCAGTTGTTCAACATATAACAAACTTCACTAAAGTTCACTGGAAAACATCTCTGTTTTTACTTCTGTGTCCGCCCTGGATGCACTTCCTGTTAAATCGGTTTTCTCCGACTTGCTCAGTTTGTGTTTGTCTCATAAGGGCTGTTGCACTTTTTGTCTTGCTTTTTGGTCTGTTTTGGTTGCCGTAGAGTGCGGCCTTACGTGACCCGGTGAGCCGTAGCCTACAAGCACAGCAAACATGAAGCGTTCACTCCTTCCAGTCTTTCCCAGAGCATTCTTTAATTTTGGATCCTTAGACCTTGATTTTCACCCGGCCGTTGTGTGTGTTTCTGCGCCGTTACCCTGTGACGACCGCCGTAGACAACAGTGTTTGCCAGTAAGCGCACAGTTTGCCCCAGTGCGCTCACCTCAGTTTATTTTTCTACCAGTAAATTACATGGACCGAGAGCCGCAGCCGTTTGAGTGAATCACGTTTGGATAAAAATAACAAAACTGGCAGAAATCACAAAAAAAAAAGACCTGCTTTGCTGCCTGGTGATTGTAAGCGTTTGGTAAACAGCGATACCCTCAGATCTCGCCGAGTTTTTGTCTGGAATTCCCCTCATACTCCTGTAATGATGCAGAACATGCTTGGGCCCGGAGACAAGCCTTACTTCTCTGCCCCAGCTTTGATAAACCGTTAATGTAGAGCCCCTCACATGATAGGCCAACACCAAAGCAGTGCATAATTGTGAAATGGAAGGAAGATGATATGTAGGTTCAGAGAACGTGAAGTTAAAAGCTGAAATAACAACAAATAATGAAAATTGGAGAGTAGTAGGAAAACGTAGCAAAGACAAAAAGTGGTAACTACGTCCTCTAGCAGCCTAAGCCAATAGCAGCGTCTACAGAGATGGCTCAGGATGACCTCAGGGTTTATTTGTGACAAGGAGAATCTTTAATTCTATTCTGGATTTAACAAGGAGCCGACAAAGAGAAGCTAAGATAGGGGAAATATGATCTCTCTTTCTAATTTTCATCAGAGCTCTTGCTGCGGCATGTAGGATCAGCTGAAGGCTTTTAGCTGCATTTTATTTTGGACTTCCTGGACAGTAAAGAATTAAAGTAGTCCAGCCTTGAAGTAACGAGTGTTTCAGCCTCCCTCCTGGACAGGGCGTTTCTAATTTTGGCAACATTCTGCAGATGAAACAAGGAAAAAGCTGGAAGCTTGCTTCAGATGGGATTTAAATGATATATTGTGGTCAAAAATAACGCAGAGATTCTTCACTTTAAGCCAATTTTAATAACATAAAGATCGACTGATTGACTAAGCGGATTGTTTGTTCAAAGGTTCTGGTCCAAAGACGACGACTTTTCTCAGTATTTCAAGGCATGAAATGAACTCTTCCAGATTTTCATATCTTTAAGAGATGCCTGTGATTTACTTAACTGGTTGTATCCATCAGATGTTCACATCCAGTCCCACTGGTTTTAAGCAGATGAAGAGTCAAAAATATCGGAGACATGTAACAAAGCAGTTTTACTGAGCATTTATTGAGGAGTGTCAGAATTTAAATGAAAATTACAAAATTTTTTCTTAGTAAAATATTTTGAAAAACCATGAATCACTTTCTTTTCACCTGGAAATGATGCTCTACTTTGCTTGGCTCTCTCATGTGACAAAGCGCCCAGTGCGGCTCGGCTTCCTTTAACCTCTGTGCTTTTCCCCGTCCACAGCTGCTCAACATGGTGACGGTGTCCGAGAAGCGATGGCGAGCGCGTTCAAGAGGAGCCGCAGCCGACGCCGACGAGGGGTTTGCAAGCGGCGACTGCGACGACGAGGACGAGTGCGCCGAGGTGTCGGGGCTGGGGCCTCCTCCGAGACGCAAACGGCTACGGATCTTCACAGGTCAGACGCACAAAAGGCGACATCACGACAACAAAATCAGCTGGATGATAAACTGCGCAAGTAGTTATCACAATAAATTATAATATTGGTTTTGAGGTGATATATTGATCCGTCACTTGCTTTTATTCGAAATTGGATTCATAGTTACGGCTGCGAGAAAGAAACGTTCAGCCCGGGCAATGACTTATTTACAATCAAGCCCACTAACTCAATCAGAGCCATTTACTTAAATGCTGGTGAGCTAGTGGACGGATCCAGAGTTGGTGAGATCACAGCCCCGGGCTCGGCAGTGGGGCATTTACGTGGCTACGGCGCATGCTGACACCAACGTGACACTTCTGCTGGTAGCCGGCAACTCGTTGGCGTCAGCATTCACGAAAAATGTCAGACACGGTCGGCAAAAGACGAGCAGACCGTTGCTGTTTCCTCACGGTCTGAGATTAAATCAGGTTCTTGTTTTAAGTTTCAAGTCCTGAAATTATCCTGAATAATTTCAGGATGACTGGAATTATTTTTGTCTTCTAAATGGCATTACAACGAGAGAGAATTTTTTAAAGATTTCTTTACTTTCTTAAACGTTTTGAAGTTTACAGGAATTTCTTTAGTATCTTTACAAAAGTGTCTAACATTAACTTTATTGGGTTTTGGTCCATTCCTCCTGACAGAACTGCTGCAACCGAGTCAGGTTTGTAGCAGAGGTGGGCAGAAGGATCCAAAACATTTTTATAACAACTGAAGTTACCATTGTTACTCGATTGTGGTACAAAATGGCCCTAAGTGCCTGGAAAACGCATAATACTCCCCCTATACCTTAAACTTTGAGATAAAAAGATACTGCATCTTTTTGTGTGTTGTATATAACTATCCTGTTTTCAGCTGTAGATAATAATAACAATGAAAAAGATTTAAACTGCTGGAAGAAAGAAGATGAACCCAGCCAGAAAGGAGCAACGAGTGAGTTCGATTTGCCGACATAAATCCAGAGCAGCTGAGCAGTCACCGTGGTGGGAGTAGTCCTCCAGTGGCGGAGGTTTGGGTCTGCCAGGCCCAGAGCGTCGGGTTGGGGGCGGAGGGAGAGGAACTGGGGGTTCACTCAGAAGGCCGTGAGAGTCCGATGCCCTCTCTCCCTTTGCTGCTGGCCTCAGCGCGGAGTCATCACACCGCCTGCCCTGACTTACAGGCTGCTGAAAGCTCCACTTTAGACTTTGATCTGATCTCTTGCGAGAGCCATGAATTAAGCCCGTTTTGTGCGTTCCCCTCATGCGTCACCGCTCTGCAGACCCTGAGTAGTCCGCCCCGCTCGCTGGCAGAGATAGCTGCCGATAGCTCGCGATGACTTGGCAAAAAAACGCTGACCCCGCTCGGTTCCCTTTTGGCCAAACGGGAGGGGGCTGGAGTTCAAAGGTCAACCTGTAGAGCACGAGGCCTAATGGGCTCCCTGTCTGTGCTCCGCTCCTCTGAGATGGACGAGCCGGATCTGGTTTCACAAAGCCCCTGCACGGATCTAAGGCGAGGCACACACACACACACACACATATGTGTTTTACATGCTGGAGTTGGGGAAGGGGGGAAAGGTAGTGGAAGCCACAACAACAAGGTGCAGACAGGACGGACACATGGCTGGGACCCCGACACAGCTTCCCTGTCAACCTGCTGACCACACCGACGATGTTCCCAAACAGGCGCGATGATTGATCTCTTCTCAGCCATGAGCGTCTCATAACTAACGCCGCTCACACACTCACACACAGATGCACACGTGCCTCCCCCGCCGACCAATCAGAGCGCCCGGTTAAACATTCCCCACAGCATTCCAGGCCAGTGCAGCTATTCCAGGACGGGGGACCCCCCGTGCAGCAACAACCCCTAAAGAGAGACCTACAGTAAGGCACTGAGCTGGGTCTCGCAAAAGTGTTCACACCGTTTTATCTTTTTTTATGTTTTGTAAGAAAGCTTATAGATTTTTTTTTACCTTCCTATAATCTAATGGGCTAAGTTTTTTTTTTTTGGACAAAAATAATTTTTATTTTGAATTTTTTGTCAAAATACAAAAAAAAAAGTATATAAAACTTTACACTCTTGTATTCCACGCCCTAAATAAACAATTTTTACATTTCTTTCAGAAGTAGCTTTAAAGGAGGAATTGTATGTAATTTTTAAAATCTTACTATCAATGAGTCTGGAACATAGTTTAGATCGAGCCTAAAAGAATCCAACCCGACCCGGCCCGAACCCATAGGCATTGTGTCTGAACCCGATCCGACTAATTAGCTTCAATTACAGACCGGAGGCAGAAGTAAACCCAACATATTATTTCCATTGAGATTTTACGGCTTTTGTTTTTAGACCACCATTTATGTAAGCAGTGTAACTTCTGGCATTTTTGTTTTTTGTTTAGCGTTCTCCAGCTCCATTTTGCCGCTTGTTGTGACCGCAGGGTGGGTCAAGTGCAAATCATCTGGGATGAGTGACTGACAGGAGCGGAGCAGAGTGGAGCCACGCCCACATGCTGTTATAGTCTAGTGAACTTCTGCGCGCTACTTACCTTGTTTCTATCCTCAACAGGGTTACCTGCCTACAGTAAGTAGTTTAACAACTTCAGATCAACTTTAGTGCATTCTTGTTTTTGTTTTTTGTTTTTTTTTTTGTACAAATGGCTGTTTGGGCTGCACAGGTTGCAGATTCCTGGTTTAGATCAGGTCATATTCATGTATTAAAATGGTCCTGTCAAAATCCAGACATAACTTTTGCCAAGAATTTGTGGCAAGACTTGAACATTAACGTCTGAAGACGATCTCCATCCAATCTGAGGGATCTTGGGGTATTTTGCAAACTTGTGCAAAACATTTCAGTCAGAAGCTGGTAGCGACATAAACCATAACGTATTGACTCACAGGGACTGGTACAACAACAAAAAATCATTTTTCCTTTTAACGTTTCTGTTTTACTCTACCTTGTGTAGCTCTATCGAATAAAGTCCCAAATAAGCGGCAGATTGTGGTTGTAATTTGGTAAAATATAACAATGTGCTATGTGTGCTTCTACAACACACATCAAACATACTGGCTGTAGGTTTTAGAGTTTGCCAACCACCCTTAGATCTGCTAAAGTCAGTCATATGTTCGCCCATGTGATGGAGTCAGATCGCCATGGAGACGGTCAGATGATTCATACAAATTGTCGCTTGCGCATTGTTTCAAATAAGCTGATGTAATGTCAGCTGATTCCTTTTCTAACTTCAGCGTCGGGTGACTATTTCCAGATCCGTCCCGTAGCTAAAAAGGGACACATGCCCCACCTCCATCGGTGGGAATGCCCACGGAGTAATCTGTTGGTGGTGTTTGGGATTCAATTTTGTCCCTAAATCCATTCATCTTGGATTCCACGTGCTCCTGATAAGGGCTCACCTGTGTTTCTGTGCTTTCATGCACACCTGCTCCCCGACTGTACCGCCTCTGCGGAGAACAAAAGAACGCGCCACCATCCCCACACACAAAAAAAAACCTCACCTCACAGGTTTCACTCTCTCTTCATACTCTCATAGACTTCCCCACCTCTCCTGCTGTCAGATCAGAGATGTACTGCTGCTTCAGAAACTTGTTGATTCAGAATACATTAGGCTGAAATTGGATTTAAATTGATCCGTCTCTGTGGCGGTCACATTAATCATTAGTTTCCAGGTGAGAGGTGAGATGAACCGAGACGAGAGCGCCGAAATTCTGGGCAAAATCACTTCAGGGATCTTAGAACAACTCCTCAGGAACTAACTGCGTGCGAAGAGGTGGGCTAATCAGTTTTTTTGGCCCTTTGCGAGAATGTTAAAAAAACAGTATGCGCTGGAGTAAAACTTTGTTTCTCAGCTCCCACCCTGACAAGCGAACAGAGCTGTTGTTCCGCTCTCGCGATCAGACGTTCGGTCACTGAAGCAACGCTCCTTTTCGGCGATCCGTAGCTTTTTAAAAAAAATTTTATCAGCTCCCAGTGGTCAGGGAAACCCAAAGTGGAAATATTCCCGTTATGTGAAACACGCACCTCGCGATGAGAGGCATGGCCGGGCTCACCTTTCAAATTTTTCCAATTTTTTATTTTTTTTTAGGCTGGAACAAAGGCGCATAAGGAAAGAGGGAGGCGATGAAAGAACACGGGGATAGAACAGAACGAGACAAAAACACCTTTGATACCTGCAAAGGTTGATACACTGAGAAAACCTAAATATTCCTCGCTCCGTATGTGGGTGGAATTACCACGCTGCCAGTACAGGAAGCTGGTATGTTAATTAGCTGCAGCTGTCACCCCTGACCCCCACTACACCTGATGGGATAGGTGAGTCACCGGGCGCCGGTCCCGCACCCTAATGTTCGCCACATGTCTTCATCAACGCGGCCATAATTCATACTGTTGATATCAAGGGAACTTGGATGTTTGTTCCTGCAGTTTTGCAGCTCTGTCTGGTTTCCCAGAGCCACACAGCTTCATGAATGTTGTTGCAGGAGAAACGTGGCAGCCAGCTACAGCTTGTGTGCTGCAGGTGAGGCCTCGCCAAAGGGAGAGAGGCTCAGACAATCCAGATGTGAGTGCAGGTGTCTGAGGAGGAAGAATCTGGATGTGGGTGCCCACATGGCCTGAATCCTCTGGGGTTACACAAAAGATCCACGTTCAACTTCTGTAACCAACGTTTACCTAAAGGAGAATGATCGTACCACGCATTACATGGGTAACAATGTAAAGGGATAGTTGCATATTTCTGACATGAGGTTCTGTGAAGTTATCATCTGTGACGGTTCCTCTACCTGAAGTAGAATAAAGTCAAGTATTCTTAAATTAGGTACGTTTTCCAAGCTTAGAAGTTTAACATAAGCTGTTAGCAAAGACAAGCTATCAACTTCTGTTAGCAGCTGTTTGCAGCTGAAGCTGTGGAAGCTAACAGCTTGCCAGACCTGATCTTCCTGTTTTAGCTGACTTTAGCTATTTAAATTTACTCAAATTGAAAAGCATAATGGGATAGAATGCTATGTTAACGTATATTAACAGTCCGTAATTTTACGACCTAAGTATTGTTATTTTACCATGTCAACTGGGTCAATCCACCGGACTAGCTGATTAGCTCATCAGTCATTGCAACTCCACCAAGAACAAAGTGTTTAGATTTATCAGTCTGTCAGAATTATACAGCATGTATGCACCATGGTAATGGTTGTTTCACTCAGATTAAATGTACAACATTCAAGTTTGATTAATCAAGAAAAAAGCCTGAAGTCATGAATTCCAAGTACCGTATTTTTGGAACTATCAGGCGCACCGGATTATAAGACGCAGTATGAGTGAACGGATCTATTTTCATATATGAGACGCACCGGATTATAAGGCGCATAAAGCGAAACAAAATACGGTAGTCGGATAGGTCAGACTTTATTCAAATCTTTAACAATAGCTGTCAATATTACACAAAAAAGTACACTCACTTTTTCAATCATTCATCTTCTACGAATCCATCGAATTCCTCGAACAGCTGTTCGAGGAACAGGTGTGGCTTAGGAAACCTTCTTTTAAAATTTAAGACTTTTAAGAACTTTTTAATGCCACCTTGAACCAAATTATTATTTAACAGTTGGGCGATAGCTGCATCAAGCAAGCCCGAATCCCTCATCGTCATCATCCGATTCAGTCTCATTGCTGTTGCTTGGCTGTTCATTCATGATTCCGGCCTTCGTGAAAGCTCGGACGACAGTTGAGAAGTGGTTCGCCACCCCAAAACAAGTCTGTCTAGACAGCATAGAAAGCTGAGTCCACGAGGTTTCTGACCAGCAGCGGTTATGCTTCGACAATCAAGGGGAGTGGCTTCGTCGCTTACCAAAGTTGTAATAAAACATACGGTATGTTCATACATAAGGTTCACTGGAATATAAGGAGCATTGCCGATTTTTTTGCAAATATAGGGATTTTATGTGCTCCTTATAGTCCGAAAAATACGGTAGCAGTGGTTTCATGTAAAATGGCTACCGCTTGTTTAAAATGTTGTTTTAGCTGTACTGTAATTTGTGCTTCTTTTTGTGTCTCATTAGCTCTTTTACTGACTTAGTGCTGTACACATTCATAAAGTTATGTTCAGTTTGAAGGGAACAAAACCATAAAATGGAAAAAAAACAAGTACAGCCTTTTAGGTTGTATTGTTAATTGTTAGCTTGTCACATAGCACAACAGTTAGCATATCCCACAGGTTATGGTTTACTTGAATAATTGCGTAGCCATCAGCACTTGTTCCTAGTTCACTGTGGTCCTCTTAAAGTCCTTGAAGTTTTCTCTTCTTCACTTCTCTTGAGTAGTTTCCTTCTGAACGATGAGGTATTGCTTCACCACCTCATCGTTTTGGCTGTAGCCAGTTAACTCTGTAGCTAGTTAGCTTTTTATTTACCTTGTGGTAGATGACTTGGTATTGCTAAACATGACCCAACCAGCATTGTTACACCACAGCTTAGGAAACCTTCTTTTAGATTGAAAAGTTGTAAAATGTCAAATTTGTAGGGTAGCTTAGCAGGGGTTTTTTTTCCTATAGTGGTTGATGACGTGTAACCCACTGGAAATGTTCTGACCCAACGTTCTCAGTGACCATCCCTGTTGTAGTTTCTAAACAGTCTGTTTAAATTGAGCCAGTCCCTCTCCTTTCCTGCTGCTTCCACGCCTCTTGCAAAAATGATGTAGCCGGCTGCCATCTGTGTAAACAGGCACGGCTAGTTGGATCTGCAGCCTCTCATCTCGCTCTCACTGAAGCAACCCATGAGCGTTCCCTGCTCTGCGTCTGAGTGGGGTGACAGTGGAGTGGGAGATAGGGGGGAAGAGAGGAAAAAGGAGGGAGGAGAGGAAGGAATGGATGAAATTATCCTCTTATTGGACCCTTAATGCTCTTTCACTCTGAAGCTTTCCCAAATCGGTCCAGAGATAAAACCCTTAAGAATATCCCGAAGGCAGGATGAAGACCCTTGGTTTTAATTTCTGTGGATACGAGCGCAGAGTTGACTCGGTTCTCAGAGTACATGTGATGGGGTGGGGGGCCCTCCAGTAGTTGGTTCCTTTTCTAAGCACCGTACTCTTTTTTTTTTTTTTCTATGTTTGCGACTGTGCCTCTTGGAAAAGCGTTTGTTTGCTCAAGAGCTTTATTTACATTCACAGGCACTTTTTGGATGCAGTAAATTGATTCCAGGCCCGTTCCTGGGTCGTGTCCATCAGCTCCGCCGCGGTCCACAAACACTCCGCACACAGCGGGGCCATTCTCGAGGCCCGCTGGCCGCCACAGGGACACACAGAAGCCATTTTGTGGAAACGTCCTGAAAGTTTGGTCGAGGCTTTCAGCGGTTTGCGTTTCTCGTGTTCACCCTCCGCTCTCACCTGCATCCTAAATTCTCCTTCTGTTCGTTTTTTTTTGCCCTGCCCTCCATCCCCTTTCCTCTGACCTGCTTCGGCTCAGTTTTCCAGACCGTTCTTGAAAGCAACCCAAAGACCCTGCGAGCATCGCAGGAGTCTCCCTGTAAAGTTCGCTCTGAACTGCCAAAGAGAACCACAAGTGAACCACTAGAAAGGGCTGAGGCAGATAGTGAAACTGCACAGAAGAACCTCACAGTTTGCGGTCAAATTGTCGCATGTGCCTTCGGTCCTAGTCTGCCTCGCTGCAGGAATGTGGGGGGGATTTGCCCGCTCATTGGTTGGAAAATTTCCGCTACGAATCCATCTCAATGTGCCAGCTACGTCTCCTTAACTGGACTAACCTCAGGAACTGGGAGGAGAATGGAAACACGTGCATCAGGTCTTTAGCCGCAAGAAGATAAAGGCAGCATCCGAAGAATGTCTCTGGCGCTGATAAGAGCCGTCATTGTCCGTTGTGTCCTGACACGGAGACAGGGCTCCCTGCCAACCTCTGACCCTCCACGGAGCCTTAACCTCAGCTCCTCGCAGGGCGCTCTACCGCGCCCCACCCTGAACAAGCTGCTTCCTCTCAGGACAGAATCAACTCTTTGTATGTGTGATTTGTTATGGTTTTTACTTCACTCAGCCGTGTGCGCCTTTTTCCACCATCGCAGCTTTGCTACTGTGAGGAATTTTGTGGCGAAAATTTATGTGTCTGTTCCGAGCTTCTCCTCCGCCTCGGGCCTGTTCTCCTATTTATGATGGTGTGAGCCGTTAACTGGAAGTGGAGACTAAAAATACATTGAAGTCAATGTAATTTGGACAGTGCACGGCGAGGTCAGTGAGTGCAGGCTGCTGTTTATTCCCTCGCCAATGCAATATAACTAATGGATCTTGACTTGCATTTTCTCCACCAGCCACAAAGAGTCTTTGTGATGAGTTATATTCCAGTCATATCAGAGCTAACCACGGCATTAGACGTGGGGTTTGGAGTTAGAGTTCTGCAGATTTGTATCTTCTTTTTTGTTTTTTTCTGAACTTGTCTTCTGATTCCACTTACTGTGTCTTGCTAGAGTGTCCACACCCTTGTAAATTCCCCTGATATTGTCATGTTACAACCACAAACCTCAGTGTGTTTTATTGCGATTTTTATTGGGATAGACCAACGCATAGTAGCTCATAACTGTAAAGTAGAAGGAAAATGATACACGGTTTTTTGAACATGCTTAAGGATTCGCAGGCATTTTTATTAAGCTCCATTTGCTCCCTAACAAAAACCAGAGCAGATGGCGTCCAGAAGCAGCGTTGTTGGTAACTGGTGTGGTTTAATCTGGGCGTAGATCCAGGTGTTCTGTGAAGGCCTCCAAGCTTTGTTAGAGAACAAACATCATCATGAAGACCAAGGAGCACCACAAGTTTAAAGCAGGGTTAGCCTCTATTTCCAAGCTTTGGGCGTCTGACCAAGCATTGTTCAATACATTGTCTGAAAATAGGAAGAACAGGCACAACTGGAAAGCTACCAAGACATGGCTGTCAACACGGTGTCCGCACGTCTGTAAAGTCATGTATCTATAATCAACCAACTGCTAATGGTCAAATTTAAGACTTTTAAGAACTTTTTAATGCCACCTTGAACCAAATTATTAATAACAGGGGTGGTTGAGGGATCATGCTGTATTACAATCAAGCATAATACAGCAGGGTTGTTGTGTCAGACATGGGTAAGTGTAAATTTATTGTCAGTTGGCTAGACGACGAACGTTTATGCCACTGGCTCACTTCTGTTGCCAACCAATCTGAAGCCACGGTGCATTCTGTAAAAAAATAATTTAAAAAACCTAAATGCTTAAGCTTGGGGTTACAGGGGTTATCACCATAGAGAGTCATGCAGTGTGAGAAGCACAAACCCACTGCTAAGAGCCAACCACAGATGCCAGAAATTTCACAATAAATGCTACGCTTGATTGTAATACAGCATGATCCCCCAACCATCCCTGTTGTTAATAGTTTGGTTCAAGGTGGCATTAAAAAATTCTTAAAAGTTTGACTTGCTGAAACTCTGGTTACCTAAACTGGTATCAAAGGACAACATGTCATTTAGGGAAGCAATCAAGAGGCTCATGAAAACCCTGATCCACAGTTCAGTGAGGAAAGGCTGTTGACAGGACAACTACTCACTGTGAATTCCCCAACATTGATCAGTATATTAGATGATTTTGATGATAGAATTGAACAAAATGTAATGTTTCTTGCTTATTTCAGAATTGGTTTCTGTATTTTGTTAATAGCGTTAATAGTTTCTTTGTTTCAGCTGCCTTGCTGCTGAAACAAAGAAGCTAGACTTGACTGGAACACGTTTAACAGGTGTCAGTCCCATTAGACTGCACTGTACTTTTTCTCCACTCCAGTTTGAAAGACATCCAGACGTTATTGTGTCTTTACATCCGCAGCAGTCTGTGCCATGACGTCTCCCCCGTCTCACATTCTGGCCCTCTCTATGGGAGTGTCCCTCAGCCTGGAATAACAGCGAGCGCTGGGGAAGCTGTGAGGCAGGAGCGGCTCAGGGAGCGGCGCTGTTTTAAAGGCCCGGGGCAGGGCCTCCTGCGGCCGTCTCGTTTGTCTTGGCTCGACATTCCCAGCCTCTCTGTGCGCCCCTGTGGTCGGCCTGTTGGTCTGTGAGACTGTCATCCCCCCCCACCACCCAGACAAAGGCATCCAGCTCCAGTCTGTCAATGAGCAGCGGCTCCGCACTGTTTATGCAAAGTGACAAACCGGCCAACGACCAGCAGCTGCATTTCCATTACAAATCTGCGCATAACTGTGTTGAATATTTAACACATTTGGGGTTTCCATTAAATAAGAAATGCAATTAAAATCACACATGAAAAAGTTTAATGTGATAAGTCCTGAAAAGGTATGCCAAGAGTGGGCCTGTCACAATAAATTTTACTAGACGATAAATTGTCCCAGAAGTTATTGCGATAAACGATCATTTTGTTTTGGGACAATTTTAAAGTGATATGAAAGTAATAATATTAACAATCTCAAAGATTAATGCATTTTATATTCTAATGAACATTTAACACTGGAACTGGAAGACATTTTAAATATCTTCAACAGAAACAACTAATAAAATGACTAACAGAAAACCTATGTCATCCAGTTTTCTACCAAAAACTGGATGACAGGTTTTCTACCAAACTTGGACAAAAAGCAATAAATCATGCAAATAGAAATGATTGAGCTGGTTTTAATTCATCATGCGATTAATTAGACCTAGCCACGCCATCATAATCCTCCCACTTCCTATCATCTTTTTCACCTTTTCCGCCAATTTTAACAAACGCTTGTTGATCACGTGGCTTGTCTGATGTGGATCAAGTGTTTCCATTGCAGTTTTACGAGACGCACCAATTTCAGTACAGCCGAAAAAATGTTGGATCGTAAAAAGTGAGGTTTTTGTTTGTTTTTTAAATTGGCATGTTTCCATCAAGTTAATTTATTTTCATAATTCCAATTTGCGCAATTTTACGCTCAATGGAAACGCAGCTTCTTTTAGGAAACCAAACTCTGCAGATTTGGTCAGTCATGTAATTTTTTATTTTTTATTTTTTTATATTTCTTGGTGGCTCCGGGCCAGGAACTGCACAAAGCCCCTTTGTTTTGTTTCCCCCCCCCCCCAAATGTGCTGAGTCCAAAATCCATTCAAACTTTTGCTCCACAGAACTGACCCAAACTGATAAAATATTTGCTTTACTTCAGGAACCATAATGTAAGCTGTCCAGCCTCGAGGGCCTAAATCAAATTCGACTGCTTTAGGTGTGCCATGTGAACACACGGTCTGCCAATGCAGCGGCAATCTAAACCATCTCTCCCGTTTCATAAGAAGCACCTGTGTTTGGAGACTTAACATTCCACATACTTATCTGACCCTAAAAAGGAGTTTGCGTGCAGCACACATGTGCTGAATAAACTGTACAGCACCGTGAAGCTGCACTCTCTCCAGAGGGCTTGTAGCAATGTGTCAACCAGCTACCAAGGCGCGTCTACTCTGCAAAGTCAAATTCAGTCAACATGTGTCCAGACTGTGTCGGATCGATTCCAGAACATGTAATCTTCACCTGTAGCCATTTTTTTCCCCCACATAGTTTGCTTGTTGTGACAACTGTAAACGGCGAGCCGTAGGCGTCCGCTGAAAACAAAACTCCAGACTCTCTTCCCCCCTCCGCCCGCCCTCCCTCTGTTGCTCTGACAGACAGACAGAAAGGCCACTACGACACACATGGGACTTGCACTCCAGCCTCTGTTTGACCTGTCAGGGTGATCCAAACAAACATCCGCTCCCCGCCTTAAGAGACCCGCAGTGTCTGCACGCATTCTGTTCTCGACAGGAACTGGTCACTAAAGACAACATAAATTTAAAGCTTGAATGCGGCCGCGGTTGTTGGCTTGCGTGCGACTACTAGGCCTGCTCATTCATGGGGCTACCAGTCAATGGTTGGACCGTTGACCCTTCGCCTCGGTCGTAACTTGAGCTCCTGAAGTCAGGGTGGAACTAGCAGGGATGCTCCAGCTAGGTGGTGTCCCTTTTGCAGTGTGAGGGCGTCTGAGAACGTAAGATCTGAATGGATGCGCCGCAGGAGGCCTGTGTCCTCCTGAAAACCTGAAGGGACCTTACAGGGCTCACATTAATCACTCACAGGACGACAACAAACACAGTCTTTAGCGTGTTTTATTGGGATTTTATGTCTTCACTGACTTAGTGCCGCCTTTGAGGCGAAACTCCTCCTCGGAGCTGCAGTTTCAAAGCTGAGCTTCCGCCTCACAGAGCAGCCCACACCCTCAACTCCCCCACCCAGCTCCTTCAGACTAGCCAGAAGCAAGTAGCAAACATCTGATGGAACTGAGCATCAGCTGAGCTCATTATAGGAGCTACTTCTCAGTGCAATGCTGGTATAAAATGTTATACCAAGGGTTAATAGAGGAGTCATGTTGTGATGACTTCCTGAAGGCGGAGTTTCAGAACGAGCAGGTGTTTCTTAAAGAGACAGAGTCCCACCTAAAGAGTTAAATTACGATGAAAAATTTTATTTAAGTCATATTTGATATCCATGTCATTTTTATAACAAGTGATGGTAGCGTAGTCTCTTGATCGCTACCATCAAGAATCTAGGCACGTCTACTCTGCAAAGTCAGAGAAGACTTTGCAGAGTAAACAGAGTAGACTAAATATTTTCAGAATTGTGCCTGGAAAATGCACAATACTGCCTCTTTAAATCTGCCTTGTCCTACATTTAGGGACTAAAAAGAAATTGAAACTCCCTGTGAAGAGGATGAGAATCATTACCTTGTTTTGCTCTATCTGATAACAAGTTTGTGGTTGTAACGTGACAAATGCAAAAAAATGTGAGGCATGTAAATACTGTGTCTAATTGTCACTCCTCCCCACGAGGCCATAAAAGGAAAAAGTGAACCAGAGGAACATGAATATGGACGACTTCTGTCTGTTTTTAGTTTTTTTTTCTTGTCTGTGCGATTCACTCCCACCCTGTCTGCATTTAGGTCTAGAAACACAGCCACAGGTGTTGGTCACTAATTATACCAGGATATTATTAGTCCCAGCCTGGCGTATAGCACTGTGCAGGGATCTAGGTTGCATAGAGCTCAGTCCCAACTGAGTTGTTTTTAAAATCCTGCGGAACAAGGCCCCTCTGTGGTGCCGCTCACGTCCGTGTGTTTAAACTAGAGAAAAAGACCCTCTCTCACTCCCTGGGATTTTTTTTTCTTCTCTTTTTCTCAGAAACAGAGGCTTTTTTCTTCTTCTTCTTTTTTCTCCCTTCACATGATTGCCGCTGCATAGCAGCAGCAACAGCGGGAACAATGTCCTTCCACTCTGTCTCTCGCTTTTTCACACAGCGCTCGTTGGGACGGGCACATCCACCCCACTCAATCATCCGCACACAAATGCAGACGCGCCCCGCTCCTCAACTCCCCGCCCTGCCCCTTATCCACACTGTGTATAAAAGCTGTATCGAATTGCACCTTGAGCTTAATTGGCTCGGCGGTACAGTGTGCCGCTGTCGAAAGTGACAAATCGCCCTTTCAGAGCCCCAGAGAATGTCTGCCCACTGCCATGTCAGGGGACACGGCGGGGGCGGGGGGAAAAGTTAATTGTCCTTCGGGCCGCGGCTCAAAAGATGTCGTAACTGCGGATGAATTCGTGGGAGATGCAGTTTGGAGCTTTCGGAGGTTTATTTATTTGCCTCGTTCCTCTATTTAAGACGGAGCCTGGCGGCGCAGAGGCCCGAGGGCGATGGACAGCGTGAGGGAAAGGGCCTCATGCTCTGTGTCTCTACCAGAGCAAAGCTTTTCCACAGACTCCTAACTGCTCCCTTTTGTCACCCGGCACTCTTACCGAGCGTCCGCTTTAGTTTGACATCTCCGCAGATTAACACAGACTGTAAGAACTCAGAGAGTTACAGAGTCCTACGAAGGGATTCACACTTCCTAAACTCTTTATTTCTTGTCACGTCAACCTGAAACTACAATGTATTTTATTAAAGGGGCAAGATTATGTATTTTCCAGCCACATAGTATCACTTTATAGCACAAGCTTCACTTGTGATAAAAATGCTATCTGTATTAAATATGACTTAAAATAAGTTTGAATTTGTAATTTAATGCCTTTAAATTGGGCCTCTGTCTCTTTAAAAACTCCTGCTTTTTCTGGAGCTCCGCCTTCAGGAAGTCATCACAACATTTCTCCTCCATTAACCCTTTAACTACATTTTCACCAGCGTTTCACTGAGAAGCAGCTCATGAGATCAGTAGATTCTACCAGGTGTTTGCTAATTTCTGCTGGCTAGTCTGTAGGAGCAGAGCTACCCCTCCAAGGCGTAGCTAGGTACAACTGTTTTGCACAGCTGCATGGTTGCCATGGTGATTAAAGGATTTCTGAGACTTGCATTAAAGAATCAAGGCAACACTCCAGATGTGTTTTTGATTAGGTAATAACATTATGATTTAAAGCTGAAAAAACATATATTTCATAATACTGAATTCTTTCCCTTCATAAAAAAAAAATCCCTCCGCCTCTTAATTTACTCTCTTTTGTTTGTTTTAATCGTATAACATCCCTATAGCACTTCAAAATCTGCAGCCGAAGCGATAGGACGTGGAAGAATCCAAATGCTGGGAATGATGCTGAGCAACCAAGTCCGTGAAGGATATTTCAAAAACTCGTCAGCGTGTACCGTGTGTTTGGTCTGCGTCTGGCATGACTGGGGACTCCGCGCCTCATACCTGGCGTTCCTCGCTGCGGAGCAGCTTTACTTCTGATATCCTTCTGGCTTGCCTCATAACTCGCTTCTTTCATTTCAGTCTCTCACTGCTATCTGCTAGACAAGATAGCACACTCACACACACACCCGCAGACACACTCACAGGCAGGAGGATCTGCCTGTGAGTCCTCCTGCTCACAGTCCTCCTGCTCTTCTTACTTGCATCCACAGTAAGGAAAAAGCTATGGATGCAAAACAAGACGGCAGTAAGAAAGAAGAGGGCAGCAGGTGTCCAAGAAGCTGCTACTACTGCTAAAGAGAAGGGAAACCAAGAAAGAAAGAAACAAATATATAAGGAAAGTAAAGGTTTTCCTTTTTTCCCCTTTCTCTTTTTTTGTTGCTAGTAATTCATAACATTAGCAAAATCTTCCACTTCCTGTGTATGTGGCGGGCATTTACAACCATTCAAAAATCACACTATCAATCAAACTGGCACCAAAGTAAAATCTGAGGTTTTTCTGTTTGTTTGTTTTTTAGATTATCATCACAGCACAGATTCTGCTTCCAAATTTAGAAAAATTCAGAAGAGTCATAAAAAAAAATATAAAGTTTCTCTTCGGAAGCACTCGACCTTTTTAAACAAACTTTATACTGCGTTTGCTTTTGACTAGGACGATACCCAACTTTATTTGGTTCTGGTTTCACGTCACAAACCCAGCTCGATTTCTCATTTGTTGAACTCAATAGTCAGGTTAGCTGTGCCACAGCCAACAGAAATAAAGTCTCTCTTAGTTTGTCGGTATTCTGAATCAGAACACGTCAAAAATGATCTGGTCATTAACAGGTTCCAAAAACTAGTCCTAATAGTTTTAAGTTTTAAATCTTCAGGGATGTGTTACTCAATTGTAGAACAAAAGAAAAATGTCTTTTTAAGAGTTTGACTTAAGCTGGTAACGTGATCAATATCCTCAGTGAAACAAGTCCTGAACACTGCAAAAAACACCAAATCTTACCAAGTATCTCATCTAGTTTTTGGTGCAAATATCTCAGTACACTTGAACTGAGTCCATCCATCCATTTTCTTACATCCTTGTCTCTAGTCGGGTCGGAAGGTGCTGGTGCCTATTTCCAGCTAACGTTCCGGGTGAGAGGCGGGGTCACCCTGGACAGGTCGCCAGTCTGTCGCAGGGAAACACAGAGACATACAGGACAGAAACCATGCACACACACACTCACACCTAGGGAGAATTTAGAGAGACCAATTAACCTGACAGTCATGTTTTTGGGCTGTGGGAGGAAGCCGGAGTACCCGGAGAGAACCCACCATGCACAGGGAGAACATGCAAACTCCATGCAGAAAGACCCCAGGCTAGGAATCAAACCCAGGACCTTCTTGCTGCAAGGCAGCAGTGCTACCAACTGCGCCACTGTGCTGCCCTGAACTGAGACTAAACTAACTTAAAAGTAACTTTTCAGCAAGTTACAAAAATTTGTTTTAAGTAAATATTTCCACTAGAAACTAGATAAAATACTTGGTAAGATTTTCTGTTTTTGACGTGGGATGAAAAGCCACTCAGAGATGAAGAAGCCAAATGTACCTAAAGCAACATGAAAAAAACTGATTGTACTTTGGAAACGTGATTAGGGACGTCAGTCTTACCTTTTGGAAACGTGACCTACTGTATATAAAAATGTAGGGTAAGCATCTGAATTTGGAGAAAGTTTAAAAAGAATCCCCTCAAAAACGTATTTCTCCCATTATTCTGGCAATCTGGAAGTAGAAATAGTGTTGATCATCTTAACTAGCCTAAAACTGTAAAATGTAAGTTTTGCTTAATGTGAGAAAAAGCAGTTGTTTATATGTAAATGTGTTGTTTTAACTGCATTTTTGTCCAAAAGACATTTCAGACTGATCCTACCAAAGCCGTCTATTTAAAATAGTAGGTATCTTGACAGAGTATCTTGGTGCAACGCTCCCTAAACAGTTTTTACTGTACGTAGTGTTGCCATTCTCGCAGACGGAAACATGCCGTTTTACGGCCCCACGGTTTTAAACCGAGACATGAGGAAACGGCGTTTGTAGCTGTCGTAAATACCATCTCAGCTATTTCTGAACGCCACAAATCATCCTCCGCGGAGCCACCGAAAACATACGCAGCACTACCCATTCTTCAAAGTGTTGTGAGTTGCTCTCTCCCGAACTCAGCACCGTTCCACAAATCGGTTGTTTCAGCGAAGAGCATCTGTTGCGTCATAAAAGATAATTCCCCCCACGTTTCAGTGAGCTTTCAGCCGACACACAGATGGCACGCATCAGTCAAACATTTCTGGCTCTTTTTTTCCTCCTGAGTCTGAGACATGACTTCATGCAGCCTCTGTGGTGTTTTTTGGGGTTTTTTTTCTGTTTCCATCAGATGCACCCTTCAAGTCCGCCCGTTTCGGTAGTCTCTCCAACTTAAACAAACGTGCGACGCTGTTCGACGTGCGTCCGCAGCAATAGCGTTTAAAATCTGGTTATATGCAGGAGCGGCAGGGAGGGAGGTCCGGTCTGTCCCGACGCGGCATCGCGTGTGTTTTTTCCGTTTCCATCTCCGAGTTTGTTCTAAACTTCTCCGTCCCTCTCATGTTTCTCTTTCCTCTACCTCGCCCCCATTATCTCCTACGTCGCTCACTTTTGTCTTTCTCTCTCTGCCTCCCCTCAGACCTCGCTGATAACCTGGATGACTTCACCTTCCAGGAGCAGCTGCTGACCCCTCGGCTGGCCACCGCCGGGATGGGAGGGGCCCCGTCACCTGCGGCTCCGTTGCCGAGGAGCGGCCTGGTCCCCGTGCTGCCAGCGACGCTCGCTCTCCTCCTGCTTTGGCGCCACTGACGGAGCCGGCCTTCTGCCCTCTGTTTTAGCTATAAATTCCTTACAAACACGTAGAAGGTGATGAATCTTTTGGACCTCTAAAACACCGGCGGCCCCATCAAAGGAAGTATTAACAACCAAAACCCCCTTTTTTTTCTCCTACTCTAACAATAGTTTTCCTTCTTTCAAATTTGTCCGACGTTTCAAAATCAAGCACACTCCATATCCCGTCTTGTAAATAAGGACACTTCCAGCTGGCAAACTTTACTTTTTTGTACTCTGTGGCTTCATATGCTCATATACTGACTTTGTCTCTATAGCAACAAGGTAGGAGAGAAGCTGATTATTTATTAAACTGTGGACATGTAAATAAGTGCAACCTCTGTCTGTACCGACTGGTAGCCCAGCTGGAAGGGCCGAGCGTCAGCCGCTTCCATCTTCCCTCATGACTATGAGGGAAACTCTTGCCAGCACTGGACCTGAAAGCTCATAGGGAATCAAAGTACTTAAAGGGAAAGTCCAGAGTTGCTTTCAAACAAGGTTCTGCTGAATGCTTATGTGATGTAAACGTCTTACCTGCTGTAGGTAACGATCTTCGATTAGCGTGAATTCAAATTGGTTGATCCAGGCAGAAACTAACAGTTGGTTCACAACTGTTTTTAAAGGGCCAGAACTGTGAAAGAATGTATTGATAAAATCCAATAACAAACTCTTAAAATATTAATTAGCGGCTGCGTCTGCCTTTGATAAGTACTTCTTAATGGGGCAGTGTTATGTAAAACTGACTTTTTTGAGCTTTACATCATGCTATAATGTTAGTCCCTAATCTAAAACATACCTGGAGTCTTGCCTTGATTCTTTCATGCAATGAGAAATCCTTAAATCTCCATGGCAACCATTAAGCTGTATAAAACAGATGAAGGGACGGGAAGGCCCATTGCTTCCCCTTTTCTAGGTGAAGTTCCTCTTCAGAGCTGCAGTTTCCAAGCCGATTTTCTGCCCCACAGAGCTCCCCCCTCCACTCGGCTCCTTCAGACTAGTTTGCAGCAATTAGCAAACACCTGGTGGAACGGCGCATCAGCTGAGCTCATTATAGGAGCTACTTCTCAATGCAACACTGGTAAAAATGTTGTTAAAGGGTTAATAGAGGAGCCATGTTGTTATGACTTCCTGAAGGCGGAGTTTCATGAAAAGCAAGAGTTTTTAAAGAGACAGAGGCCCAATTTCAAGGCATTAAATTACAAAGTAAAATTTATTTTTAGTCATATTTGATAGAGTGTTTTCATAACAACTGACGGTAACGTCGTTACTTGATTGTGCTATAAAAGGCACTACGTACCTGGAAAAAACACAACACTGCTCCTTTAAAACTAAATACTACTGAAATGTTTTCACATTGATCCCACCCTCCTGGATTTTTCAGTCGTGTTTGTGATTTTTTATTTTTTTTTTTGCAATTTAAATAACTGAATTTGTGAAGCTACTTTAGAGATATTTACAATGAATTATGCAATATTTGTCTTGATGCATGACAACAAATGTGACTTTTTCTTACTCCCAATTTTGATCACATACCTCAACTTGACATGAAGTAAGGCTGGAGCCTTACTTCCAGCCTTGGTATTTCTTACTGCCAACGTGGCAGTAAGAAATACTGCCACATTGGCAATACTTATACCTGATGTTTTTGACCATATTTGTGAAATATTTGCAATAAACTCACAATTATGCATTATGCGGGGGATATGTTGCTTTTGCGTTAATTTCTGCGATCTCTGGAAGGTGACAAACTGGAGGGCCAGATAGATGTAATTTGGGACTTTGCAGACAAAAACTGCTTTGATTTGATTGATACAAGAATATTTAGGCCCACAACTATTATCCTAAAGGCTCTGTTCATATCCACGTGTCTGTCTAGTCTAGATGGTCACATTAAAAGTTATGGTGGGCCGGATTCAACCAACATGGACTTCTACAAGTTCTGTCTAAAGCAGGGGTCTCAAACTCGCGGCCTGCGGGCCAACTGCGGCCCTCGGGACGATAGTTTGTGGCCCCCGCCTTAATATGAAAGTTTAATGTTAGTGCGGCCCGCGAGTTTGATATAATTGGCACTTTTCAGTGTTGTGTGCGGAGCTGAACGAACTTACCAATCACGGTGGAGTATATTGCTCTCGGGGGCGGGACATCGGCCGGGCCTATTTGCATTTTCTATTTGTCATTATTTGCATGCGGTACATGCGCAATTTCCGCGGCCGCTCCCGCTCCACGTGCTTCAGCATCCAGTCTAGACGGTTGCTGACGAAGCTGCTGATCAGTGTAACGTAATTAAGGTTAGGCGCTGTAACGCTTGGGTTGTGTTTAAGGGAGGAGAGGAGGCGGCAGATTCGTCAGGACGGTCAAAAACTCACAACCACACTGGTACTGGGAATTCCACAGTGTTGTCCTTTCATAAATACGCTCTTCACCAACCTTACAAAGCCGGTTGAACGGCTGCTATATTATCAGACATGAAAATTGAGCAGCGTCCAAACAACCTGTAACATTACTAAAAAGTTAGGGAGCTAACATGTCCGTCTAGCACGTTTCTCCCACGCTCTCTACAGAGAAGCCGTGGCGCATACTTCTGACATCATTAGCAATACTAGAGTATCTTAAAGAGACACTACACAATTACGGCTGTTACAGCGCCTGACTACGGCCAAATATGGTAATAGGCAATCAGAAAGGTTCGGCTGAGGAGACCATGTGTGTGAATGCGGCCCAGCCTCACCCAGACTCTACCTCCAGCGGCCCCCGGGGAAATTGAGTTTGAGACCCCTGGTCTAAAGAGCTTTGTCTTTAGACTAGTGTCTAATTTTTTTAGACGTAGTGTGCTTGCGTGCATTTTCCAGGCATGATGAAGGCAGGTTCATAGATAAACTAAACTTAAAAACACTCTTTAGAGCAGGGATCCAGCTGGGATGTATAACTCTTAACTTGATTTCATAATTGGGTTGGACTGACTGTATTGTTCTGCAAATAAACTGGGTCTCTTGGGTCTTTTAAAGTGTCTTGAGGTGACATTTGTTATGAATGTGAGTTATAGTAGTAAACTAAGAAGAATTAAATGAACCACAGCAGGAATAACAGGCAGACATGGAGATCAAAAGTTTAATCCAGCAAGGAGAGAACTAAGACGGGAAGCAGAGAAACCAAGAAGAGGGACTATTGGGGGAGAGGGAGCAGGGTTGCATCTGTTAGAGACTGAAGGAGCTGAGGGAAAATGACTAATTGGTGTGGAATGAATCCACTGGGGAAACGGTGAGATCAGGGAAACGAAATAAGCCTCAGAAACATTAAGCATGACCCGAAATTAAAGTGATCAAAATATTGAAATGTAAGAATGAAAAGCAACAAAAAATAACCCAGAAGTTCAAACCAGAATGACTCACTAAACTCCAACCACATTTTAGCTGGACAGTTACAGTACTCTTAAATGGACAGTATTATGACTTTTCCAGGCACATGGTGTCATTTTATAACACAATCAAGCAAGTGCAGAACCTTTAGTTGTTATAAAAACGCTATAAATATCATATACGACTTAAAAGAAATTTGACTTTGTAATTTAGCGCTTTGAAATTGGGCCTCTGTTTCTTCAAAAGCTCCTGCTCGTTCTGAAACTCCGTCTTTAGGAAGTCATGACAACATGGCTCCTCCATTAACCCTTTAACAACGTTTTTACCAGCGTTTCACTGAGAAGTAGCTCCTATGATGAGCTCAGCTGATGCTCAGTTCCACCAGGTGTTTGCTAACTGCTGCTGGCTAGTCTGAAGGGGCTGAGTGGGAGAGTCGATGGTTAGGGCAGCCCTGCAAGGCAAAAGCTCGGAAACTGCATATCTGAGGCAGCGGAGCTAGGTCCACCCCTGCGTTTTGCACACCTGAATGGTTGCCATGGAGATTAAAGGATTTCTCAAACATGCATGAAGGAATCAAGGCAATGCTCCAGGTTTGTTTTTGACATGATATAAAGCTAAAAAAAAAAATTGATCTTGCATGATACTGCCACTTTAATAGAAATGTTTTATTCTCAATACGTTTCACACAGCAAGATCTTTGGTGCGGCGCCACTTCCTGTCTCTACTTCCTGTTTAAATAATCTTTGACTTTGGTGTTCAAAATGTCCCAATGTAAACATGACAAATGTTTACATGGTTCATAAAATAGAATTTGCGTAAACCACTCTAGAGTTCTTGAGACAGACGTTGTTTTTAATCTCGGCTCCTCTCTGATGAACCGTTAGCTCGAGCCTCTTAGACTAGCTAATCCGGATTCACGACAAGTGAAGATGCCGAAGGAGGCAAGACATTAACTACTCATTACTTCTCAGCAGAACCTCATCTGAAAAATTCTCCACTATCCCTTTAAAGATGCAGTGTCCTTTCAGAAGCTGTTCTATAAATATCTCTTTTTAACTCTTGATCGTTCCTGTTTGGGTGTTTATATGATGAACTAAATGAATTCTGTCTGATTTTTTTTTTTTTTCTTTCTCACTCTTACGAGCGGAGTCTGCTTCGTTTTGTAAAGCTGGTAGCTTTAAGTGTGTGACTCAGCCTGACAGCTGTACAGATGTGTGTGTGTGTTCCTGTGTTGGTGCCACGTTTATAAAAATGTGTTAATTTGCCATCTCTTAGTTCGTGAGCCGATCCGCTGTTTGGAATGTGACACGTCGCTACAACTTTCTCGCTTATTCATTCGCCCTGTGCATCAGGCAAGTTTTGAAATGGCATATACAGAAACGGTGCAACTCAGTAGTGTGCTTGCGTGCATTCAGCTAGCCGGTTTTTCAAAATCCTGACGTTTGCGTTTAATCCCTGGGTCTCTTCGGGGTTTTTGGGCTACAAGTCGAAAGTCCCATTTCATGTTATTGTTTGTTTAATTTTACTGGGATTTTAAAAGGAAGTGTGGCCAAAAAAAAAACAAGACCAGCTCCCGTGTTGTTTGTATTGCAGAAAGCAGGATGGATGTGCAGAGAGACGCTAAACAAAAACTGGACTCTGCGGACTGCTCGGAGCTGCAGGTTTAACTTGTCATAGCAAGAGGAAGTGATTATAAACCGTTGCGCGGCTTCCTTCCCACGCAGGTTTCCCGCCTGCAAGCGGAGCAGCAGGCCAGACTGTTTTCTAACTCGCTGGAAAGTACAAAGCAAGAATAAACCAAGATCATTTCACTGTTTGGGTTTTTTTGTTGTTGTTGTTTTTAAAGTTAAAATTATTGTCTGTTCAAAAGAAAAACTCAATTAAATGTTGCGATCTACAGTAAATCATACGGTTTACAGGGGAAAAAAGAAAACTTTTTTGAAATAAATTTGCACCATTCATACATGGGAAAACTCGCATTCACAGCAAACATCATTTCAATGCACTTTCCAAGACAAACTGATCCACTTTATACGCAGAAGTAAGTCCAGTTCAATCAAACGCACGTATTCGAATTCAGTTCTGTCCTAGTTTTAAACACTTTGGTTCATTTCAGGGGTAAAAAAAAACGTTTTGTTCAGACGTTGTCACTTTGGCCACAACTGTCAACAAAAATATGACGGGCCAAAAAAAAGTCACATTTTTAATAACTAAAATCGCCAGAAATGTCACATTTTTTTAAGGTATTTTAATGAAACTCCAAATTTTTTGTTGTTGTTTTTTTATGGGAACCAGATCATGGATCCAGAACTTGCTAAATGACTTCCAGCTTGCTTGTAATTTTGAAGAAAATCTACAAAAAAATTTATCGGTTCTCATCAGCAAAACAGGATCTAAGTCAGTCTTCATTTCAAAACACGTTTTTTTTTTTAATGCAGCATTTAAAAGCAGATTTGGGTGCACCAAAGTGAACTTCACAAGTCAATGAGTGGATGGGCTCCTGGTTACCATGACAACAGGAGAAACTCAGAAAGCTTAGAAAAGAGGATCCCTTTGTGTTGCGTCTAACTTTTTTTTTTTGTGAGCGGATTTGAATTTATAGGTCATGGTTTTTGTCCTAATTTGTTTAATTTATGTTTGGTCAGGGGAGCCGCGTAAAAATCAGTCCATCCGCCGCAGAACGGAGAGAGAAACAAACGCAGAATCACCGATCCTGGAGTTCTTTCTGCATTAAATAATAATAATGATTATTATTTTATAGCAGTAGAAGCTCCTTCAGTGGTTTCACAGAGGACAGAAAACGCCGCTCTGCAGATGCACTTTGACCTGGCTCATAAAAAGGCGTCCTGTGAATTCTGCACTTACATTAATAATACGTGATTTAGATGTTTGTTTTTTTTGTTTTTTTATTTGATTATGGTAAGCTTTCAGAAAATGCGACTCCATAACATCAGACGTGTGGCCATCCATCCATCATTTATTGTCTATGACTCTTCCAGTAGTCGGAGTGAAAATGTGGACTTGGACATTTCAGCAATCCATCACAGAGAGTCCTGCAGTCCACCTTAAGTAAGTATTATGTGTCTCACTAAAGTCATAACAGTAATCTAAGTGTTGATATGTAAACGTAAGCAGGAAGGCATGTGAAATGTAAAAGAGTTCATTTGCAAGTAGATTTAAATTAAATGGGGGAGAAAAAAGTGTTTATGACAAAAATTTCCTTGAGAACAAAATGTATTAATCAATAACAGATTTATTTATGTGGCTGGATGTAAGTAACCAGCATTTTGAAACAAAAGTACGAGGCCCCAAAACAAACTTGACGTGCTAATCACCTGTTGTTCACTTGTATAGAATATATGTAACATTATTTGTAGAAAAGTGCTTGAAGTGATTTGGCACGATTTAATGAATTACATCACATTTGTTTTATTTGTTCGTTACTTCTTTATTACATTATTTTCATTTCTCACTTGTTGATTGCGGATGGAAGGATTTAGTTATTTTCTTGTCATTTTTTGTATTTCCATTTCTGTTAATCCATAAATCAGTATTTATTCAGTCTGTAAAAGCCATGCTTTGAGCTACAGTATGTAACTCTTATAAAACTTTTTTACATATCATTATGTTGTGATGGTATAGCATAAAACAGATAATCTGTGAAAAACAAATCAACCTCCTCTGCCTTCTCCCATACGCCGCTCAAGCCAGAAACAACCAATCAGAGCCAGGAGGAGGGTCTAGGTCTCAGCATAGCCCGTCATGAATGCTAACGCTAAATAGCATTGCCACCGATGACGGCGGATAAACAGATTTCCTAAACGGCTACGTTGTTTCTCCGCATTTAGCAGTGTGTATAGTAGGATGATCGACAGCGCTAAGACCCTCCTCCTGCCTCTGATTGGTTGTTTTCGTCCGGGTGCGTTTGTTCAGAGCGCAGCAGCAGCTCGGGGAGCAGGCGGAGGAGAAAGACAGTTTTCACAAGTTGTCTGCCTCATACTGTCACACCATGACAGTTTTAACAGAGATAGAGGAAAACGACTTTGATTTTTGTAAAAGTACAACTTTTACAAATATTAAACAAGCTAAACACATTTTAGCAGCTAAAAAAAAAAAAATGCTTTTAACTTGTTTAATGTTAGCCAACGCTTCCTCCCTCTCTCCTCCCTCTCTCCTGTAGTGGTCCACGGAGCAGTATGTGTGGGGATTTAGTTTTTTCGAGGAAACACCTCTGTACAGTCCCATTTTAAAGCCTGTTAGACTTCACAGCCAGCCCAACCCGTCATTACATTAGGGTGGGGTCAGGCGCGGTCTGTTAACAACCACACCGAACCGGGATGTGTCATTCCACAGTCCCTCTCTGCGGCACCAGGCGCCGCCTGCTTCGGCCCGAGTCAGAAGAGGAGAAAAGGAAACATGAACATATGCTGTGCGCTGCCTGGTCCTCTTGAGAGCTTGTCGACTTTTCTCCAGAACGTGTGAGGTCATGTTGGCGTGTTCCCGCCGCAGCGGCGCGGCTATTAATGCCAGAGACCCGCTCAGCGTAATCGCGCACGTCCTAAGTGTTTCCGGTGTCAGTTGCTCGGCACCGCAGACGCGATGCTTCCTCGCGGACGTTAAGCGGCTTTCAACAAGCAGGAGGCGATTCGTGGTTCAGACAACAGCTGACGGGCTGTGCGCCGGTGGACAGACGGAGAAGTTCTCTTTCTTTTTCTGAAAACTGTCGCCTCTTTTTCTAATCAAGAGCAACAAAACGCAGCTCTTGTGATGTTACGTTATTAACACTGCTTCTGCGCAGCTAATTAATACTTTTTTTGTTCTTTTTGCGGCACTTGAAGCCACGAAGTGTGTAAAGGTTTAGCGCATTACTTTACAAAGAGCGTTTTTTTTTTTAATTGTTCCCATTTTGTCATGTTACAGCTACAGACCTCTGTATTTCATATTTTCAGTGAAAGCAACACGGGGTTTTCGCATTATTTTACGAGCATAAATCTGAAAAGTATGGCATGTATTTTTGTCCGGACCACATGAATAAACACTTCGTAGAACCGGCATTTGCCAAGAAGCAGATCTTTTGCCGCATGCCTACCGGCAGCTTGCGCAAGTTGGAATTACGAAAATAAGTTTGCTTAATGGCAACACGGCAATGTAAAAAAAAAAAAAAAAAAAGCGCTAGGATGAGGTGGATGTGCGGCTGAAATGGAAATACTTTTTCCGCGCCACAGGAGTCATGTGATCAACAACCGGATGTTACTAATGGAGGAAAAGATGAAGAAAACGACAGGAAGTGGGAGGAGGATGTTGGAGTGGTGTGCTTTATAGTGATTTGCCACGTGAACAAACTTATTCGTGTGAGTTTAATTGCATTTCAAATTTAATGGAAACATCACAATTGCAAAATGTTATATATATAGATATACAGTATATTTTACATTAGCAGAATATCGACATTTGAAATGTACAACCAGAGGATAAAGTACTTGCCTGCTCTTCTTTGTCTGCTTCCTGGATTAATGCTCTCCTTCTGTAGAGTTTCAGTTTAGTTGGACGGCCATGTCTTGGTAGATCAGCAGTTGAGCCAAACTTTTACTGTTGACGATTTGGAGTATTGTTTTTAACCTTCTCTGCCTCTCTCGCCGTGGATGTCTGCTGCGCTCCCTGGCCATCACGATGCCGTTTGTTCTTCTGGACGCAAACGGTTTGTTAATTTCTATTTTGGGGTAGCACAGTAAAGGGGACGGAATACAAATCCAATCCAGACTTCAGATTTTTGGACAGTTTTGAAAAGCATGTATGCCTCTCCCTTCCCTCTTCACATTTATGCAATACTTTGTTTTGTTCCAGTTAATCTCAAAATGCTTTGAAGCTCCAGGTTGGAATGTGAAGCATGAAAAGTTCAAGGTGTCTGAACACTTCAGTATGATTTACAAAATGTTTCCAGACGGTGCAATTTATCTTTCACTTGCTTAAAGGGGCAGTATTATGTATTTTCTAGGCGCATAACACGATCAAGTAACTATGTTACCTCCAGTTATTGTTCAAATCTGTTTATATAACTTAAAAAATAACTTAGTAATTTAACACCTTGAAATTTTGCCTCTGTCTCTTTAAGAAGCTCCTGCTCTTTCTGAAACTCCGCCTTCAGGTAGTCCTCACAACATGGCTCCTCTAACAGAGAAGCAGCGAATATAATGAGCTCAGCAGTTCCACCAGGTGTTTGCTAATTGCTGCTGGCTAGTCTGAAGGAGCCCAGTGGGGCAGGGCTGCTCTGTGAAGCTGAAGCTTTGAAACTGAAGCTCAGAGGAGGAGCTTCGTCCTCGAAGGCGGTGCTAAGTCCATCCAGGCATTTTGTACAAGTGAATGGTTGCCATGGAGATTGAAGGATTTCTTAAAACATGCATGGAGGAATCAAATCAACACTCCAGGTGTGTTTTTGATGAGGGAATAAAATTATAACGTGAAGCTCAGTAAAGTCAGTTTTACACGATACTGCCCCTTTGAGTAGCTTACATTTCTGAAAATGTCAATGTGAGTTCAGCAGGTTTGCCCAAGAACAGCAGTCTGACAGAATCAGTCTAGCTAAGAGACCGGCCCATTCCATCGCGGTGAACGAGCTGCTCTGCTAACCGCAAACATGGTTTCAACGGAGGATTACGTCACTGCCAGAGAAACCACCGACTTCTGATTAGGTAGTGGAAAAAAAAAAAACACAAAAACAATCAATTATGTTCAGGCTGAACTAATTAGGGAACACAAAAAAAAAGCAATTTAGCCTTATCACCCTGACTCATGCCCGACTTATCATTAGAGCATGAGGGAAAAAGTTAAAATGCAACAAATAACTCTTAAGGCTGCCGGAATAAAAGCTCTAGCTCCAAATAAATCGCTTTGATTTACTGCGTCTGCCTTTTCTTTGTTATCCTCCGCAGGACTCTTTGGTCGGCCATATTGCTGCCTGAGTGCCACTCTCGTGCTCGTAGGAGCGTTTTTAAGAGTTTGTTTCTCAAGCACGGCGTCGCGAAGATGCTTGTTGTTCAGCGAGTTTAAAGAAGTCATTCACCATGCAGGCGGGTAGTTAAAAAATGTATTAAAAACCTTAATGGTGTTTTGTGGGAAGGAAAAAAAACACAACTTCCCAGTGCAATAAAACACAGTGAAGTGCAACAGGTTTGACAATTTGATGATTGTTCCACAAGAAAAAAAAAAACCCAAAGAAAATGGACGGCACGCTGTGACGAAGAGGACAAACCGTGCTGCAGCTATATTGCTCCATGTGCTTTTTTTTTTTTTTTACACCCTCGTCCTCTCTTCAAAGCCCTCCGTGAATCATGAAATTTACGGTTCCCCTGACTTGGGAGTTCCACAAATCCGCCACGCCACGTGCGGGTCGTGTGCGTGCGTCCGTTCTCTGCCGTTTCGTTTCTGTTCCTCCCCTCTCCTCTGACGGATCACGCGGGGCTCCGCAACTAGCGAATTAGCTCACTGATTAAACGGGCCTGATTACGTTCACCTTTGCCAGGTAACAGACGCTCATTCACGCCCGAAACAATGAAACAAGCTTCATTAGTCCTAATTGTTTGCGCTCAAAGTCTGTCTGCTCTCCTAACGAGGTCAGCTCCCCACGTCTTGTCTCTGCAAACACTCTACACACCGAAACCCTCTGGTGTAGTGAGTCACACCCACACACCTTCTTCCCAGCAGATCAAGATTAAGAAAAATAATAAGAATAATTTTTTTTTTTTAAAAAAAGCCATCCTCGTCCAGCTGTGCTTTTCACCCTGAGCTGGATTGCAGCTCTTAAGGTGTTAAGAGAGGCTGATTATGAGGAGATGAGCAGGGAGAACAGCAGCTGGCCCAGGATGGGGGGGTTTGCTCTCTGAATGCTAACGCAAGGCTTGAGAAATGGCCATTGAAATGCAGGGTCCGCGTGATTTCTTAGGCTAATACTCGGGGCGATGCCGGAACAGCCGCCGTTCCAAGAGCGAAAGGTCACTTCAGTGTTAGTCGGCAGGATATCGGCGGGGCAGTTTTGTCTGTGACTCACTACTGTACAATTCATGAGCTTATGTATCTTAGTGAGAGTCTCCTGATCAATGAAGTAATCAGTTGGAAGTTGGGTTGTTTTTTTTAACCCCTCCGCTGTACAAAGTTAGGATATAGCTCACGTGAACAATAAAATTATTTAAACGTCAGTTGAAATAAGAGAAATCCACTGCAAAAACACAAAACTTTACCAAGTGTTGTTTTTTTTTTGACTAGTTTATAAGACAAAGCTAACAAAGGGCATGCTTCCAAAAAGTAAGCTTTGCTCCTAAGCACGTTTTTCAATCAGGTGCATTTGGCTTCTTCCTGTCTGAGCGGCCCTTCAGCCCTTGTCAGCACACTTCTAAAACACCAAATTTTACCAAGTATTGTTTTGGTCGAGCTTCTACAGCAAGCATCTTAGTCCACTTGAAATAAGACAAAACTAACTTAAAAGTAACTTTTCAGCAACATATAGGAGCTTGTTTTAGGTAAGTAATTCCTTGATATTGATGGAAAAAGTTCCAGTTCCTTTGGCAGATTATTTCACAGCGTACATAAGGGTGATTGACAGCACTAAGACCCTCCCCCTGGCTCTGATTGGTTGTTTCTAATTAACACTGGGAGAAGGCAGTGGAGCTGGATTTTGTTCCACAGATTATCTGTCTGACACCATATTGTCACAACATAGTGACGGTTTCAACAAATATATAAAAAAAACATGTATTTTTAAATGAAAATGACATACTGCTGCTTTGACAATAAAATAGTCAGTGAGCTGAGATCCCTGGATCCATCCTTCAGTGTAAAAGATTGCTGTGGCAAAATCTAAAAGTCCTGCAAAGTTGTTTTTTTTAAAGGGACTTGAAAGAAAGCAGTTCTTGTGAAAGGTCAACTGTGATGTGTGGCTGTTCAGTACTACCTCTTCCAGATGTATTTTTCTGAATAATTACACAGTCACACACAGTTAGTTAGACCCCCTCAGTGCCTTCAAGAGTTGGAAGGGTCATCAAACAGTGCATAGAAATCAAAATAACTTTGGCATTCAGGAGCTTAAGAGTTCTGCAGTCCGGTCCGATTTATTTATTTTTTTTCTTTCTTTCTTTTTTTTTTTTTTTTACCAAGTTGGATGTTGGAAATTCCTCAGTCGCAGAAAAGAAAAAAGAAAAGCCTGAGACATGTCGTGTCATTCAGAGCTCATTCATGTCTAATTACCATGGCACTAAACCATTTTCTTAGCCTTTGTGGGGCTGTTGAGAGGATGGCCGGGCCCACGCTCTCCCATGCGCACAGCTCCAGCATCCTCCTCCTGCTCCTTCGGCAAACTCAGCAGCAGCGACGGCGGCAGTCGCACAGAATGAATGGAGCTGCCTCAGGAATGCAGACACAAAGGGAGGAATGTCATTCTGCCAAGTGCCGCTTATTCCAAACCAAACCAAAGGGACATGTGCACGCACACACAGAAGCACCCCACAAGTCCAGGCATGTTCAAATCACAGGGGGTGAAAAGTCTTATGATTTCCCTTTCCCTCCTCCACCCCCACTATAACAGAATACAAACATCAACTTTGTGCCCAATAATTTTTGTACCTTTGATGCATTTTCCTCCTCCCCCCCTATTATTAGACTTTATGCAGACGACACATTGGTGTTCTCAGTTTCTCATCAAAAAAAAGATGCTATTTTTCATAAAGCTTTGAATAGTAGGTTGTGGTTCCTTTATATGCCAGTGATTCATTCTTCATATTTTATGAATAAAACTTAGTACTGTCTGGAAAAAGAAAAAAAATCAGTGCTAAAATTAGGGCAAAGGTCTACTTTTTGCACTGATTTAGCATTTTTCGCTGTTAGACGTTATGCGGACGACACCTTGGTGTTCTCAGTTTCTCATCAAAAAAAGATGTTGGTACGTATAAAACATTGAATTGTACATTGTGATTCCTTCACACAGCAGTGATTCATTCTTTTCTGGCATGTGAAGAATGAATGCTAAATAAAACTTAGCATTATGTGAAAATAAATAGTGCTAAAAGTAGACCTTTGCCCTACTTTATCACTAATTTAACATTTTTCCCTATTTTCATACTTTATGCAGATGATACCTTGGTATTCTCTGTGTCTCATCAAAAAAAAAGATGTTATTATTCATAAAGTTTTGAATAGTAGGTTGTGATTCCTTCTTATGCCAGCAAATCATTCTTCACGTCTTATAAATAATGCTTGGCATTATTAAAAAAAAAAAAAAAAAATCTGTGCTAAAAGTAGGGCAAAGGTCACAGTCAGAAAGCGGCGTCAGACACATCTACGTCTTTTGCAAACGGCGACAGGTTACATGACGGGTGGCTGCACGGCAGAAACACGACTCCCTCACTGCTAACGGCACACAAGCCTCTCTGTTTGTGTTAGAAACAGGCCTGTATTTTATTTTTTACCCCGCAGTCACAAAAACATGTCAGGATTTGAGCCATGTCCGGCGCATTAGCGCCTTGCTAATGTAGCCCTGGACGTTTTGACAGTTTTCCCACATTACAGTGACAAACCTCAATGTGTTTCATTTGGATTTTTGGTGGTAGGGAGGTGATGCAGAGCTCTCCATCACTTCACAAATGAAAGTCAGAAGACATCAGTGTTTTGTGTCGGTTACTTCTGAGTAAGTGCCGTACTGTACAAACCTCATTTGTCTGCAATTAAGTTTTCTCTGCCGGCTTTCGTCGTCTAGAGATTTAATTATTTGTTTGTTCTTTGGGAAATAGTCAGATTTTTGGGAGAGTGTGTCCGTGAACAGCAATTTTGAAGTCTTGACCCAGATTCTTGGTTGGATTTAAGTCTTGACTTTGATTAGGCCATCCTAAAACATGACTCTGCTTTGCCCTAAGCTATTATACTGTATCTCTGGCTGTATATTTATAGTGTTGAAAGTCTTTTACAGCCTCTAATAGGTTTCCTTCTAGCATTGCTCTGTATTTAGCGTCCTCCTTTTTCATATAAACTCTAACTAGCTTCTCTGTCCCAGCTAAAGGAAAGCATCCCCCTAGCATGATGCTACTCCCTCTGTATTTTACAGTGAGAATAACAAAGTGCAGTGTTTTTGCAAAAAGGCAAAGTTCAGTTTTGGTTTGACCTTACATGACTGTGTGAAATGTAATATTGTTTTATGCATTACCTGTTCATTAAATTTCTCCAACTGTTGTGTTCCTTTGTTTTCATGATGCTGTTTCTTCTCTAATGCTCTCCAACAAAGAGCAGCTGAGATTAAATGACACAGATTTGGGGATGTTATTTGGTCACATTGGACTTTATTTAAGGGCATCGGAGTAAAGAGGGCGGGATAAAACTAGGTCTGTCACGATGACGAATATTGATGGACGATAAATTGTCCCAGAAGTTATCGCGATAAATGATAATATTGTTGTTTTGAGACCATTTTAAAGTAATATAATGGTAATGGTATAATAATGCAAGAAGACATTATCAGAGATCAATAAACTTTCAATTTTAATGGACATTTAACGCTGGAAGTGGAAGACATTTTAAATATCCAACGTAAATAAACAAAACAACAGAAACAACAAATAAAGTGAACAATGTGTTAACAAAATTATCCTTAAAAAACATCTGGGTGAGACCAAAGCACCGGACTGAAGACTTTTGTCGTCCAGTTTTTGGCAGAAAGAGGGAGAAAAAAAAGAAAAACAATAAATCATGCAAATGGACATTATTCAGTTTGTTTTCATTTATCATGTGATTAATTGATTTATTTCTTGTTGCGGCAGGCCTAGAGACAAATGCATGTCACATTTTAGATTTTATGAAGAACAAAAAACTGAAACTGTGTAATTTCTCCTCCATTTCTGTTACATTGGTCTGTTCTGGTATGTTTGTGTTGGTAATGTACAGAAATTCAAAAAAGCACTGAAAATCACGTGACTCCTCATTTTGTACTGCATATTTATTTATCTCTATTTTCACCAGTTTTCATGGTTATGCTGTAAATTTGATATATATTTATGTGATATAGTGCTTTCCAGTTGCACATATTGAGATTTTTTTTTCTTTCTTTCTTTCTCCGCTTTTCATTTTGTTCAGTTTTGTCCGACAATGAGCGGAGCCCGTGGCTCCACCCCCAGCTCCAGTCCTGGTTTTCAGCACCGGTGATTCTCCTTCTCGTCTAGACAGACAGCAGGGTGACCGAGGCCAGGCCGGGGAGAGTCCCTGCTCCGCACTCCAGCCCTGGTGTTCCCGCTCTCCGGCTCTTTGTCCCCGGAACTCGCTCTCGCTCCTGGCTGTCCACCGGGGCTTTTTTTTTTTTTTTTTTTTACTCGCATCTGGATCCCAGTACGAGTCGCAAACAGCCCAGCGTCCTGTGCCGCAGAAACCACGGCGTCTTTAAATTTGGGAAAGAAAGCAAGAAAAGAAGAAGAAGAAGAAAAAGGGAAGACAGAAGAAACCCAGCTCTCCTCCGGCAACTTTCTGCGGTCCGCTGTCCTCCCGTGGTTTATCCGTTCGTCGACGCCGTGAAGCAGTTTGTGTGTGAGGCTGTGATTGTTGCCTCAAGTTGGAGAGAAAGTTTTTTTTTTTTTTTCAGCTCGCTGTTTTCGCACACAAGTTTTTTTTCCCCCCTTGTCGAGTCTGGGACTTGATACTTAACTAATACCTGTTGCTTTTAAACCTGCGACGTTTTAACAGGGTTTAGACTTTTTTTTTTTTTGGTGGTGTTTTTCTCTTTTCTTTTCTGGCTCCCAAATTGTTTGCCGGAGAGCTGGCCTGGGAGCTGCCGTGAAGGAAGTTTCTGTCGAGCTGAAGAAAATCTCCATGAGGAAACTCACCAACTTTGCCTTAACTAAAAAACACACAGGACACCTGGGAGGCCGTCTACCTATTCTAAGTTTTAATTATTATTTTTTTTACGGCTTTTATTATTTTTGAAAACATCTTTTTTTTTTTTTTTAAAAACCCAACAAAAAACAACCTTAAAATGAAGTCGCTGTCGGTGCTGTGTGCGGTCTGCACGCTGGCTGTGTTGTCCGCCTCGGCGACCGCGGAGCCAAAGTTGAAAAACTGTAACGAGGTTCGGGAGGCGTTCACCTCCAAAGGCTTTAACATGAACGATGCCCCCAACAAAGTGGTCAACGGTGAGTTTTACCCTTCAGCTCTGCTTTTTAAGCCCCGCAGGCTCCTCAAGCGAGGCGGGGAGGGGGAAGCTGCCCCGGGGGGGCTTCATTGTAAAGATTTCCCTTTGCTCTTGTTTTACGTTTTTAAGTTGGGAAAGTTGGCTTTAATAACTCCGGTGAACTGGCTTGAAACATTCGGTCACCGTTTTAGCCGCTTCCTATTCTTAGCTAACAAAAAAAAACATGTTAAATATGTCTCTCTCTTCTTTTTTTATTTTTTAAACCGCTTTAAGTTCGTCCAGGTCTTGAAAACTGCAGCAGCTCAGCTGTTGTTGCATTAAAGCTGCTCGTGTGAAATGAATCAGAATCACGTTAGTCACTTTTTACGACAACGTGTTTTGGTATGTGTCTGTAATTACAGAGTTGATAAATTGTTTTAATTTATTTTATTATTAAAAATTTATTTCCGAGAAACCAGCCTCCACAAGCATGTGCCTCTGGTGACGTCACAGAAGGCACAAGGCAATTAATCTCTTTTTTTTTTTTTATTGGCATTTTTGAAACTTTGCTTGTTAAACTTGGTAACAACATTTTACTTGGAAATAGTCAAACATTTGAGAATTGTTTTGTACAGAATTTTGAAAAACATGAAATTTGATTTCTATCCTTTAAAAAAAAAAATTCAAAATTGATCAAGGGTGAGATAAAGGTTGAGTTTCCAAGTTTGTTTGTTTTTTCACAGTCTACATTTATGTGTTTTTAGATGACCATTATCATATACTTTAATAATTTAGATTTGTTTGAACGAACAGAAAAAGCACCCTTCAAAAGTTAAACTTGTCATTTGTGATCTCAATGCTATTTCTAGGATTTAGTGAGTTATGCATGTGGCGTTTACGTTGGATGCCTGGTTTTTAGCTGGAGGTAGCTTATAGGTCAAGCAGAGGATTGAAATGTCTACTTAATAGAATTCAGAATCACAAATTAAAGTTATCTGTGTTCAATCTTGGATAATCGAATCCCAGCATTATAGATTTGAACAGATCCAAGTTATCCTGAAAGTCACAAATGGATCTGTAAATAAAACATGTAAAGTAAAAACCAAAATAGGTGAACGTTTTGTACTCGAATATCCCACAAGAACTGGCAAAAAAACAGTAATTTTTCTACCATGCATTCATTTTCTTGTCGTATGCTGACATAAAACTCTTTCTAGTAGAAAGTAAATCAGATTTTCAGGTCCAGGACTGGTCAGACACAAAATGGACTGAATTTATCCATCAGCTATATATCTCTAAGATCTCCTGCTGTACTGTAGGTGTTGCAGTGGCGACACCTTACCTCTCCCATGGCTAAACATTGTTTTCCATGTAGGAAATACTTGCAGCTAATTCATAACAATATGAGGGGGTATAATCGACAGAAAAGCCCGACTCCCTGCTGAACGAGGCCAGGCCTGTGTTTATTTCCAGGCTTCCTCGGCGGAGGCTCCTGCAGCTGTGAGGTGCAGGCGGCCTGCGGTGATTTAGTAAACATTCCTCGTGAACAAGGCTTGTGGATTTCTCTCCTCTGACTCCGCTAGTCCTCGCTTTTTGCGGTCGAAGCTTGGCGCTGTTTGAGCCGAACGTGGCCCAGACGAGAGCACATGACGCGACGAAGGGCACCGGCGAAGAGGGGCCTGATGTGTTGGGAATTAGACGGGGGCAGGAGGGCAAGTCAATGAAGCCAATCATGGGATGCAGCCAAGTAATGGAAACTTGGGTAGGGGGGCTGTTACAGTGAAGGCTTTGAGGGGAAAGCAGGGGTTAGGAGGGGAGGAGGATTGAAATTCCTCTGTGCCCTGCATACTTAAACCCTCCCCCACCTTTCTCCATCACCTTTTAATTTTAACAGTAGTTAAACGATTAGTGTGTTGTTGGCAGCTGTGAAGTGGCTCCAGGGTTATGCTCTGGTGTGATTTCCGTTGATTGGTTGTGGCTGTTCGTATCTCTTATCAAGTTTTGATGTGCACAATATCAAAACTTGGGTTTAATTTCTTTCTCTGTCGTACTCAAAGCTTTTTGTTGTAATTTTAAGCATAAAACAGCCTATTTTGTCATCTTGCAAATTTCTAGGTCCTTTTTGTTCCTTGGTGGGTTTTTTTTTTTCTGGTTGTTTCTCACAGAAAGCACTTCAGCAAATCTGCAAACGCCAAACACCACTAGTAGAAGAATCGTGTGTGTGATGGCATGGAGACAAAATGAGCTTTTCAGATGTACGCTGCCTTGTAAAAGTATTCATTCCCTTTACGATGCAACTTTTCCCATGCCGATACGATACCGATATAGCTGCTTTGAGTGTTGGCCGATGCCGATGTTGACCTGATGCAATATCGATGCAAACGATGCATACTTTTATTACATATTTGTAGCGTGGAAAGTTGGAAAACGCTTGATAAAGTTATAGTCAATAACAGTAGTTAGAGAACAACTGACTGGGTCGTTTATCATTTATTATTAACCAGTGGGTCTGCATGTGGGATACATGTGCTGCTGGATAGAAATGCTGGAGTGGAATCCTGGGGCGAACTGCGTCTATCTGCGATTTTAGATGCAGTCTAAAAATTCTTGCTTTTTTTTTTTTTTTTTTTGGGTTGATATTGGACCAATATCAAGATCGGATTGGGACACCTATACTTTACGTTTTTTAAAATATTACAACCACGCCCCTCTCATGGAGGAATTAGTTTTACCTTTTGCACTCCGAAAATCCAATTTTTGTGAACTATTGCTCAAAGAAAAGGTGCCATGTTCAAAGAAAACAATGTAAGGACACATAGCAAAGATGTGGAAGAAGGTCCTCTGATTAACTATTTCAAGTCTGAGTGGTGGGAAAACAACTACTGTGCATCATGATGAATAAGGCGTGAACGATATGGACGCAGGATTTTATAGCAATATTTTGTGGCACTATTGAGATGACGACAAAAAAAAAAGAAAAAGGTGGATAAAACTGCTATTTATTGCTTCATTTGTGGTAACTCTATGGCTTGGACTTCCTGGCACAACATTCACAGCTGCTTAAACACAAAAAACATTTCGTCTCCAGGTGTCATTTTTGTCGCTAAGCGGCTCACAGCCACTGCGTTTGATTGTGTTTTTGAATTTACTGACATTTATAGATGCTTTCGTGGAGCAAACAGTGAAGAATATAGTAAAAATAACATTTCCTTCAGTCTTTTGTGACACCAATAATTGAAATTTATCGAGACGACAATAAGTAAAAATTCTTGTAATAGCATTTTCTTTAATGATAAACAAGGTGTAGACCTTTACCATATCGTTTGTCATTTATCGTGATAAATTTCTTATCAAAATAAGAAATTGTTTCTAACATTGTCATGATAAATTCCAAATAATTGTGTTTAAACACCCTGAAGCTGTCTGTATTGTCGGGATTGGTAGTTTTACTATTTTCTCCACTGTTTGTTGCGTGAGAGCATCAATATTATTAAATGCAGCTACAGATTTCACTTCTTAATGTGACTGGTGGCCTAAAGTTAAGTAAAAATGACATAAATCATTCTTATCGTTATCACAATACTGACGCAAACTATGGTGATAAAACTTTGTCGCTGTATAGTCGCCATCCTTACAGTGAAACATGGTGGTGGCTGCAGCATGAGAGGGATGGAGGCTTTTCTCACCAGTCTGACTGAGCTTCGGCTTTACATTTTGTGGGGCGGGAGAAGAAGAAGAAGAAGAAGAATGTTTGGGACAGATAGATGGAGGAAGAGTTCAGGTTAGCTGCTGCTGCGTGAAAATGTTCATGAAGAAAAGGTTTCATGCAGGCAGGAAGGCAGGTGTGTGTGAGGGGGAAGCTAACACTAAGCTCCAGGTACTCAGAAAAACTCTGGAGTAACACAAGAATGATGATGATGATGATGATGGCAAGTGGAATTAATAATGAACATGTTCTGAGATATTTTAGTAATAATTGTAAAAAGTAAGGGAAAACAAATGACACAGAAAACAGTTATTGATACAATTTAAAAATATTTTAAAAATGACTAGACACATATTTAATAAATCCTATCAGGGAGGGTTGTTGCCAAAATGTGGAAATGTTCAACAGATGATTGTAAGAATGTTAGGATTGTGTAGTTAAAGTTTGACGTTAGTAATTACTTCAAATTCACTTATTGCACTACAACCCTGTTTAGGTGTCCATGCTTTATGTTTTATTATTCTGTTCATGTGTATGGTAAACTTATTGTCAGTAAATTGGTTTTCATAGAGTCAAGAATAAATCATACATTTCCTATCATTTGCTTGTACTTGTGGGGTTTGTAATCGAAAGAAGAAATAAAAACAGTGGCTGGTGAAATGTCTGAGATCCTGGTAAAAAAAACTTTCGGAGAAAGTTTTAATTTCCACCCCTGGACGTACCTAAAAAAATTTCAACTTCAGAGCTGTGTTCACAAGAAGTGTGGGAAACCGTGGATTATTTTTCTTTCTCTTCACAACTTCTTGTGGTCTTTCTTGCTGAATCCCAATAAAATTCACTGAAGGTTGCGGTTCTAACAAAACAAAATGTGTTGAAGGGTTATGAATGCTTGAATAATGGAAGACACTGTTTATCCAGGCTTGGATGTTTCTCCTTGATAGACACTGTAGTAAATGATTCAATGGGGGGGGGGGGAAGACTGTTAAGAGTCTCCAGATACACCCTCAAAATGTCTGGTTGAACTTCATAATTAAGCAATAATTTGAACTCGGTGAAGTTGTCAAAATGCTCATCCTGAATTAATTTCCCTTTCCATTCGGCTCGATAGACGTGTGTGACAACAACACATCGAGAAAGGATTCACTCGTCTTGGTTTTAATGCAAGTAGATTTGGACTTGCCCTTGCTTTGGCGCAAACATCATAAATCCAGCGTGTGGAACATGAGTTCTCGGTGGAGACAGACATTCAGAGATCGCATTTTGAACCGCAAGCCTCTCAAATTGTTGTTGGCAGCCAACAGATAAGAATTAATGTGCGTTACCATCGAAATTACCCACCGCTTTATCTGAAACCAGACACGAGTCGGTGAAATGTTTTTTAGGCGGTGAAACTGCAGTGGAAACCCAGACTGCTCGAGTTTAGACGGAATGAAGTGATACGGAGGAACAGCAGGCTTGCTTGGTAAATTCCTCCGTTATCCCATGGTATCAGCTGAACCGCTTCTCATGGAACCGGTTCAAGACTTGGCTTCCAAGTTTTCTTTTTGTCTGTCAGAGGATGACTTATTTGTGGCTTGTGGTGGAATATTTTGCATAAATTGGGAAGTAAATTTCCCCAACACAGTGAATAAATAATGTTGGCAATCATGGAAAATGTAAATGGTGGTTTTTGCTGCCTGACTTTCAACTAATACTGTGTGCAACTGTTGTATTTGATTCTTTAAACTACAACAGGCTTTCACTGGCTGAGTGGTGAAGATCCTGAGAATTAATTTATTTGCTTGTAGATTAGAAGTAAGAGCCTCACCGTGTGAAAACCTTGACTAAAACTCAGCATCGTCATGGCATCACAGTGTAAACTTGGGCCAAATGATCAAATCGGTTTTAAATCATAACAGCAATGATTATCTCCTCGTCTGCTATGAGTTTGATTATTACAGTTGGTTTTATCGTCAGTGCCATTTGTTCTTTTTCACTTGTACTTTGACAAAAGTTTTCAGGCAGTGTTCCTGCACTTTGTTTTCTACATCAAGCGAACTAAAACTTTTGAAAAACCACTTCGCCTGTGGTGACGCTGGACCAAGAACGACTGAGATAAATGACATGAAAACGTCTAAGGACGACGCTGAGCGCAACTTTCTTTTTCACAAAATGTAAATAAAAACGGAGTGGTGTGAGATTTTAGCCTTTGAGGATTTCGGTTTTGTTTGGTAAAAGTTTGAGCCATTTCTCCCGCTGGTGCTAGATTCACACGTTTGTTTTGGTTGTATTTACCCATGATACCCTGCGCTGTGGTTAGCTTCCTGCTTTTGGAGCGCACTCCAGTTCGCTTGGCTTTTAAACGGCACCAGAGCTTACTTCAACCAAACCCAGACCTAGGTTTGTGCTCCACAGTTTGCTTTTCTGGCCCTGATCAGGGTTTAATTTCCCATTCACGCTTTTGCAAATGAACCGGACCTTCTAGACCAGGGGTGCCCAAACTCGGTCCTGGAGGGCCGGCATCCTGCACGTTTTAGTTCTCTTCCTGGTTTAACGCACCTGGATCCAATGATGGCTTGTTAGAAGGCCTAGGAAGAAGACTGACATGCTGAAAAGATTGTTGGTACCACCAGGAGGACCGTGCAGGATGCCGGCCCTCCAGGACCGACTTTGGGCACCCCTGTTCTAGACAAACAAACTAGATTTTGATAAAAGCGGACTAAACAGGCCTGGTGTGAATGCACCTTTTGTTGGCTACAACTTATTTAAGTCACATAGAATTATATTTACCTCTCTCTACTTTATAGGACCATAGGCAGTGTATGCAGACAGTTTAACTGGCTATTAAATATGAAATATTTAGGTTGAAGCTGTGCCTTTATCCTTTCACTCTCCAACAGAGCCTTTTAGAGAAATGAAAACCTTCAGACTTTTTCTTCCCTTCGCCTCTCACTCAGTTTCATACCATATCTTTTTACATCCATATTTCCTCTAAATAGAGAGAGAAATCTGTACAATCACATCAATGTGGAAAGTCTTGTTGTTAGAATTGGTTCCAGTCAGTAATAGCTAAACAACAACATTAACACACTAATATTAAATTTAAAAAATGCCCCATTGCTACTTTGTTAGCTGACTCTTTCAACACAGTGGGGCCACTGTTTGCCTTTGTGCTTCAAAATAAGAGTCTCAAACATGGATACAACAACGTGTCAAGTCAAAAATACTTTAACTCCAAAGTCATAACAATAGCTTGAAGTGACGTCACCACATGAAGCCACATGGTCCCAGCTATTGGATAGTTTCTTCCTGGAAAGACTTCGCTTTGATGAGCAACATCATGGAGTTTAAATACAATCTCAAAAATAAGATTACCTATTATTCTGACTCTTTCTCTTCCTTCTCATTTGAAGGTTTTTAAACCACAGGAACAGTTTTGAAACCATAACTTTTTGAATTCTTGAGGGAACTAGCGAGTGCACTCACTGCTTAGCTGGATTCTTCAATGCGCTGTTGTTGTTGTTTGGGTTTTTTTCTTTATGAAGTAAAATCTCTTGATCATACCTGTGCCTAAACTTGAAGTGTTCATGACCACAGCTCGTCGGCCGGATCGAGAGGTTGTCGTCTTCAGTCCCGCATTGCGAGGAATCTTTCCCGCTAAGCTAACGGAGAGGAGGCAGCTTTCTCAGAAGTGTAACCGTTTGGAGAAATAACAGGCTGGCCATTGCTGGGACATTCAGCAGATTAGATAAAGGCGGTGCGGACGAGGGTGCAAGGTCTGCAGGCATTTTTTGTTTTAGTCCAAAGATCAGGATGAGTGGCTCTGCTCAAAACAGGCGTCTAGGTTTCTCACTCCTGTAATAATTAACAAATTACCCATTGGCCAAGTGTTCAACTTCCTCTGTTGAGGTCAAATCTAAGGCCTAAAGATGTTTTCTGATTCTTCATTAGAAAAATGTCAAGTCTTTTTGGATTCCCCACAGCAGCAGTAGAAATTTATGCTGTAGTCAAAAAGTCATCTTGCATTTTTATTGTGTTGTCTTGTATTGTCTTAAGCTTATTTACCGATAGCTCTCATTAAAAGGAAAGTGAGTTAGGTATTTTTCACACACTCTACAACAACGCTATTTAGATAAACACATTATAGTTTTTGTTGTTGTTGTTTTTTTTGCTATGAAGTCCCATTCCAGTAGTCAATAATCCCCTTACAGTCCATCTGTGTTCTTCAAAATTGTACATTTATTAATCTTGTCTCTAAAACAGCTGCTATGGCTTGAAACTGGCTTGGCTTTAACTCTGCTCCTCTTCTGGCCCTGCAAACGTCTCCACAACCAGCAGGTGGCCTGGCTTCTCGGGTCGCTTGTGTATCTACAACGCTACGCTATCGGTGTGTGGAGTTGGGGACATTTTTGGACCAACACCACACATCACGCACTGTAATATTAGCAAGTTAGTGACCGTTCTTTCCTTAATTTTGAGTCATTAAATTGTCTAAAAAAAGTATTTAATTCACTTTCCTGTTCCAACACACCTGCAAAGGCCTGGTCATTAATTATTCATTTGATTCAAGTGTGTTGGAGCAGGGGTACTTATAATTACACATGCACAAACCTTTGATTGGGGGCCTGTCCGGTGTTCGCTCAACCCACTCGTCCGTTGACCTGCTGGAGATCAGGACCAGCTTTACCACAACCAGGCAAGAATTAAACAGAAAAATTGACAAGGTGGTAATTGTGCACATAAATATAACTTGGCTGCTTTTTATTTTTATTTTCTCCAAACAGCGGCTTTTGTTTTGAAGGCAACTGCCGATAGCCTCTGCTGAGGGGAATTCACCAGAGCTAAAGGTTTTCTAGCGAATCTACAGTTTTTAGCAACACACAGAGATCCAAGGAATGGCTGCACAATGCATCACTGCAATATCAATGGACACATTTCAAAGGACGATTTGAAACACAATATTTGTTGTTTTCATTTACAGTCACCATGAATAACCACAATGGATCCTAATAAGATATCAATCCTGCTGTATGGAGTCTGACTGTAGTAAATGTCTCCACCCAGCACGCTTTGATGGCTCTAAAGATGCCAAAGGTCATAGCGTTGGAAATTATAGCATTCCAGTTCAATTTCCTAGTATCTAACAGCCTTACTTCACGTGTTTATTTACTGAAGTGAAGGTAGGTTGGCTCTGGTTCAGGAGAGCCGACTGCTGGTAAACACACTGAATTTTCCAATTTTCAAACTTTTCTCTGTTGCGTTTCTAAAAGGTCCTCATTTGTATTGAAATAATTTGTATGTGTGACTTTATGTTTTTAGTCGCAATTACTACTGTTGGCAACATTTTCATATTCAAACACATTTTGTAAATAGTTTTTAGAGAAGCAAATTTAAGATGCGACAATAAGCGCTGGATTTGAAACTTAAATGTTTCAAGTTTATTACCTTATGTCTATGTTTAACGTCATTATTTTAAAGAAAGGAGGGTAGTACTTGAATTTACCTTTCACAATAAAGGTACTGTAAGTGATGAAGGCTGCTGGCTAACAAAGCTCCACATTGCATCACTTTGGATCCTGTAAGTGATGCTGCTGATTGTATCAAATTCACATTAAACAGAGATTCTTAAAAAAAAAAAAAAAGGGTAGTGAAACCTTTATTCCATTTATGAAAACACAAAGAAACATTTGTCAGTGTTTCTTGGCATTGGAATCACCTTGGATTAGGACAGTCACAAAAACCACATTAAACCAAGACATGATTATTTTTGCTTGATTCTTGAAACTTTTGCTTTGTTTGTAGAAATAAAAATTAGGGTTCTAAGTTTTCCAAAACGATGCCTAAAAGCTTGTGGGATGCACATATCGTTCAGCAAGCCAACTTCTTGCTTCAGCATGACCTTAGTTTTACCATTTGAAGCTCCATCCTTCAAGAAATCATAACTGGAACATAGAAGCGGTCTAACCTTTGCTAAGTTTGTAAGAAGTTGTTTCACATTTAGTCGAAGGACTTCAGAATCACTATTTCACACCTACAAATCTGACTCGCTGAAGTCAGGAAATTACTCACTGCATGTTAAATGTGGCTTATGTGTGCATCTAGTCTTTAAGCCTCTGACAGCAGGGCTATGGTTCAGTCTTTGTTCATGCATGTGTTATAAAAAGTTCTCACTATCGAAACGGAGCCTTTTCCACGGTGGAATAAGCTGCACAAACATTAATATCAATGATTTGTTTACAGAAAAAATGTTTGCAGGGCTGGATAATAAAACGGCAGCAAAAGCCAAAGCATGAGCAATGAGCTCTGATAACATTCCTGAGTGATGAGCTGAGTCCTTGCAACGCTGTGCCAGGAACCAATTCAGCTCTTCTGCACATTTTCTGAGGCGGCTTTAGATTATGTTATTGAGTTTGTGTTTGTTAGCATAGCTTAAGTTTAAACAGATCACATCTGCTTTCAGTTCACACTTGTGCTTTTGCGCATTTGGTTTAATGAGAATGAAACAAAACATTTTTACCGCACTTCATCTTCTAGTCGGCTAAAAGCATTGATAGTTTGATCGTTCCTGGTGTTGACATCTTACCTGTCAAGAGTTTAATGATCTATAATTGAGTTTAAGCTTCATTATGTTGGGGCCCTGTGAAGATGGGGGAGCCTAGCCATCTACCTTCACCTGCTGGGGCTGGGTCACATTCACCCAGCAGGTGAATGTGATTTGGGTCACATTCACCTGCTGGGTCTGGTGAATGTGACCCAAATCAAGATGTTAAAAATTTTAAATGTACTCGTATGTAACCAACATCTGACTTTTTCACAGCAGTTTGAATGTCCCAATTCCAATCTTTTCAACCCCTCCAAAAATCTGATTTGAAACACGTCCAGAAGAAGCCAGATCTGTCATAAACATTTCTGCTTCAGTTCTTTTCTGTTCCAGTGAAGTGCATCACACCACAATCCCACAACTCTTAGCTCCTCCCACAAATTCAAACAGACTTTTCTACAGACGTTGGTGTCAGTGCACCACAAAATTCTGTTTCTATTAGTTGTACTTTCTTTTCACTAGTTTCATATATGTTACGATCTTGTGACAATCCTGTTGGCTCTCATTGCTGAATAAACTTTAAAACTGATCCAAATATGGGAGCATCCATTATTACTTCTGTAAACGGTGCGTTGCTGTGTCAACGTTCTTCTTCTGCGCATGCTGGTCGCTGCCTTGGGGCAGTGAACCGTTCACACATAAGTCATATCACAGTCGCATCATTCATCAGTATGAACAAGCACGCGAATAAAATCAGATTTCATTCAAATCTGCAGCGTAAACATAGCCGCTGTGTGTGTGTGTGGGTGTGGGTGTGTGTGTGTGTGTGTGTGTGTGTGGGCTCTTGTTCTAGAACAGGTTTTGGTTCATTTGCCTCTGAATGTTGGTGTTTTGTTGAGCGCCAACGCCTGTTACCGTTGGTTTTTGGAAACCAAGCAACGGGTTTTTGGGGACGGGTTTTTGGAATCCCGTCAACGTGTCATTGATGGAATGCGTTACACAACATGGAAGAAAACCCTTCACCCGTTGTCCAACATGTTTGTTGCTCCTTTGAAATGGCAAATGGCCTGTACGCTACACTCAGTCCTTGGGTTACAGCCACATCTGCATCCATGTAGCAGCGCCACCAGCCCCTCTGACCACCATCAGGCAATGTGGATGAAGTGCCTTGCCCAAAGACACAACAACAGAGGTGCACAGAGTGGGAATCGAGCCAGCAACCCACAAACAAACTCTTACTCGAACTCCTACTCATAGGATGAGGCCACGGGCAGTGTCGTGGTTCGTGCGGATGAACCTGGTATTCCACAGTGCCCGACTGGATTTGGCGTTAGGAAATCTCATTCTTCCGGCGGAAACACACAACTGTGGTTCACATTCACAGATCTGTCTCCGGAAAAGCCCTGTGCGTGTCTAGATGGGGTCAGAGAAGGGAAACGGGGTGGAAACATGTGGCAGTTCTTATCTGAGTTGTGCTATCACAGCATGGCCACCTTGAGATCTCCGGGGCTGCTGTGGCATCCTCTGCTGCATGGCTGGCAACAGCTGCTTTATCACCGTCCCAAAACAAACCAGCATATCCCAGCCTTCCCAACACAAGACCGAGCACGGCCAAAGCTACAGGAATGTTGGTGAAATTAGCTGTGTGGAAATAGTTTTGACATCCAAGAACTTGTTTAGTCTTTAGGAAGAGTCCTCAGCAACGGGTGAATGTTAAGTTCCTCTGGTACGCTCATTTAGTATGCTCTGAGTGTAGCATCAGCTCAATAGCTGTGTGTGTGTGTGTGTTGGCTGAGTGTCCGTTATTCCATCACTTCACATCCTTTGCTTCGGTCCGTGCCTTCAGTCCCCTCAATGAAAAAGGACAAGTGAGCGACAGATCAGTAGGGGGTGGATGCTCTGTGTGGGAACAATTGAGCACCCCCCCCCTCTCTCTCTCTCTCTTTTTTTTTTTTTAAGGCTCGCCTTCCCTCCCCTCCTCTCAACACATTCCACACCGGACCACCAAGACCTGCACACAGGAGTCCTGGAACTGGGAACACAGGGCAACAAAGAGAGCGCTGGAAGAGCCGAGAGAGGATTTGACTGACAGGAAAGCTTTTTTTTCCTCTGGGTCAAAGTGATTTTTCCAGGGGAAAAGTTGGTCCACAAGGAATATTTGAATCTGACTGGATACATACATGCATTTTTACAAACACATGGCTGCCTCACCTTGATTCAATAAAGGTTTCCTCCCCCGAAAGGACCCACGTCAGAGTATTTTTAGCATTCGTGACCACAGTTAAACTCGACTCCATCCTTTTGGTGGCCACAGCAAACTGCGAGAAATCCTGATCTGGCTTTGTGGTTTTCCGTATTTTGAGCTGAGCGATCCCCTCCCCCCTGCCACATCCACCAATGAAGTTCCCCGTTAACACATCCTGTTTGCAGGCTGTTAAAAGTTGGCCATTTCTCTTCCTCCCCATCTGTCCTGACTAACATGTCAGTTCATGTTCTTGTCCCACTGTTCCCTCTCTAGCTGCTCCTGCGGGAGGTTTTGTTCTCTTCCCTTCTTTTCCTGTCTTCATCCCTGAGTGATGATTTTTTATTTTCTTTTTGCTCCTTTCTGTTGTTCCTTACAGGTTCTTCCTTTCTTGGCTTCTTCTAACACACCTCTCTGTAATCTCCACTGCTTTTGCTGGGCTTTCTTTTGGCTTTCCTGGTTCAGAATATGTGCTGATGTGAATATGTAGAGGATGTTCTTCCAAGATAAACATCGCCTGAGGCACCAAACTCCCTATAATTATGATTTGTACCAAGTGTATATTTTTCCCCACTATTTTATTATGAAACTTTAAAAAAAATACTTGACTTACAATTGGCATGGGTCAGAATAAGATTCCTGAATGGAAATACAACATTTTCAAAATTTCCAATCCATTATCTAGTTGCTTTGATTGAACAGTAATTCACACTGCTTCTAAAGCTAATATATTCTTGCAGTTAGAATATACATTTGCAGCTTAAATAAATAGACTTGAATAACCTTTGTTCAAGGTTTTTTTTTTCTTTCCAATGTTCCCTTTCCGACAATCTGATTATTGAAATGACCATTAAGATGATCTTGAGTTGTTCGTGTTGTGTGTGGTGTGTTAAGAGTGATGTGGTCTGTCATGAAGGACGTCAGGATCGCTCTGCCGATTATCCCTGATTTTAGATCGACGTTGGATCGTCTCGACCCAATGTTGCAATGTGTGTGGTGGCGCTCGCGGACAAACGAGAATGCAGCCTGTTGAATGTGACGTGTAGCCAATCAGAAAGGGAGGTGACGGAAACACTGACGAACAAGCAACTTCTATGGCGCATCAGAAACTTCGGTGGACACTGTAGACGTCTCTTTCTATTGTTTTTCTCTGTTGGACAAAGTCCACAAACTATCACTGTCGCTTCTTCTCTGTCGGCCATGTTTGTTTCCTCTGAACTCACGTTTGGTCTCGAGAGGCTTTTTGAGATTTCCCGACTGAAATCTGGCCTACAAGTTGAAAATCTTGCCAGTCAGTTGCTAGGCAATGTGGAGCAACAGGTGTGGGAGTGGCAGCACTGATCATACTTTGTTTCTAAAACTGAGAATAGCCTTATCCTTCAACTTCTGTGGGATTCAGAACTACAAACTTATTGGAAAACACGCTGCTGCACTTTGTTGGTTTGAGTAGCTGGAGGGGAAGAAAGTGCGTTGTTTTTAAATCAGCAGATCGGACCTCCAGGAAAAACTGAAACCCGTATCAGTCAGGAAAAACTTCATCCAGAATAACCTCGGATCAGTTCACCCCTGCGGCTGCTTGTGGCCAACTCCTCTGAGGCTCTACGTTGCGCTACATGATCTCCTCTTAAACAATCGACTCTACTGATGCTCTCTCAAGTCCGTTGTCATCTCTTCTTCTTTTTTTCTACCATCCTCTCTGATATTTGAGCAGTGGTTTGTTTCTTTTGTGATGCTCGTCTCGCTCGTGGTGTCACTCAGCCAGCTGTGAGGAGTGTGGCAAACAGCCACCGGCTCTGATCTCAGCCTGCCAGAGTGGAGTGTGAAGTCATGTCACCACATAGTTCCCCAGTGGCGCGTGTGGGCGTGTAGGTGTAACCCTACCGAGGTTAATGGAGGTTTTTAATTTCTTGGGAGCAGCCACGGCCCGCTGCGTGTCGGCGTTGATAGTCGTGGTCATCGTTTGGGTTTGTGGGGCTTGTCCGAGGCCTGGGCGGTTCGGAGGGGAGCGAAGCCAGGGGCTTTCTCGGGGCGTTTGGGCCGAAGCCTCGCTGCTGGGCACAGGCCAGAGGAGCCGTAACTCCCGCTAATCACACCCAAGGCCTGCATCAAGACTCCCACTGACGACGAGCCTCTCTCTCGGCTCGCATATCCAAAACTCAGTTAGCCTAATAGGTTTCCTAATATTTATGCAGTCCCGCTCTGCGGTGCTCGCTCTTGGACTCATTTTCTTATAAATTACAGGGCTGGAGATCAAAACCTCAGCCTTTTTTTTTTTTTTTTTTTTTTTTGTCCAAGAGAAAAGAACGAGCCGTGTCTTCAGCCGCTTCGCATAGCTGACTGCGTTTGATGCCATGTGTTAAAAGCAGCTCGTCAGAACTCTGATTTTCAAACGGCAGACAGCCTTCTGGCCTAGCGCCGACCGGAGAACGGGGCTGTAAAAAGAGGAAAAAAACCCACACATGAAAGGATCAAATATTTTCTACAATGATGGGTCCAAATCTGCAAATCATTAGATGAGTTTTTTTTTTTTTCTTCTTTTTTTATTTGCAATAAAACAAATAGTGTGGGAATGCAGGAATCTGCGCAGGGTTTTGGAATAATGGGAGTCTTCTGGGCAGCAAGTAGCTTTGATTTATTGACACATTGAGAGCATGTCATCGGGAACAGACTGAGCCATCCATGACTGAGGCCCCATTAAACCTTTGTAGCTTAAGGTTTAGGCTTTCGAGGTCCCTTTGACAGGCAGCGATGAGTGGTTCTCTTCCCACCGCCCCCGCCGGTGTCCAGTATCCTAAAGCCCAACAGGTATATCAGAATCTTTGTTGCTCTTTTGTGGCTTTGAGCTTCCAGAAATCGGATCCTGTACCTGACCTCATTCTGCCTGGGGGGGCTTCGCCAGGCCTCTGTCCTGCCTCAACATCTGGTCAGATGCAGACGATCATTTCAAAACTCTTTACCTGTCGCAATCAGCAGCTCTTCAATTAATCTCATGGTGAATTTAAAATGACTCCAGTAAGTTTGATTCTAATATATAATTTTTTTTTTTTAAATACAGATTTTGCTTAGACATCATTACCCATTTTATTTATGGTTCTGGTTGTGTGTGGTTTTTACTTATTGTTTTTGGTTGCTGTGTTTTCAGTTCCAGGATCTAATGTTCATTTAAAATTGATCAGTCTTTGAGCTGGCAAACTTCCATTATTAGTAAAATGTCAATATATTACTTTAAAATGATTAAAATAATTGTCGTTTATCGCAATAATTTCTGGGGCAATTTGTTGTCCAGTAAAATTTGCTATCAGACAGACCTACTCTCTATTTATCTGTTGTTTGGGTATTTTGGAGAGATTAATCAGTTCAGAATTGACAAATTTAAGAAGTTTTTGACCATTCAGATTTCTTACCTTTTCTTTCTTTCCTACTGTTGGTTAAGTATTTGTATTGGCAGTTGTGATTTTATGACGGCAGTGGATGTAAAAGCAAATTTTAGGACTTCAAAATAAAGCGAAGTGATTGAAAGGCGACATTTTAAATTGGTGTTCACATTTTATAGCTGTGATTACTCAGGTAAGCTGGGCTGAGAGAGGTTTTCCAGTTCCTACAGGAAGTTGGGGTATTGCAACTATTAATGCAAATTCAGTCGTCATATGCAAATCTTGAGCAGACTTATAATTTTCACCAGTCACCACAACTTTTTCTGCAATTCTGACTAAATCACAGCAACTCCTCTGAATTTTCACCAATCCCCTTAGCCTTCTTCTAATTTAACTTCCTGTTTCACGACGTCTCTTGAAGCCGAAACTACGCGATGAAAGCATGAGACACTAATTGACATTTGCCTTTCTTTTTTTTTTTTTTTTTTTTGTTTTTACAAAAAACATTGAGATATTCTGTAGGATTTGCTGATTCTATGTAAACAGTTCACGTTAACTTGAATGACTAGTTTGGAATTCATCTTTTGTACTTCGACAACTTTTCAAGACACGACTTTATTCATATAAAATCCAATTTGAAGAAAGTCTTGAAAATATAATTTACACTTTAAATACCAACTGTTAAAGTCATGTCTTTTTTTCACTTTGTTTTTCGGAAGATCATTTGCGACAATTCCAACATTTTGTCAGACCACATTATGGCAAAAATAAAGCTTAAAAGAATTTGACTACAGTCATTTCAAGTTGTAACAAAAACATTGCAACATCCTGGAGGGACTGCTAGTCATTACTAGAATAAGAGGCTTTGTGTGGATTTCCTAGAAAAGGTTTGTCATTCCCTCAACTGAGTTTCCCAAAAGTCTGTCAACATTTTCATCTTGCTCCTTGACAAATGCAGGTCCAACACCTAATAAGATGAAACAACTTTGCTTTACTCTTAGCTCTCCTGTTTTCACCTGAAAGTCTTGCTCTCTCTCCCTTTCTCACAGCCCTATAGAGCTGCTGACATGTTTTCACACATAACAAAATAGTGTTTTGTACTTTCTCTGTCTTAAACACTGATACGATTGCTAACTTTGAGTTTTCTTTTGTTGGCAATGTCATTTGCTGCACAGTGCTTTCGTCGATGCTAACTGGTAGCACTTGACATTTGAAACTGTTAGCATCTTAGGACAGCAGTTGCAGATACTGTTGCTGACTGTAAACACCAGTCTCTGTGTCTACATCATAGAAAATGAATTCACTTTACCTTAAGTCATTGTTCCTATAGGTGTGTGTAGGCCTGTCACGATAAACAATAAATCAATTAATCGCACGATAAATTAAAACTATCGACCTAATTTCAATTATCGGCATTATCGTCTCTTCCGGCCTTTTTCAGCTAATGACACTGAATGAAAAAAAAGCTCAACTCCGGTGCTCTCCATAGACTCCCCCTTCCTCATTTCCTTAGTGTAAAGCCCAGCGCACATGGCACGATCTTAGATCTGTCGGCCGATTGTCGGCCCATTTTCAAAACCTGACAGACCACACATTACCCGACAGAAATCCTAGGTATAACGGTTCGATCGGGTTCGGTCCTGCCGTGTGGTGTCCAACAATGGGCACAAAATAATGGCTACAAGTCCAGTTAACTAATTTTAAAACCAGGCATTAATCAATGCTTTACTACAATCTACCTGCAATGCATGTGGCTAATGTCAGCGTAAAGTCCTGACTGAATGAAAATCATTAGAACCTATTTACGTCACGTTAACGAAGAACAGCTAAAAAGTTACCGGGTTTATCAACTGCGTAGCAATTTCGCTCCAACTCCTCCCCTTGTCATTTCTGTATTCTTTGCATGTTGAATAAACATTAATGTTGTTTCCACATATCATCTCCAATGTCCGCTGGACTTCGGGTTGCGTCGTGTCAGCTGTTTGGGATTCTCCTCCGTAATTTCCCCTCAGAAAGCGCTGAGGAGAATCCGCGCTTTCTGATTGGCTGCCTGTCACATTCAACAGGTTGAGTTAAAGCTCCCAGTCGGGAAAACCCCTGATTTAGATCGGAGCGGCAACAATGATCTACCATAACACACCACACAATCTTAGAAAGACCAACATTCTAAGATTGTTGTAAGGAGAAAAATAGCAGCAAAAATTCATGTAGTGTGAACTATTGCATCAGGTAGTTGATGTGCCCATCTTCTCTATTTAAATCTAATTATTACTGAAGGGCAACATAATATACAGACTTCATAATCTGCACTCTTTTGGTTGAATGCAGTATTTATTTCCACTTTTACTTTATGTTGTTTAGTTTTTATTCAAGTGCGTTTTTTGTTAATGGAGACTGAGAATCCATTTTATTTTATTTTTGGTTGGTTTGGTTGTTTTGTTTATCAGTTCCAGTGTTTAGTGTTCTTTTGAAAATAAAGTATCTATCTTTGGCAGGAAATCGCATGCATTATTACGTCAGTGTAAAAAGGTCTTCAAACAATATTATCGTTTATCGCAATAATGTTTGAGACAATTAATCGTTCAGCAAAATTTGTTATTGTGACAGGCCTAGTTGTGTGCAAGTCCAGCATTTTAAATTAAGAAAATGTGGAAAGCCCAAAAGAATAAAAAGGAGCAGCTTTCTGTTATCTGCTGAAAGTTTTGCTCTCTATTTCTCCCTCGCAGTCTGAGTGAACCATAAACATGTTTTCGAAAACAGTTTTCTTTTAAATGGCTTCTAGGAACTTTATTGTAAACAACTCCCTGGTATTAAAAATAACTAACTTGATGTTTTCGTCCTTCGGGGACTGGGAAAATGTTGCATTTTTCAGGTTTCTATCCGTCTGAAATGAGACCCACCCAAAACTAATCGCGTTTTTTTGTTTGTTTGGTTTTTTTTTTTTGCCAGAATTCCTGTAAAACTCTAAATTTTAACAAATTCATTTATTTTGAGTGGGGATTGTATCTTTGTGGTACAACGGGCCTTCCAGCAGTTCCAACCCCCCTCAGATGTCCTCGTCCATTTGGTCTCACGCAGTGCGCAAAGCACGTTTTAAAGAGAGCCTATTTGTAAGCTCAACAGTAGGCCGTTTCTCTGACAGCAAAGCCGTGTTTGTGCAGGGTCCCTTGGTAAAGCACTTGGCCTTAAGTAAAGAGTGTTTTTCATCTTCTCCTTTAAAGTCTGTTTTCATTAGTGTGCCATGAGTCAGTGGAAAGATGGAGGCCCGATGTAGAGGAACAAGCCAGGAAGGTCTTTTGTGCCCCGTTTTTCTTTTTTTCCCCCCCCTCCTCTCCCTCTGCTTCCGTCGTCTCTGGTGATAATCACGCTGTGCTGCAACTTGTTCTTCCACTTTGTAAAATCGCCGCCGTCCTTTGCGAATCTTAAAAATAACAGTCCACGTCTCTCGCTCTTCAGTGCAGAAACAAAGGTGCGCGGGTGGAGTGAAGTATCGAAGTCGAACTCGACGTTTAAACAAGCTGCAGGACAAACACTGCAGATATGAAGCTCAGACACCAAGAAAGGAAGAGAGAGAGACACAGGGAAAGGTTCTAGATCACCTTTTATAGAAGATAACTAGAGGTGATTGAAAAAAATCATTAGAAGTGATGTGCATTTTGTAGTGTTTATCCCTTTAAAGTAAAGTAAAGTACTGTAAAGTAAAGTTATGTTTGATACTTGTTCCCTGTGCAACCTAAGCTTCTCCTCAGTTTTCTTTTTAACTAGGAAAAAGTGAAACAAGTTACCAATGCTTTGTGTGTCGTTTACGACGTCCAACCATCATCCGCTGTACGGCCGGACAGAAAACTCAGTTCAATATATTGCTGCTTTGACGTGTTAAATGTTTGTTTTTTAGTTCATCTAAACCAGGTGGGTATCTAGTTATGGGTTGGACTTAAGTGATTTAAAGTTGTTTTAATTAAAATAAAAGCAAGGATCATTCCCACTCCTGCTCCAACTGATTATTGCACTTCAATTCATATTTATGCAGTTTTATTTTGATGACTGAGACAGTGATTTAGATTAATCACGATTGTAGCAGTATTCTTTCAGGCAGCTTACTGGCAGTGTACAGCAACAGGTGGGGAAGGGGCTCTGCTGCATTAGTCTGAGCGCTATGATCACTTTGTTGCTTTTTTTGGCATCACTTTTGCAGCAGGAAAGTTACACAGTCACGAGAGGTCTGGGATTTTCAGTGGTAGAAAATATTTTTTAAAAGTTGCTTTTATTTCATTCGTTCCTTCTGAGAGTTCTATGAAGAACGTATTAGGGCCGTCTGGTAAAAGTTGCTGTTTTACCAGAAAAATGTCTTAAAATGACAAGAAAAATGTTGTAATGGGGAAAAAAACCTTGGAACAATTTGTTTTGTGTGTTGGAATCCTCACAAAATTCCTACTTTATTCTTGTATTATTTCGACTTTGTTCTCATGAAATACCCAAAAATGTAGCCTGACCCTTATATTTTGTCATTGAGTTGAAATGAATTCAAACTAGTCCAATCAAATAGAAACCATAGCACACAGCTTGTCAAACAAGATGGCGGCCTTGGATGCGCTGACATCACCTTGCACTATGGAAACCCAAGGACTGCATTAGTGGGAAAGAAAATCAAAATTTTTCTTCCCAAAAATGTAAACTTCATAAACCAAAAATTCAAATAAATCACCCAACCCTAGCAGAATATCATTCATGATTGAGGAAAAATCTAGAATTTTGGGAATTTTGTTGGAAACCCATTTTAAGAACAATAAGAAAAATACAATTTGAAACCCTAATTTTTAAAAAAACTCCCTGCAACACCTTAAAACTGGTCAATACCAAGTGTGTGTGTTCAACGATTAGCTCCAGAGCAGAGTTTTGGATTGTGGTTTGTGACTTGTTGGACTACTTGGAAACGAGCTGAAGCTGCGACAAAGCGGTGACCTGGGAAGTGGTGTAGGCAGGGAGCTTTTGTGTGTGGAGACAAAGCCAGAGATGCTGGGCCAGGACGGAGAGAGAGAGAGGGAGGGAGAGAGGGAGCAGGGGGGCAACAGACAGACAGACAGAGCGAGAGGCCAGGGCAATGTTGTGGAATCTCCCCAGGGGCTTCTGGGTAAATGTTCATGGATGACGGCGTTGTGGAATTTCACAAATGGAGAGTTTTAATTGGCCTGACGCCCCGACTGGTTTAGCAATCAGAAATGGACTCCGGTGGCAGCAGGCTCAGATTTATGGATCCCAGCGTGGGCATTGTTTGCTAAATTGACTGGCTTTTAGAAAGGAATTCATACAGAGGAGGAAAAGAAGGGAAGATTTGGCAGAGATTAACATTTTAATGCGATAATTCTTCACTCTGAAGTGCTCAGTTTAAAAATTTTTTAAAAAGCTGTATATAATGCTGCGGAGCTTAATGAGTCCTGCTTTGTGACTTATGGGTGACCTTCTTTCTTTCCTTCTCGTGCCGTGTAACTTTTTTAATATTTACACGGCACTGTAAATTTATTTAATATTTTAACATCTGTATTTTGGAGCGGTTTTGATTTATTTAAGGAAACAGATATTACCCAGAATATAGTGTTGGGCTAGTAAGCTGAAAACATTCACTGCTCTAAAGCAGAGCTTCCTGACTCATAAAGGGATTGTGGGCATTGTTCTGAGTGGCATAAATCTCTCATGTCATAAGCAGAACTCGTGCTTTCAGAGCTCTCAGTACTACTGAGGGGTTTCCTCCCTGGCTTAGATCTTTTTATTTATGGGACTTGCTGATGCTCTGTGCAGTTGTTCGTCGGCGTTAACCTCTGACGCATCTGGTGAATCATGACTCGTATCGGCACCAGGGCTCTGACTCATCATGTAAGCCATGCTCAGCTGACTGCGTGCAGAATATTACGGCAAAACTAAGAGGCATAGTTCAAGTTTAAGGGGATTTTCAAGATTCATAGTAGCGTCAGCCCCTCCTGCATGTCGGGTCAAATCACTTTGGTAGAGCTTTAAGACGGAGTCGGGTCCGTTTCTGGTGCACAGGGCACTGCAGCTCTTCTAGTTGTGTGGTTTGCTGTCTTTTTAGAAGATTTAATCAGCTCAAACCTTTCTGTCATCATGTACGAGCACGTCTCCTCGTCTTTTGGCGAGAGCAGGAAGCAGCCACTCTGCACAGAGTGCCGTAAGCAGCTGTTTAAGAGCTTTAGCTGTTCGTTACAGCCACATACCACAAACAACTGGTTTAGAAAGGGTCATCTTTTAAAGTAGGGAAATCTCTGATTGTTTCATGCCAAACCCAAGATTTCTCATTGTTTTCGTCTTCCATTCTTCAAATGACAGAAAACTTTTTAAAAGCGTATTTTTATTTCAATCATACCTTCTGGGAGTTTACACAAATTCAAACTCCAGCTAAATGCATGCTGTAAAACAAAATGGCTACTCTCTGGGCATGTTGACATCACTCTGACCTATGGAAGCCCAAGATGTGCGTTGGTAAAACAAAAATCCACATTTCCCACAAATCAAGAAAATTAATTCCCACAAATTAATAAACGGTTAATGGATAAAAAACAATTGTCCCGCCCCCAGACCTGAGGACAGAGGCACCAATAAGAGTTTTGTGGCCAAAATCCACTTTAAGTAAAGCTGATGGCAAATTTAGCAGATTCTGACCTTTCTTTGAAGATATAACATAGGAAGATGAATATAAAAACTGCATTTAAAATGTTTTCCTAAGGATCCTTATACAATCCATACCCATGTATGGGTATGGATTGTATACCCATGTATGGGTATGGATTGTATAAGCAGAAACAACGTTATCCCACGTGTGAAAGTAGTCGCTGTACAGCAGGAATTTAGTGTTAAGATGATATTTTAAGATTTTGTTTGGAGCTTAACTTTGCGATTTGCCTGCTTTTGTAAGCCCATTACAGCAGACCCTGATAATAGTTAAAACACCAAATGTACAGGAGTTGGACAATGAAACTGAAATACCTGGTTTTAGACCACAATAACTTATTAGTATGGTGTAGGGCCTCCTTTTGCGGCCAATACAGCTTCAATTCGTCTTGGGAATGACATATACAAGTCCTGCACAGTGGTCAGAGGGATTTTAAGCCATTCTTCTTGCAGGATAGTGGCCAGGTCACGACGTGATGCTGGTGGAGGAAAATGTTTCCTGACTCGCTCCTCCAAAACACCCCAAAGTGGCTCAATAATATTTAGAGCTGGTGACTGTGCAGGCCATGGGAGATGTTCAACTTCACTTTCATATTCATCAAACCAATCTTTCACCAGTCTTGCTGTGTGTATTGGTGCATTGTCATTCTGATACACGGCACCGCCTTCAGGATACAATGTTTGAACCAGAATGGTTCTGTAGTCCTTGGCAGTGACGCGCCCATCTAGCACAAGTATGGGGCCAAGGGAATGCCATGATATGGCAGCCCAAACCATCACTGATCCACCCCCATGCTTCACTCTGGGCATGCAACAGTCTGGGTGGTACGCTTCTTTGGGGCTTCTCCACACCGTAACTCTCCCGGATGTGGGGAAAACAGTAAAGGTGGACTCATCAGAGAACAATACATGTTTCACATTGTCCACAGCCCAAGATTTGCGCTCCTTGCACCATTGAAACCGACGTTTGGCATTGGCACGAGTGACCAAAGGTTTGGCTATAGCAGCCCGGCCGTGTATATAGACCCTGTGGAGCTCCCGACGGACAGTTTTGGTGGAAACAGGAGAGTTGAGGTGCACATTTAATTCTGCCGTGATTTGGGCAGCCGCGGTTTTATGTTTTTTGGATACAATCCGGGTTAGCACCCGAACATCCCTTTCAGACAGCTTCCTCTTGCGTCCACAGTTAATCCTGTTGGATGTGGTTCGTCCTTCTTGGTGGTATGCTGACATTACCCTGGATACCGTGGCTCTTGATACATCACAAAGACTTGCTGTCTTGGTCACAGATGCGCCAGCAAGACGTGCACCAACAATTTGTCCTCTTTTGAACTCTGGTATGTCACCCATAATGTTGTGTGCATTGCAATATTTTGAGCAAAACTGGGCTCTTACCCTGCTAATTGGACCTTCACACTCTGCTCTTATTGGTTCAATGTGCAATTAATGAAAATTGGCCACCAGGCTGATCCAATTTAGCCATGAAACCTCCCACACTAAAATGAGAGGTGTTTCAGTTTCATTATCCAACCCCTGTATCTTAGAGTCCATGAATGCCTACAGTGGAAACTGTATTAGCATAACCATAAACTCCTTGATTAGCTGCTTTACAAACAGCAGCAGCTTTACAATAGCAGGTCAAATAGCATTGGTTTTTCAGCTTCCCAAGCTTCCTTTTCTTTTAAATATTTTTGATATGCTATATGAAGAAATTTGTAAATGAGCAAAAAATTTTGCAGATAATTTTAAGTTTCATACCACAACGACTATACTGAACTGTGGACCCACTGTACTAACTGGTAAACATCTGTGTGGTCTCTAATTCCAACTTAAAGACCTGACTGGTGCTTAAAATGGCTACGTTTGAGTCCTTTTCTCTCTATACTTGTGTCCAGAGTGTGTTTTTGTCAGTGTGACTTGACGGCTGCCAGCTACTGTTAGGTATTTTATGGTACTTTCTGTTTCCAAACAGCTGGTGACAAAATGGCAACAAAGCTAAAACTCATCCGATTTCTGTTACTTTAACTTACCTTGTTTCATGGAGGTCCTAATCAAAGAATTTGTGATTCCAGTTTCTTGAACTGTTTTGGGATCTGGTTTTGACCTACTGTCCAGCAGTAACCTAGGGTGTGTGTTTGTAAGCAGGGCACTGGTGCTGTAGCTGCATACAAAATCAAGGTGTGAAACCGCAACAGTGAGTCTGCTCAGGACGGTCAGTCTATTTTCAGCCTGCTAGCTTGTTTTCAACAGCTGTAGGTCAGTGAGGAATGGGTTCTGATTGGGAGCTGCTGCTGTTCTGCCAATCTTATCTATACCAGGGATGTCCGTCGTTTGAAAGTTGTGTGAGAGGTACGGCAGCTCACCTGAAATCTCTCCACAACCAGATCTATAGAAGCACTACAGCTTCTTTAAGCTACTTGTCCATCAGGGATTTTGGTTTCTCCCCAAATAAATTCCTAAAATTCTGATTGATTGCAGGTAGAAACAAGTTAACCAATTTAGTGGGGAAATAATTTTTTTGCACTAGAGGAGGGGTGGGCAACATGGCTGAAGAACATGCCCCGATACAAGCAATTCATATCAGTCTATCAATGATTATTGATTCGTTTTTTGTTTCAACTATCTGAAATACTGCCAACCTAGTGATGTGACCTTTCCTCTATTATCCACAATTTCCTCTTGAGCTGTTGTTCTCATTTTTAAGTCCACCCTGAACGATTGAGATTTTCTAGTCAAGCCTACCAATTGCTTCATTTCTTATGACAAATTCAATAATTGCCCACAATCCGAATGGATGCTAGCAAGTTTGATGATTTCAGTTCTTGGGACTTCAGTGTGAACACTTGTTGAGCAGTTTCCTGTGCAAGTCAGTGCATCAATGAATGCGCGGCCATAAACACGTACCTTTGTGCAAACGTCCGCTGAGAGGAGTGAAGTACATCCAAGTCTGTTGGTTCAGCATTACACTGCTATGCAACACACTCAACAGGTTGTTACTAGCTAACCGGATGGAGCGTGAGTAAGTTAGTTGATGCCACCAACCCTGCTTAGCTGACCATGAGAGGTTGACTGGCTAAAGCCGTACCTTTGACCGCCAAAGTACGGTGCGGTTCTTGATCCTAGTTCAGTGAAGCTACCAAACCTCTACCGGACGTAGACGTGTCTTGAGAGCACTTTTGTTCACAACTCTTGATTTTGCTGGTGCCTTGCTCCAAACACCGTTCCCTCCACTCTGTGCATAAACACACTAGGTTTTCCAGAAGCTAAACATTGCTCATGACCTAAACGAGCTAAGGAGAAACCTTCGTCAGCCTGGCTTGTCTGTGCAGGTTCTCAACGCTTGACTCTTCCTTATGTCACCAGTAAATAAACCCACGCAAAACTCCAAACATTCACTTAAAGAGCAAAGTGAGTCATTTAGTCAGGGTTTTGGAGAACTAAGCGGGAGCAAAGTGAACCTCTTAAAAGGACAAATGCGAAAACGGCAGTGGGCGTTTTATTTTCCTTTTTATACATACCACTTTATTGAAGCACATCATTCAGATTGAGGAGTTTCCCTCCCAGCATATCTTGTGTCTTTTGGACTTTTTTTATGCACTGAAGCCTAAAAAACCTTTGTTCTGGCTATGTTCTGGTTATGACACTTACCATATATAAAGCGCACAAAGAGTAGGTGGATGTGTTGTCCTGCCCTGATTGCTACTATACGAACATCGGGTTTAATAATTGTCTGTTTCCATCCGTACATGATTCCAAAGAGGACAGGAACATAAGAGATTTAAACATCACACTCAATAGTTGTGTGACGCGCTGTGTTTTTTTTTTTAGTTCTTCTGTGTATTTCCAGCAGTGAAGCTGATGTCCTGGTGCTCGGTGGAGATGAGCATCAACTGTATTTAGAAGCGTGCACTTAGTGAGACTGAAACTGCTGCCGGTGGCTTTAGGCGGGAGTCTGCGGTCGCACCGAGCTGCAGAGCGTGAATGTTTGAACTCCCCCGTGTGCGCTTTCGTCCTCTAAATAAAAACCGAGCTCTTACCCAACTACAGGAATTCTTTTAATGGGGTTAGGGTGCAATGGAATTGGATTTTTCTCAACTTTCTGCTAAAAAAAAAAATAGCACTACGGAGTGGGTAGCTGTCACTTAATTTTTTTTTTTTTTTTGGACCAATTTCTGTCTGAATTTGAAGGCCATTTCTCTAGTTTTCTAATTAAATGGAACGAGGCTGCAAGCTTGTTGGATTTAATTCGACGTTCCGTTGCCAACGCCGACAACATAATTGGTTTTCCAAGAAATTAACAGTTGATAAAAGCCAAATTAGTTTAATTTTGGTTTCTGTCAAAAAGACGAACCTAAATTTCTTTTAAAGGCCTTTTCCTTCAGCAGAACAGTTTGTAGCAGCTATTTACCGAGAAACCTCATCAGAGACTTTTTCCAGAAATGCTTTTAACAGAGCAGCGTGTGGAAAAAAACATCTTTTTTTAAATATCAGATGAAAGAAACTGGGTTTCTTTTTGTTTTTAACACCTTGGGTTTGTAACCGAGAAATGACAGGAAGGAGTCATTTTTCATAACAACATAAGCACTTTATCTCATCATGGTTACACCTTCCAGCCCCTGCTTTCGGCCCACAGACAAAAAGCTGATCATTGTTCTCACAAAGGATGTCATGCAGATCAAAACTTCACACCTCAGAGCTCGGCGGCGGCAGCAGCAGCATTCGCTTCTCCATTCAGCGCTTCTGAGTCTATGCGACAGGATGTGGGGCAGAGGAGAAAGTCGGGGCCGTCAAGTTAGCCCGTCTGATGATTTCTCCCCCTTTAGACGGAGGAGAGCAACAGGAGCTGCAGATTTACAACTCTGCAGACCGGCAGCAGTCCTCCTGCACATGCCTCAGCAGGGAGCTTCATTATAATTGCCAATTATGTAATTACGTCTACCTCTTCATTCCTGAGCTGTTTTGGATACTGTAAGCTGCTGAACACGTTTTCTGCCTTCACAGATGACTCAGAGAAACGAGAATTATTATTGTTATTTTTAATCAAATTGAACCATCTTCTTCTATGTTAGATGACATCTAGAGTTGATGTGTTAGCAATGAATTTCCTCATATTTATGGAAACTGAGAAGGAAGGCTTCAGTGATGGCCCGTCTCCAAACAGCAGCTGCATTTCCATTACAAACGTGTGCAAATCTTTGTCAATATTCTGCTAATGTCGGGGAAGGGAAAAAACATTCTCCAACACAGCCGCATTAGATATATTCGTAATTTGGCCATCTATCAGACATCAGAGGAGACATTCAGGCATTGGAGCGACGAACCCCGCCTACGTGGGAGCTACTACTTGCGCAGTGTTTTGGGAATATTGTATTTTCCAGTTTTACAGAAGACCTACAGTATGTTTTCAACACGTTTTAATGACACACTGTGCCATGCTGTGAGAGCTCTGGTGGAACCAGTGACAAACTTCATCCTGCTACCACTTCCTGTCGTCTTCTTTGTCGCTTTCACCTGTAGTAACTTCCGGCTGTTGATCAGGTGACTTGTGTGATGTGAAAAAAGTATTTCCATTGCAGTTCTGCTGAATGAATCTGTTTAGATACAGCTGAAGAACCACCTCTCTGCTGAATAAAAGTGACGCCATCGCTATGTTTCACAGAGACGGCGATGCGTTTAGGGTGCTGTCGAGTGTTTCCAACCGCCCGTGATGTTTTGCATGTCTGCCCGTAACTTAATTTCCTCATCAGACCGAGGCACCGTCTTTCACATGTCAGCCGTACAGGCAAACAGATCTTCTTATGGCTTCCATTTTGCAATAAAAGCTAGATTTGTGTAAATTCTGCCACCTGAGCTGTTCACCTCTGCAGCCCTTCTAGCTGCTTTTGTCAGTTCAGATAAAGTCCATGTTTTTTTTAGGTGTGCGTTACTGATTATCAAACTTCTGATGACTGTAGGTTGTATCTGATTTTATTTGGTGGTATAAGAGCAGTGGGGGGGATGAGTACAAGAGCAGGTCCCATTTTTAGGAATTTGTTTTGTTAGGGAATAATGTTGAAAACAAAAGTGTCAATGAATCTTTAGAAACTCCTTAATTTCATGTACATAAAATCGAGGCCTTAAAATGTCTTAAAGTTATGAACCAAAATGTAAGTTGACCTTATGTAGGTCGGCTATTTAATCTCATATTCAGAGTTTCAGATTCACTTTATTTTGGTACGTTAACATTATTATTAAAAAAATACTACTTTACAAACCAATAATTTACTAAAAGCAGGATAAGAAGCCAAGGTTTATGCTTGGTCACCATTTATATCCTTTATGTATTTTTTTTTTCTCTCTCAGGACTTTTTTGTCAGGCAAAAGTTCGAGCCACACTCTGTGTGCGTGTTAGCGGGGTTATTGTCATGATTGAAGCACAAATTACCTTGCACAGTGGATATTCTGGCTGGCCGAGTAGAGGGGGAAGGGGTCAGAAGACACAACCTCTCTCGGAGGAGTTGCCATTGACCCCTGACCTCTCTGGTTGAGCCTGCAGGGCGGTGGGCGCTACGAGGTCCATCCGGTTCGGGGGACACAGGATGGCAGCTGAGGGACGCGAGGTGGTGAGGTGTCTAATCTGTTTTTTGTCCTCGAGGCGTTTTCACCTCTACTGCCCCCCCCCCCTTCATCCTCTTCTTCCTCCTCCGCTCTTCCTCTGAGAACGGAGTGTGAGCGACAGGACAATGTCAAAGGGAAGTGACTTATTTTATGAGCCGTTTAAACCCCCAACAAAACAAAGGAGATGCGGCGGAGCAAATGAACGCCACGATACGCAGTCGCAGGTTTGTTTACAGCATGCCGCCGTCTTGTTCGCCGAGCCATAAACGGCACTTTTCTCTCTCCTAAGTGACACCGGAACAATGGCGCGGCACTTTGTCTCGTTAGTTCCTAAATTACTTGGGAAACCAGAGAGAGAGAGAGAGACACAGAGACCCTCAGCCCCCGAAGGGATTCCTGTAGTAAACCAGAGAGCCGGTTCAGACATTACACAGGACTATTCATGTCAGAGGCGGTTCAGAACAACTGATGCATTAACCCAAAAAGAAAGAAGAAAAAGGCTTTGAAGCTGAAATGTCGGCATGATTTTTTTTCTTTCTCAGAAGACCTGTTATTATTTCATTCTGAGGGGGAAAAACCAGTTCGTCTTCCAGTCTTACCTCGTCAAGAAGCGAATCCTTTGAGGTAACAGTGTCACATGTGTGCAGACATTCCTGTGAAATACTGACCATCTCAACTTTTATTTGTGTACTTTGGTAACTAGGGCTATTTTCCACATGGATATAGCCTTCGGATTGTGCGCCTTTGCTGTGGGCAAGCAGGGGGCCCCACTAGAGGAGAGACTGGCTGGCTGTTTCACCTAAAACTTTTAAGTGTGTGTGTGTGTGTGTGGGTGTCCCTGCACCTCCAATCAGGAGTGCATAAAGAGCCGTGTGTCGAGTAGTGATGTGATGTGTGAATGTGTTTTGGTAGGCGCTGCCAACTGTGCCGGGGTATGTATGTAGGGGTGTGTGTGTGTGTTGGAAGCAGAGGGATGGGCCTGAGGAGAGGTTTGAGAGGGATGGAGTGACTGGAGGGTTTTTTGGATTTGGTCCCAGACTGAGGGGTCCAGTTTATGGCGCCGTGGTGCATCCCTCCCTCGGCTGTTTGGATACTTGTATTGCTGGAAGTTGTTTAAAATCCTACAAAGTTACAAAGAAAGAGGAAAGCAGAGAAATTATATATATATATGTATAAACCTTCTCTGTTCAGGTAGAGACAACATTAGTTTAATCTGCAGGATCTTGCAAAAATATCCACAGCCCGTTGACCTATTCATGTTTTGTTGAGCTTCCAACGACAGACTTCAATGTGGATTATTGGGATTGTGTGACATAGAAACACAGCATGTATTAATAGTGAAATGTAAGAAAGGGAATCTGAAAAGTGCCTTGGATTTGTTTTTAAGCCTGTATCTATGCTGACACAGCTAAATGAAATCTAGTGCAACCAGTTGCCTTCAGATAAGGGCTGCAAGTAATTTTAGTCGATTATCTTTTTTTTCCTATTGACTATTCTGACGAGTAATTGTTTAATCAAATTCAAAAATTTGCACATCTTACAGATATATATCCATTCACTTTTATGTTTCATTGGTTTTGATCGTAAAACTAGAAGTAAAACGCTGTTCCGACAAAAATGACAAGAAATGTCCTAAAGTAGATATTTCTTTTTTCCCCCAAAAAGTCTTGTGACATTCGCGGTCTTAAACCCGTTTTATTTGTCTGTCCTGAGAGCAAAATGTCTGTTTTGGTTGTAGAGGCTACAGACCTCTCCTCTAAAACATAATTATTTCTACTTTAAAAAAAAAAAAAAGATGAACTACGGTACTTTGTTTTGCTCCGTCATAAAATCCCAGTAAAATCCTGTGACGTTTTTGCTCGTAATGCGACAAACGGCGAAACGGTTTAAGACGTAGAGGATTGTATAAGCTTCAGACAGCGTGTAGCTAATTGGGGAAGCTGACCTGGAGCCCGATCAAATGAGGACAGCGTTGCTTTAATGAGGCCGAAACGCGGCACAGCATCAAGTTATAGAAACGTGTTCCTGCCGACGGCGAGCGAGAACAAGCCGGCGGGGGAAACCAAACAGACGGCTGGTGCTGAGATGCAGTGAAAGGATCCCTGTGTTCTCTGAAATTCCAACAGCTACGTTTAAAACCAAACATTATTCCAGCTGCGGCGCTGCGTTCGTCCTCCCATGAACCTCTGGTCGACGTCCAACTCGACAAAGCGGACTGCCTGCTCCTGGTCAAACGCATTATTTACGTCGGGACGTAGCAAAGTCGTTGCGCAAAACGTTCTCTGGCTCCAGTTTGCTCCCATGTCGATACAGATGTTGACCATTGATCAGTGGGGGAAAAAAATATTTCTGCATCTCTGTCTGCCAGCAGAGAGAGTTTAGGTTTTTTTTGTTTTTGTTTACAGAAGCAGATTAGAAAAGCTAACAGTCCATGACCCGGGTGCTGTTAGGAAATCGGACACATTGGCCTGTGGAGGATATTTTTAAGATCTTTATTTAATGGATGGCAGTCGAAAGCCAGAGATGGGGGGGGAAACTAAGCATTTAAGGTATGAGCATCTCATTATGCCTGAGGCTGAAATTGGACATCTAACCTGCAAAGTGGGTGAGGAGTTAATCCAGAGAGATCTCTTTAAACCTGTTTCAGAAGGACCCAACACTCAGAAAAGAGCTCCAGCACTAAACTATCAATCAGACTGAGGAGGGCCAGGATAAGAGGCGCGCTCTGTGAAGTGGGCCAGCTTAAGGCTGCTGTGCTGAGTGTTACAATTAGGAGCGGTGAAGGGGGCTAAACAGCCAAGGTGTGTTTGATTTGGTGAAGGGTGAAGCCCCTCACCTAGCTCCTTAAAGTCTAGATCCCAAAAAGGAAGCATGCTCAACTATTGGTTCCCAATTGTGTTGTCTGTCTTTTTGTCTTTCTTTCTGTCTTACTGTCTTTGTCTCCTGTCTTTTTGTCTTCCTGTCTGTCTTTAATCAGTCGTTTTGGATTGGGCTTGGATATAATCCCTGGATTGCATTTTTTTAGGCCTGATCTAAACTCTCTTGTAATGTGACAAAAAGTTAACAGGTCCAAGATGTACAAAGGTTTTTGTTCTAGACGATGATTGGTTGAACAGAGTGTGTGTTGGTGGCTGAGTCTCACTGTAGCGTCTGGTGTGTTGCAGGAGCGCCGCTGAAGGTGTGTCCGCAGGGTTTCACCTGCTGCACGGCCGAGATGGAGGACAAGCTGAGCCAGCAGAGCCACACGGAGATCAAAGCTCCCGTGTCCCGGCTTAGCACCAGTCTACAATCCACCTTCAAACAGAGACACGACCACTTTGACAGTAAGCAAACACTCTTACACAAACACACACACCGCGTTTACACCAGCAGCTCGTCGGCCCACGGCGCGCCACCGTCCCTGTGTTGCGGTAGCTGTGCTAAGCGATTTTTGAAGGACGCCTCCACCTGCCAGCCCACTTCTCAAAGACAGTAGGGTCTGTGTCCGCCAGTCCGTCCACCTGTCTACCAGCGTCTTACCTCCCAACCCCCCGACCCCAAACGTTGTGCTGAATTCCCTTCTCTCCAGAGAGACTCCAGACGGACCACACACATCTTCAGATTTTGTCTTGCCTGTACTTCCTGTTCCTCCGCCTGTAAATATCGGGATCGGGTTTCGCCTGCCGAGGGCCGGAGCGCATGGGAACATGCTGCAGCGCTGACTCACAGAGGAAGCAGGTCGGCTCCGAACCCCCCTTCACCCTCCTCCCCTGGCCTTTACCCCCCGCTGCATCGCCGCGGAGTCACTCCGCAACGACGACGCCGAGGGTCCCAGTAGGACTGACCGGAGAACAGGGGAATACATTTGATCTCCGGCGCTGGAATTTGGCTTGTTAAGGGGAACGTAGTTTGGCAGAGTGTTGTGTGCACATATGTTCCTGCGCGTTTGCAGGTCAGGGACCTCGGGATCTTATGTGTCTGTGAAAGGCAGCGAGGGATGGTCGGTAACAGGGAGCTTGTGTATTGCAGCCAGATGTTAGGAGGAATGTGACGTGTAGGAATGCGGCGGCTCGGCCTGTCCCAACCCTCCTCTCCTCCTCTCCTGCTGCCCTTTGGGCCCATCTCATGCCTCTCTCCTAAACATCCACCCCCCCTCTTCATTTTTTATTTTTTTTTACCCTTTCCATCCAACTTGTTCAAATTAAACTTTACACTTCGTGTGTTAATGTATGCTCTCCTGTCTGCCTCCTCCACCCATCTCCCTTTGTCTTCTGGCAGTTTGAAGGAATATTTTAGGCCTGACTTCACTGGCTGATCCATCCATCATTTACTGTCTTAATAATTTGTCCAATGAGAAAATAACCTGATTTATTGGGAAACCCCCTACGATAGGATTCAAAAGCAGATGTCACCAGATTTCCTTTCGACTTTCCCTTGAAGCTGCAGTGTGTAACTTCTGTAAGGAATGGGGCTTTCACATATTTGTTCTTCTCAGTGCTTCTATTGCTGTCTGAAAAAATGCACCACTTCTGGTCAAAAACAACCAATTAGAGCCAGCAGGAGGGTCTCAGCGCTGTCAGTCATCCTTGTGTACGCGGTGATAAATGTGCCATTGGCAGATAAACTGTCTGCCATCACTGGTGACCATGCTAAGTAGCGTTAGCATTCATAGCAAGCTTTGTTGTGGTGGACTCGCCATAGAGTAGCAGAGAGAAAGCGCTGGTGTGTGAGCGGTGATTGGCAGCACTAAGGCCCGCCTCCTGGCTTTGATTGGTTTTTTCTAGTTACCACTGGGACAAAGCAGTGGAGCTTGTTTTTAGTTTTGTTTTTTTTCCCACAGATCATCTCTTATATCGTACTGTCACGACATGGTGACAGTTTTTTTAAAAATATATGTGTTTTTTTTTAATAAAAGTTACTTACTAATGTATTGTAACATTTTGTTTATGTCATTTAACTTTTATTTAACCAGGTAAGTTGATTGAAAACGCCGACCTGTTGAGAAAACATTAAGACATCATACAGCAGAACATCATACTGCAGAAAATCTAAACATATCGTAAAACTGAGAAAAAAATAAAAGTACAATGTTCAGACCCATTAAACATACTATGATGCACATACAGTAAGTCAACAGTTTTTAAAAGCAGGTACATTGACCACGTACTCTTGTGAGTTGATAGAGCTCCATATTGAAGTGAGCGTACTGAGCTTTTGTAGGGGTTTTCCTGCAAGTTGTTGAATTCATTGAGAGCATCAAAATGAGACAACCATGAAGTGAAAACATGATCACAATAGATCGTTTCCGTTAAAAAAAAACAAACTGTGGTGTGCTGTGGTGGCGCAGGGGGTTAGCACGCCCCATATTTGGAGGCCTTAGACCCCCCGGACGTCGCAGGTTCGACTCCCGGTCCCGACGACCTTTGCCGCATGTCCTCCTTCAAAAATGGCGCTGGCTGCCTGCAGACGCAGCTCCCGTCGTGTGTGTGTTAATCTGTGTATTAAAAAAATAATTCTTGCTGTAACTGCGAAATAATTTCCCTGCTGGGATGAATAAAGTAATTCTTCTTCTTAAGTAACCAAAGGAGTGTCTGGTTTTTTCTTTCTTTTTTTTTTTAAACGTATGCGCCTTCAGCGGGCCACATTGCCACACTTTTCTGAATGCGTCCACTCAGCTGTGAACTCGGCAAACTTAAGCAAATGATCACATCAGTTCTGTTGATTTGTGAGCTCTCTTCACATAAATCCTGCAGTGACTTGTATAAACTAAAACTGACATTTGATCCAGAATCAGAGGCAACTTTCGGCACTAAAACCCAAATGGACATCCAGTCTCAACTTATTGTCCAACAACTGAGCAGAGAGTAAAGCTCGACTGCACAGAAAAGAGACTATTAAAAGAATAAAGCAATGTTCTCATGACACTGTCGTCTGTATTATTATTAGTAGTAGTATTAGTAAATTGTGTGTTCAAGTGTTTAGTTGACTTTGTTTAGATTTAATACAGTCACTTAAGCATCTGTGTTTCATTTACAGCCAAGCAGGCGTGGGACCATAGAGACTCTCATGGGGTGATAACCTCGTGAAAACATGGCCGAGTTTCAGAGTGGGGGTACTTACAAAAATATTAACCATAGTTTGAAAAACAAAACAGAAAAACAAAAGTTGTTCCCACTAAAATAACATTTTATTGTAGTAAATTGGAAGTGTCTGTAACCAGCTGATTTTAAAGAGTAGGAAAATGGTTACTAATGCTTGTTGGGAAAAACGACGCTGTTTCGGCTCTTCTGCTCTTTATTGAGTCGATATTTAGCAGAAGTTGCCCGATTGACGTAGAGAAGCCTCTTGTAGTTTTCAACCAGTTTTAACTTGCAGAAAGTAACAGCCATGATTGACCAGAAATGTTTCCAAACAGCTGAGTTTGTCTGTGATGAGTCAGGGGGGAATGTTGCGGCTCTCCTTTAGCCAGATGCCCAGCGGTCTGCAGCCAGACGTTGCTGCGCATGCAGGAATGGAGTGATAAAGTTGTTCAAACGTGGCACAGCTTGGAAAGCTTACCAGTCTGGGGATGGGCGATCTGGACTTAGAATTTGATCTGAATATTTTGTAATGCTACTGTGATGAAGATTATGAGGGAAAAGAAATTATTTGGTAGTTATTATATTATAGTTTCGCTGCATGGCACTTCATTCATAACGCCACACATACAAACGTCCTTAAAAGAAATTCTCATATGGACTCTTCTCCAGGACGCCACTTACTTAAAAGAGTGTGATTTATACCACTAAACTGCACACAGTAACTCCTTTGGATCATTTTTTTTTCTTACCCCTCCAGGGGGTCTTTTGTGGGCTCTAGTGTCCTTTATATGACAGTAGACTGACAGGAAACAGGGAAGGAGAGGGGGGAAGACATGTGGCAAATGTCGTCGGGTCCGGGAGTCGAACCCGCGACGGCCTCGTCGAGGACTCAAGGCCTCCAGATACGGGTCGCGCTAACCGCTACACCACCACGGCACACCCTGGATCCTATTTTTTAATTCACTGATATTTATTGATACTTTTGAGGAAGCTACAACTTAGCAACTTATCAAATTTAGTGACTTTTCTGACAGAAAAATATGTTTTGGACAAAATTGGAACTGGCGGGTCGGGCTTTTTAAACATCTGTGATCGGACAGAAAATTACAATCGTGTCACCTTTTGCAGAGTCGATGATAAAATGCACCAATCCATAGGATAAAGACTGGAAATTCAAATACTGGAAATTGATCAATATAATGGCTCAAAACCAAAAACCAACAGAATTATAGTGCTGTAAACACAGTATGTTTTTTAAGCACTTTAAATAAGTTTTAGAAAAAATTGAGGAAGGTTTGAGACATAATTTGAGTACCAGAGAACCTACAGCTTAGTCTGCCACAATAAATCAATTAATCGCATGATAAAATAAAACAAGCTCAATAATTTCCGTTTGCCTGATTGTTTATTTTTCTCGTCTCTAGACTGGATGACTAAAGTCTTCAATCTGGTCTGAACTAGCCCCTTTTTTGAAGGGCAATTTCATTTACAGAGACTTCAGTATCCATTTTATTTGTTGTTTCAAGTAAATAGTTTTTGTTTATTTACATTTGACATATTCTAGTGTTAAATTTGCTAGAAATTAAAATCTATTGCTCTTTCAGAGGGTGTCCTTACATTATTATGCCTTTATTGTTATACAACTCCAAAATGGTCTCAAAACAACAACATCGTCATTTATCGCAATAACTTTGGAAGCGTTTGTCGTCCAGCAAAATTTATCGTGACAGGCGAAACAACAGGATTTTTTCCCCTCCTTTTTCTGTTTCACTCCTTCAGTAAAACATCTGACCTCGGACGAGCTGGAACGCCTGATAGTGTGTTGTAGCCAAGGATCTGACAGTTGATAGCAAATACATGTGAGGCCTGATATTCCACAGTGACCCTTCACTGATGGACAAGTCTAACTAAATAAAACCTCAGAGTTTGACAGCGCTGGATTAGGCGCTAAATAAGCCGGAGGGTTCGTGCCTTCCAGATGTTTCACCCAGACAAATGTCAGCTTTTGGTGTACAAGGGCCAAAACACTGAAGCTAAATAGTTTCGTTGAGTCCCTGCGGATCGTTTCACTCCTTCGGCTGCCGTCTCTTCTACCCGATCCATTGGACTTGACTCCTAACGTCTCCCGTCGGGACGGGGAAAGTCTTCACCTCCAGAGTAACCCCGGTGGCGACGATGCCGGCCAGAGCAGGAAGGGGAAGCGTGTTCACATGAACATGGCTACGTGAAGGCGGACAAACTCAGGAAACGGTGATTAGGTCGGCTCTCGTCGTGCGCCCCGGAGCGAAGAGTCACAGCCAATTACGACCCGAAGCCAGAAATAGTTCTGCCCCGCTCCACGGTGTTTGTCCTGGCCTTGGACCCTCTGTCCCTGCTGCATTGACCCCCGTCCGGCAGAGCGAGTCCATGTCTGGGAATTAAACACTTGGATTAAGACACACACACACACAGAGCGGGGTGATCCAACAGCAGGAGGGACGGAATCCCATACCGTCCGAAAAAGATGGGGGGAAGGAGCTCAACGACTAATTGGCACAAATAGGATGCAATTACTGCCTGGACTGGGACTGGGAGGAGCAGGGTTTATAAGGCCACCAGTGGGTGGTGTGGTGGTGGGGGCCAGGCAGACGGGGGGGAAGTGGGAATCTCCACGCCGGAGGAAGTGGGAGGAGATGGGTCAGCTTCTCTATTCCTGTGATGGATCGTTGCTCATCTCCGCTACATGCTGAAACGCTGACGGTCGAGGTTATATGAAAGAGGGGGGAAGTGAAGGGGGTTGATACTCAGACGCCATCTCTCCCCCCCACCATGTCCCCTCTCCCTCTCTGCTGTTTGACCCTTCACCCATATTCTCTCACACTGCTGGCTGAACCACAAGCGGTGTTTTAATGGAAAAGCTCCTGAGCGCCACGGCCTGTTGGCAGACGGCTCCTTGTCGTAAACTGAGTTTTAATGGCAGCGCAAGAAACCTGGTTAGTGCTGCTCATAGCTCTGACTAGAAGACCTTAGAGCTGACACACCCACACACACACACCCACACACACACACAGTCATGTGCCTCTATCTTTGTAGGGACTTTCCATTGACTTCCATTCATTTCTACAGCCCAACACCTAACCAAAACTCAATTCACACCTTACTCCTAAACCTAACCCAAAAACAGTGTTTCCCCTCATGGGGACCCAGATTGGTCCCCACAACCTTACAAGGTAGATGGGAAAAGGTCCCCACAAGGATATAGAAACATGGTGCACTCTGCTGGAGTTCATTCATTTTTGTCTTTGTGCTCCACCAGGTCCGTGTACCAGTTTCAGGACCCGACCAGAACCCCTGAGTGTAAATTACCTTGAGAAATAATGCGATTTGATTATATGAAAACAGGCTTTAATCCTGAAAAATTATCAAATGTTACAAGCCATACATGTCATAAAAATAGAACAGATACATTCACCGTCCAGCGCTGGGCCACGCTTTGCAAACCTTATGGATGGAACCAAGTGAGGCAAAGATTGTAGCTTGAGTTTAGCTTTTATTCTTCTCTGCAATCTGTACCCTCCCTAAACGGTAGTCTAATCAGTTTCAGTCTGTTTATGCATGACTGCCGGCAGTCACACATAGACATGGTTATGTAAGTTGCAGCATGTGCGTGTAAGCAGTTAAGAGGCTAAAAGAGATAGAGGAAAAGATAGACTCTACAACAACTCACACACTAGTTTGTATTTCTACCCCATTAGGACTTTGCATCGACTTTCATTCATTTCAGTAAAGCCTAACCCAGACATTTTCCCCAACCATTACTAACAAATACCTAACCCTAAAAGCAGAGCCCAGATCTACTAAGTCTAATTCTATGTTTTGTACTCTGAGCGACGTCGGGCTTTATTTTTTTATGTTTAATTACTAATTTCACTTCCTGGGCCATTTGAAAGAACGTTTTTCAGTTTATTTTTACATGTTTGGCTACGTCAGTCAGTCTATTGTGTTCGTCAGTTTCAGTTTCTTTATTATTCATTATACAGTGAACACATGAAAGTTGTGTTTACATAGCTGACCAAGCTTGTGAAGCCAACGGTGTATTTAAGTATGCTGTCCTGGTGCAGAGTTATCAAGTACATTTGAAATTCAGTACATTTGTCTGTATTAAAAAAGTCAAAGGCTTGTAGTCAATCCAGCACAGTTTTTCAGCCAATGCGAAACCTCAGATATCTGTATCACAAGTGGAAAAAGTGAATTTTGGTCCCCATAAGGCCCATTGGTTGGTTAATAAGGTCGGTTAATTTGACCGAAATGGTCCTAAGAAGAATAACTAAACAAGTATACACTCACACACAGAGATTCACCAGTAATGCAGTCAGAGACTCAAATATCAGTTTCCTCTTGATCGGTCAGTGACCAACAACTCAAACACTAAATTTGCTTCCTCGTGTGTTTATTAAATGCTTTAAAACTGATCAGTCTTTCTGGGTTTAGTGACTATCAGTTGCTGTGATGTATAAATTGAGATGATCTAATCCCATTTCCTGCTCGATGAAGGCAGTAAATGGGATTAGATGTTTTGGTCCTTGGGGGGTGAAATGCTGTTTTTTTTCTAGTCTTTTTTTCATTCAATGCCATTTCTTGTGTCCTGAAATCTTTCCTTTTTTTTCTTGTCGTTTGTTGCATTTTTCCATGTCCATCTTCAGCTGTCCATCTTTCTTTCCAAGCTTCTGTCGCTCTGTAGTTTTTCACCTCATTTCCAGTGTTTTTTGTCATTTCTTCGTTTGTCTTCTGTTCTTTCATCTTTTCCAATATCTTTCCTCTTTCACTTTACTACCATTCTTTTCTTCCTACTTGTTCCTTCTTGGTAATTCCAGTTCATTCTTTCATTCATTCTTTCCTTGCTATTTCTTTCTTCCTTGGTCACTTTTCCTTTCTTCCTTCCTTCCTTCCTCATTGTCCCTCTCTCCCTTCCTTCCTTCTTTCACTTCCTTCCTTCAGACCTTTTTGTGGGCTTCTTGCATTCTCAAACGAGTTCTGACTCGTGCAAATGAGTAAACTCCCCAATAAACTTATTGGAGAGTTTTAGTGTTTATGCATTTCGAAATGGATGAAATGAGCTTTGTGGAAATGCCTGGGACCCTGGACATAAACCGCACTGCATCATCTTCCAGCTCAGTGTTTTCCACTGACATTCAACTTGTGCCTACTGTGACATTCCAGTGATGGGGGTGGACCGTTTACTTTTAATCTTTGTCAGTGGAGCGTGGAACTTGGTGCCCTCTCCCCTGGCTCTCCGTGTGTGTGGGGGGGGGGTGTTGAAGGAAGGGAGGGGAGGCGGTGGTGGTGTGGAGGTAAATGGAGGGGCTGCAGTGTTTCCGGTAACCTTGGCGACACAGTGGGGATTTGGAGTTAAAAAAAGCCCTCAACTTAACCCGCCCCAAGATGCCCTCACCCCCTCGTCTATCTAATTTTTTTCTTCTTAATGTGTCAGTCTGAAGTGGAAGTGACAGCACTACTTGGAGTGTGTGTGTGTGTGTGTGTTTTGTGTCTCCCCCTGTGAGAGCATGGGAACTTTACATTTCAAAGCCACGCTGTGGGCACCCAGAGATACTGCAACGGGACACGAGTTTTATCCACAAGGGTCAGCAAGTGGGTGGGAGGGGGAGGAGAGTGGATTTTAGAAAAAAAAAAACTGTCAAAGTGTATGTGTGTGAGGGGTCAGTGTTTGGTTGCATGCGTGTGAAACATAAGGCGAAACATTTTCAGGGACTCTGAGGAATTCTCATTTTGTTCAGATTAAGAAAGTTAAGGGGTGAGGAGGAGGGGTGACCATGGGAGAAGAGGCTTGGATTATGGGTGGCGGTGGTGTGGGGGGTGATGGACATTCCTCAAGATGAAGTAGGTCATTGTTCGCTGTCTCTAGTGAAGAGAGCTCTCTGAAGGAACTGATGAAGTGAAAGCAGCAAAGGGAGGGAGGGAGATGCAGGACTGGATGGAGGTGGACGGGGTGTGGAGGCTACAGGTCCATCTATGCAAAGGCGAACCGGGAGGAGGGGGTCGCATTATTCAGTAATCCTATTGAAAAGGCTTCTGAAGGACAGTCCAAGAGAGGTTGGCAGAAAGGGAAAGCGAATGGAATGTGACAACAGAGAAATGCCATTGATGGTGGTCAGTTTAACTCACGTTGATGCGGAGAGATAACTCTGCTGAATGGAGAGGCGGCGCAGCGGCCAACATGATGCAGCTCCACCATTTACCGTCCCGTCCCCCTCCTTCGGCCCAGAGGCCTTTTAACTATCAGATTTTGTTGCCGTTTCGCTGTCGGGCATAGTCAGCAATGGTGAAGTGCATAAAACGTCAGTCAGGCTTCAAACGGTATGAACTCCAGCCAGGTTGTAACGGATTCGGTGACGGAGTTCTGTTTACTTCACAATGATGCCGTTCTTTTTGTTGATTTGTCATATAAAACCCCTATAAAATCCTTTGAAGTTTGTAGTGAGAGACATTTGAAAGGTATGGGTATCTTTTTCAACATCTTTGAAGAGTGTTGTAAAGAATGCTTTCTATAGACAATGTTCAAAAAGGAATCTGTAATTGTAAACCATTGATTTCCTCATTGGGATCATAAGGGTGCATTCACACCTGCTCTTTTTAGTCCGCTTTAATCTAAGCCTAATCTCATTTGCCTAGAAAGTCTGGTTGGTTTGAAGAAGTGTGAACTCTGATGCACGCCAAAAACGTGAACTCTGGTCCGCCGACAAATCTAGGTCTTGTTTCGGTTTAACCGAACGCCGAGCAGTCCGAAGACCGCTCCAAAAGCAGGAAACAAACTAAAGTGCAGGGCATTCTGGGTAAATACAATCCAGACATTCTGAGAGTTCAGCTCTAGTGGGAGAAATATCTTGTGGTCTTTCGCCAAAGACAAAACAGCCGCTAAAAATCCAACGCTACTCCAATTTTGTTTACAGTGCAGTGTGAGAGTGAATCCCAGCAGCTGAAAATGTAACAGATGTTGCAGTTTTGGTCCCCAATCGAACTGAGCTTACCAGAGCGATGGTGGCAACGGTGGTAGAAGTTTGTCCCGCAATCGATGGGTTGCTGGTTTGATTCGTCTTTGGGCAAAACACTAAACCTGCCTCTGGACTTAAATAGCACTATACAAGCACCGGCCATTTACCATTTTTCTGGACTGTCGTGTGTGAAAACAAGTTGTCAAGTTGAAACAATGCTCAGATTGTTTCCGTCATGTCCTCTAAGGCGCATTCTTCTTCTCTCCACAGAGTTCTTCAAGGAGCTCCTGAAAAACTCCCAGACGTCACTGCACAACATGTTCGTGCGGACCTACGGCAAGATGTACATAGAGAACTCCCAGCTGTTCACGGAGTTCTTCGCCTCGCTGACCCGCTACTACGTCTCCGGCAGCTCCGCCGTCAACCTGGAATCCATGCTGTCGGACTTCTGGGCCGACCTCCTGGAGAGGATGTTCCGGCTGGTCAACGTCCAGTACGAGTTCAGCGACGCCTACATGGAGTGCGTGAGCCAGCACACGGAGCAGCTGCAGCCCTTCGGCGATGTTCCGCGCAAGATGCGGATCCAGATGACGCGAGCCTTCGTGGCCGCGCGCACCTTCGTGAGAGGCCTCGCCCTCATGCCAGACGTGGTGAATAAGGTGTCCACGGTAAGCGAACGCAGCTTTTTTTGTCTTCACTAAAAAAGGCAGTAGAAGTCGGCCGACCCCTCCCTTCAGAGCCTCTGACTTCATATCTTTTGTGTTTGCGCCAGCTGCGGTTGCAATAGACAGCCAGTCTCAACACAAACCTCTTTGACTGTACTGGTTTGACATGTTTTTCCATGTGATTCATTGATGATTAGATTATTCTGCTTGGTGGACCTAGCCCTATAAAATGAAATGTTTAAGCCGTTTCCTAGTCCAAGTATGCATCTTGGATGAGTTTGTCTCGCTGAGGTTTGGTGGAAAACCGCCTTCCTAACAGCCTCCCACCTCCTCCAGGTCAGCGCATCTCCCAGCTGTGTTCGAGCAGCCATGAAGATGTTGTACTGTCCCTACTGCTCCGGCCAAGTGGCCCTGAAGCCCTGCCAGAATTACTGTCTGAACGTGATGCGGGGGTGTTTGGCTAACCAGGCTGACCTGGACACGGAGTGGAACAACTTCCTCGGTAAGAAGACTTCTAACGCGACCATAATACCAATTCTTGTGATCGTAATAGTTTCTGTTTTTATTCCCATTTTCCACCAGAGATTGATAGAAATTGAATCTTCTGTCACAATCCAGTTCAGACTTTAACCTAAACAGGAATGTTTTGTTTGAAGGTCCTCTTTGTTAGACATCTTGTACAAACATGTGGCTTATTTACTGTAATGTAAAGGGAGAGGGAGGGGTGTACATGTGACTGGCTGCAGGATGAAAGCTGTTATTGTTTAGTGTAAACACACTCAGATCTGGTCCATTACATTCAGGGTGGTGCACATCTCCTCTATTCTCCACTCTGTTTATTATGCTCCGCTTTCTGTTTGCTCCTCTTCTGCTGCAGCGTCTGTGCTCTAATTTCACTTATGAACTGCTGCCACCTAGTGGTAGATTTTAGTAACGGCATGCAAGAGCATACAGAGTATACGGGTGAACATAATTCGTTTTCCACATTTTTGGCCTATTGCAACTGAAAAAATTAAATGGATTTTATGTTGTAGACCAACACAAAGTAGGGCATGACTAAAATGCTCAAGGAAATTATGTAAAGAATAAATCTGGAGTGTGGTGCACATTTAATATTCAACTAAATAGAATGTAGTGAATAATATTAGAGAACAAACGGCATCATGTAGACCAAAGAAACGGCAGGAAGATCAGGAAGAAGGATGAGTAAACGTTTAATTTGAATTGTTGCATAACAAACGTGTGAAACAAAAGGCTGTGGCATAGTTTTTACCGTCTAACAAGACTGCGTAAAAGAAAACTAACAGTACAAATAACCATGACCAATTTTAAATAAACAACGTTTTTGATAAATATCTTCCTTCAGAAATTTGTCATGTCAAGAACCACCATTTAATTTTGATTTTAGCTAAGATTGATTAGATTTTACATTTTTAAATAAAGTAAAACATAAAATTCTCACAGGAAGAGGATGAATGCATTTTCTTCTTCAGGATTTTGATATTTGAATGATGTAAAAAGAAAAAGCACATCATTTACAACCTAATGACAAGAAAAGCAGTTCTAAAGGAATTCTGCTGTTTTAGTGTCATTCAGTCGTGGCAGATAGTAACCATTCCTTGAGAAAATAATGACAAACTACTTAGATCTGCATTTGTTGTTATGTCTAAGCATGAACAGGCGCATCCTTAAATCTTAAATTTATGAATCAAAAAATAAGGCATTAAAATGTCTGAAATTCATTAAAAAATATATAAATTTAAATATGTTTTAAATTTTGTCTTGAGAAGACCGTTTAATCTGATACTTTATGAAGTTTATATTTCTCGTGGGACTTTTTTGTTAGGCAAACATTTGAGTCACACACAGACCTCTTCATTTAGTTCTGTGACTTGAGGCTACTGCTAATTAGCTGCTAATGTACACGTGCTAGCTAGCAAGCGCTTTTGCATCCATCATTGGTAAGGCCAGTTGCCAGGTTTGTTTTTGTCACCGGTTCACTTCTGTTGTTACAATGTTACAAAGTAACATGTTTGTTTTTGGTCAAAAAAAGCTTTGGCAGTATATATGAAATACACCTTCTTTTTTAAAAAAACTGTTTTGTACATTTCTGTTGATTAAAAGTCTTACATTTCATTCCTATCGGTCTAAAAAGTTTTAAATTTGAGTTGGTGAAACCCTGATTAATTCGTTTACCATGTTTTTTTTGCCAAAGTAATTAATGTAGAGGTTGATTGATCAAATCATATTTCTCTTTAGAATGGTATAGTCAAAGTCTACACTTAATCTAATTGAAAATCCTTGGCTTGATTTGAAATCAGATGTTCTGACTCTCATCCGATCTGAGGCTGTTTTGAAGGGGGAAAATTGGCAGAGCGTTCATTCTCTGTACAAATACACCCCACGTTTTTCTAATTAGCTGCTAATTGATATATAATGTTACATATTTTAAATATATAGAAACTCTGTCAGCCATTTTCCTTTCACGTTGATGTATTTTTCATGAAAGAGCAGAATATGTTGTGGAATTTGTGGATTTCTAGTGAAAAATGAGCTCTGGATTGAGAGTCCTTGCGTTGTGCTTTCCAGATGCCATGGTGGGCCTGGCCGACAGGCTCGAAGGGCCCTTCAACTTCGAGTCCGTCATGGACCCCCTCGATGTCAAGATCTCCGAGGCCATCATGAACATGCAGGAGAACAGCGTGCAAGTCTCGCAGAGGGTCCGCCTCCGCGCCACCGTTTTGTCCAGAACCTCCAACTCGGCAGATTCCATTTTACCGAGCCTCTCTCCTCCCTGAACAGGTCTTCCAGGGATGCGGGACGCCCAAACCCAACAAGGCCTTCCGCTCCAAGCGGTCAGGGAAGGAAACGGGCTTCACCGGCCGCTTCCGGCCCTTCAGTCCAGAAGCGAGACCGACGACCGCCGCTGGGACCAGTTTAGATCGGCTGGTGAGGAACCGGACAATGAGCCGCAGCTCTGTGTTTGTCCTGTTGCCTAAAATGTGCTTCGTTTGCGCCGCACAGACGACGGAGGTGAAGAAGAAGCTGAAACACGCAAAGAAGTTCTGGTCGACGTTGCCGGAGACGGTGTGCGCAGCGGAAAGGACCGCACCTGGCGACGAGTGCTGGAACGGTACAGCCAAAAGCAGGTCAGAGAAAAAACAGAATTACTTTTACTGGGTTTGTACGGTGCTGGAACTCCTTGAATTTCACTGAGGGAGTTTTCAAGGTTTGGGAAGTGTTTAATTTCTGAATAAATTCATTAAAAGTGCTTGGTACTCAAACTATGCAGTTTGGGAATGAAGAGAATTTCGACTAAAAGCCTAAATTTGGAAAACGTTTTTTATTGTTGAAGTCAGATATTTAAAGATATCGACATTTGTTCTCTCACCTTCGGAAGTTAAATCAGACCAAACCTTTCTTGTTTTAGGTTTGTTAGAATTGCCAAAATTATTTTTATTTATTAACATAGAACATTTTTTATTATGATTTTTGTAACTTTCTCAAACCAATCGGGTGTATAGGGTATGTGTGTAAGAGAGACATTTCAAGACATAAGATGTTGTTATATGTTGGTTTGCATTGTTCCTGCTGTAGAATGTAGAAAATGATCTCAAGACATTATTAATAACAGTAATAAATTATATATCTATGTGAATTGAAACTTAATTTTCTATTGTTTTTATCTCCAAAGTGTGGTGCAAGAAAAGTTTGAAAACTTACCTTGAAAAGTGCTTGACTTCTATTATGAGAAAAGTGTACAAGCCCTGTTCTTATTTACGTTAAATAGAAAACTGCTGAGTATGTCTGACAATCACACCTCTGTCCTCCTTAGATACCAATCGGATGTGATTGGCAACGGGCTGGCCAATCAGGTTTCAAACCCTGACGTTGAGGTGGACATTACCAAACCAGATGTCGTGATCCGCACCCAGATTGCGGTTTTAAAGGACATGACGAACCGGTTGAAAGCGGCGCACAGTGGAAACGACATGACTTTTGAAACGGGTGAGGGCGCCAAGCCACCTTCACTATCTGTGCCATAACCGATCATCTCCTCTGGAGCTTTATCTATTCTTCCTGCGCAGTCTGGGAGGGTGGGGAGTCTAATTATGTTCAAAGGAGGAAAAAGTATGTGAATGAGAAACTTTTCTTATTTTCAGATGTATTTTTCCATTCCTGTTTGTTCACAAGCTATATAGTCAGATTGAGATATTAGTCCTTTAATCCGGGAAATGTTCTTCAGGATAGAAGGCTGGTTTTGTAATCATCTTTATGTGGCTCTGAAGGCTCAGATTCATCCATCCTCCCTTTTCTTGTCAGTCTGTTTTCTGTTTTTGTTTGCTTCCATATTTAAACCTTAAACTCATATGTCCACTTTAAAGCTGAGCTGAAAACTCCAGAACATTTTGACCAACAGGAACCCTCTTTGACCCGACCATTTTGTTTTTGGTTTTTGTTTTTTCTTCAACAGATGATGACGCTAGCGGAGACGGCGAGAGCGGCAGTGGCTGCGACTCCCCGTCGTGCGGCGATAACGACATCTACATCTCCACCTCGCAGAACCCGGAGAATCCCAGGGTCAAACCGGTGCAAAAAGGCTCGTCATCGCCGTCCTCGCGGGGAAGCCTGGCGCCGGCGCTGGCGCTCTGCGGGCCGGCCCTGGCCCTGCTCGCCCCCCACTGGAGATAAAGACCATCAGGACGGGAGAGGAAGAGAAGATCAACCAGGATTACAAGAATGAAGGGGAGCCCTGTCAGAGAGACTTTAAAAAGACTTGCCTTCAGGACCTCAGACTGGGGCGGATGAGGGAGGGGGGGAGAGAATCTTCTTGATATTACAATAACTTCACTATTAACTATTTGTATGTTTGTAAGGACATCAGTGTATGGCAGGGGGATTTTTCGTCTGAAAAATCCACCTGTTTTACCCCCCCACCTCGCAGTTTCATAAACTTCCTTTAGGTTCTGCTTGCAGCGTTACAAACATATAGCAAATTGTGCCTTTTTTTTTTTTTTTCTCCCCAGCGATATCAATGATTGGTTGAACAGGAAGTGCCTGTATTGAGGCATCTTCATATTTCTGATGATGTTCTTGCTGTCCATCACTCATGGATCATTCATACAACATGCAAACTGTGAATTACTCTGGATAATCAGCCTATCAAATCATGATTTTTTTTATTTGTTTTTTTCACTCAAGCACTCATCACTCAGAATGACAGGAAGATGTTGCAAAACAGGTGTTCAACTTCCTCCCGGTTATTGTATGTCAGCGTATCGTAACACCCTAAACCTTCCCTCTTTTTTTGTTTGGTTTTTTTTTTCATATATTTTTTTAGTTCCACACCTTGCACAGCTCATCTCATACCTCATGAATACTCTCAATGCAAGCCGGCGACACGGAGTCGGTCCGGAAGAGCCGGTCCCCCGTTTCCCCCGGCGACAGCCCAGAAGAAGGTGGCGAGTCACGAGTCGAGTTAGCTCAGTTCATCACAAGGCGGTCCGGCTCTGCAACGGTCCGAGTCGGGCGAAGTCGGAGCATTTTGGAGGATCAACCGGAGAGTGTTTTGATTTAAAAAAAAAAAAAAAAAAAAAAAAAATCTGCAAAGTTTATTACAGGGTTGTTGGCGTTTTTTTTTTATTATTTGGTATGAAAGAATACATTTGGTACTACGGTAGATTTTACGAAATTCTTCCCGCGTCATTCACTCACCCGTTTAATCTACCTACTTTAAAAATCATTAGCGCATACAAAATGTTAATGTCTTCATACTTTTTTGGTACTTTTTTTTTTTGTCATTTCTTGTTTTGTTTTTTTTAATTGTTTTTTTTTTTATTTGTTAAAGCAAAGAATGTAGATGTTTTGTAATTTGCGGCCTATCCTCGACATTTCAACCGTAAAATCCAGCGTTTTGTACAGTAACTTATGTCTGTATTTTAACGGGATTGGAAAAGAATGATGTAGTATTCAATTAATCAAAACCAGATGAGCAAAAACATAGGTTGAAAAATAATTTTTAAATCAAGTTACTACATGGACTAAATGGGTTTGAATAACAATTTAGCAAAAATTGTTTTTTTTTTCTGCTCTGAAAAAGCTACTTAGGAAAAACGTAAACATTAGACCATTTTCCAATTTAACAATCTTGTTTTTGAAGGATTTGATGAAATCTCTATGCAACGTATTGTAAAGTACCGCAGCCTTTATAAGGAAGAACAGCAAGGCTGCGCTTCAGCTTCATTTGCCATTACGTTTCCCATGTTTTCATGTTCCGCAAACATTTCTGCGAGGGTTTTGTGCACGCGCCGGAAGAGCAAAGTTGTCAAAGAAGCATTCGGAGGAAATGTTTCAGGTGACAGTGGTGAATGTCTTTTGTTTGCAGGCCAGGGCAGCAGTGGCGTTTTTTTCTTTTCTTCTTTTTTTTTTGTTTGTTTGTTTGTTTTTTGTTTTTCAGCTGGCAGGAAACGGTCCGGCTGCTGGATGTTCAATCCACAGAGAAATGTCAGTCCCATGACTGAAATAATTAGAAAAGGAAAAGAAAAGTCGAACTTGGACAGGTGTTAGAAATCCTTCCGCCTGCCTCTGGCCCACAAGAAGAGAATGGACTCGCTCTCTGATGAGAGGGTGACTGACTGACTGACTGACTGAAAAAGTATGAATGATGTGTAAATAGAGAGCAGCCGTTTCTAGATGTCTCTAAAAGAGGCCTTAACAGTACACCAGATTTTTACTTGTCAGAGTAAAAAAAAATGTTATGGAAGAAAACGAGATGAGATAGATGTTAAATTGTAAGAGAAAATGTATATTAAACATTTCTTAGTCTTGTGGAAATAAAGACTTCCAATATTTAAATGAGTGTGAATTGTCTTTTTTTTTTCTTTTTGAGTTTCCTCTGCTGCTCTGAATCACATTACGTGTTTACTGTGGCAGGGCTGGACTGGCGGCCATGATTATTTATACGATATGCGAAGGTACAGGAAAACGCTAGGGATATACGAGTACGTGTTTGTTAAAAATTTAAAAAAAAAAATAAAACGCAACAGCCTACAAGGAAGAGAGTAGTCATACCGTACCGGAGTAATGGTTAAAAAAAAAAAAATGGCGGCACACTGGTGGCGCAAGGAGTAGAGCACGCGACACATGTACGGAGGCATCTTGGGAGAAATGGCCACAGTGTCACAAGTCCAATCTAGAAGTGAAAGTGGGGGGAAATGCTGCACTTTATCCAGTCAGAGTGTTTCTTGCAAATACTGGATTTGGTTGTGTAAAAAACAAAACAAACAAAAAAAAAAAAACAGCAAGTCAAAGTACTGGATTTTCTTGTTTTCCAAGAAATGCAACACGACGAGATCCTCTGGTATGTCGGGCGCCTTCGCATATCGTATAAATAATTGTGCTGGGTCTCCACGGGCTAAAAACACCAGAACCAAAAGGTTTTTTAATAATATCAATCAATCAATCAAATGTTATTTGTATAGCACATTTCAGCAGCAAGGCATTTCAAAGTGCTTTACATATCATATCAAACACAGAAACACAATGCAACATAGAATCAACAATCAAAACAGGTTCCATCAATAAATTTGTAATTGATTATGTTTCAAATACAATCCTAAACAGGTGGGTTTTAGTCGAGTTTGCATCCATAAAGGTTTACCTGTTACACTCCTACTGTGTTATATGGAACAAAATACCTGTTGCTATTTTTATTCCCACTCACGCTCACAATCACGCAGTTTAAAACGATGTAAACAGCATTTTAATGAGCTTCTGGCACGAGGCTCCGTACACCTCTTTCACAGAATTTCGAGCAGGGACTCCGTCGTCCCTCACGGATTTTTGTGCAATTCTATGGTATCCGTTAGTGTCTAGAATTTACAGGGTTTCCATTATAAATAGTATAAATAATGCACGTCACTACTACAGCAATGATCAGCATAATACTAAATTTGTAGCTAAATTATTCTAGAATTCACTGCAGTAGCTGAAGTTTAAATAAAAACTTTAATAGCAGCAGGGGTTATCTGCAGACATTTCAACATTCATTAAACATAACAGCAATTGTTGAAAGAGAAGTCAACTTTGAGATGGAATGCTATGAATTCATATACAACAGACAGAACAAAAATGGAGGTGATGTCAAAAATGTTTATCAGAATTTTAATTTTAAGGTGGTAGAGGCTATGACGCGGGCTTTTGATAGCCTTCTGGGATGTCTTACAGATTTAGATAGAAAAAGAAGAAAGATATCACTTATGTACACATCTCCAGGTTCAAGTATTGAAATATTCAGATATTGGATAGAAAGCTTAGAGATAAATGGATAATAAAAATATTTTTATATGTGTGGATATTTATAATATTGATATGTTCAACCGAAACATAGAAAAATATAGATTTCTTAAATTTAATGAGCAGTCTGCAGTCTTTCCTGCAATCACCGTGCCCAGTAAAATGACATCTCATAGTGCTGCTTTAATAGGTATTAACTAATGTAATTGAAATTAAAAACTACTTGTACTTGTCTAGATGACATGTGGATTATTAGTTAATATCACTGACCACCTTCCAGTATTTATTGTACAAACACATTCAATAAATCAGAATATCACTGAAAAGCCCATTTATTTCAGGAACTTTATTACAAAACAAAACAAAATAGAAACAAATGATATAGATTACACGCAGATGGATGTTTGAAAGCCCCTTTTCTGTTAATTATAATTTGAAACAGCATAAACAGCTTTTTGACACTTCCCGTGCTAGTTTTTTGCTTCAGGGCTTTTTTTTTTTTTTAGTGTATTATTTCTCTGACTGGCTCGGGAGGACGGCGGCGTGTTGTGTGCATCACCCAAATCTGTCCGGCGGATGTTGTGCCAGGAGTCTCGTCGTAAAAACAATGGCGAGCGGCATCGGCAGTAAGTAATATTATAATATAGTTTTTAATGTTATTCGAGACGTTTAGGGATCAGTGAAGGAAAAATAACATAGGGGACGTATTTCGCCCAGCTTGTAAAGACACAGCAGCCTCGCTGCCCCAAATATCACCGCTATGTGTGTGTGCCCCATGAATGTGTCCCCCCAAACATTGCTAAGCTAACGCTAGAATTTAGACGTTACTGTGCCGTTTTATCTTGGTTGTAAAATAATACGAGATATTGCCAGCTATGTGTTGATAAGCCTTGTTTGCGTTTCAGCTAAGTTAGGAGTTTTAATCGTCCAGCAGACAATATCAGGCTAATTAGAGTATTGTGGCTAGCTGTAGCAAGCTAGTTCTGCTTGTTTACGTCAAACATGCTGCAGTTATCCTCGCGTTTCTAATTACGTTGCCAGCTTCCGTTGCTATTGGTAGCCGTTTTATACCCTTACTAAGTTTCATTTTTGTAAAATATGATCTAAATTCAAGTTTTATGTCTGGTTTAGTTCGTTCTCCATTTACAAATGAACAAACATATTAGATGTTTGTAATTTTTTTAATTCTTTTTTTTTTTTGCTACAGAACACAAGATTGTGAATGTGGGACCCACGGAGCCGTGGTCAATCAGGGAGAAACTGTGCCTGGCGTCATCTGTGATGAGGAGCGGAGACCAAAACTGGTAAATCGATGAAAGTATTTGTCATTTGTAGTAAATTTGTTCCCTATCAACCATATATGATCAGAGATGTAAGAGACAAACAAGGTCCATCAAGACGGTGCTTAGTTAAATTGTCTGGCTATTAAAACAGGTGATATAGTGGGAAACTGAGGTGTCACAGATATGATCTCTAAGCAAGGTTTCCCTGCTTATATTAATTTGAAAATAAACACTCCTAAATATCAGCATAGAGATGCAACAAGCTATTTTACAGTAATAAAAGTCAAAGAGGACTTAAATTATCTGATTTGATATTACTGTCTTTGTTGTTCTCATTGCTAAAAAAAAGTGTTTCATTGTTTTCATTGTAGGGTAATATTGTGGAAAAAGACAAAATAATCATTTAAGTCTTGTTTTATTCTGAATGTCTTCCACTCAAAACCAAAAATAGAATGTAGGACAACCGTTGGTGTCTTCTCACCTCACCCTCTCCCCTTCACAATAAGAGTATACATTCGGGTGTGAAATATACACATTGTATCCGCCACACAGGCCCCCCCTGAACACACAGAGTGTCATAAACACAAAAACACATAACATTCGAAACAACATCACAAGTACATAAAAGAAAACACACACAAAGGAAAAACTAAACAGCAGCAACAGACAAAACAATTGAAATACCTAACGGTAACAACTAGGGCAGGGGTGGGCAATCCTGGTCCTGGAGGGCCGGTGTCCTGCAACTCTTAGATGTCTCCCTGGTCCAACACACTTGAATCCAACAGCTGAATCACCTCCTAAGTGCAGTCAGGTTCTCCAGAGTCCTGCTAATGACCTCATTATTTGACTCGGGTGTGTTGAAGTAGAGACACATCTAAAAGTTGCAGGAGACCGGCCCTCGAGGCCTGGAGTTGCCCACCCCTGGACTAGGGGGTTTAATAAGTCGGCCACCATGGCTTCTTTTCAGATGGACTCGGCTAAAGAAAACCGCCGGTCCTCTTTTGGAGCCGAACGCAGGCCCAACAAAACCCAAGGCTGGCGATTTATCCAGCTATTATCCGCCAACGATGCCCACAATGCAGCCGTTCTCCCCTTCACAATAAAAGTATACATTTTGGTGTGAAATATATACATTGTATACGCCACAATACAGTCATTATTTTTTCTTGTTTATTTCTAAGATGTTATTTATTTACTTATTTTTTGTTTCTACTGTGTGCTGTGGTGGGACAAACTAAATCCTCCCCCCCTCCTATTCCCTCTACGGTGGTCAAGTGTTATCTTATATTTTTGTTTTATTTGTCTTTCAGGGTGTCTGTGAGCAGAGCCATCAAGCCTTTCTCTGAGCCTGGTCGTCCTCCCGACTGGTTCTCTCAGAAGGTGAGAGAGAGAGACGATAACCCACTACTTTCTCCCTCTCTCTCTCCATCTCCCAGCCACAGGAGTCACTCGTGTTGAATTGTAGTCTTTCTAGCTAACTTGGCTAATTTCCTGTTTTGCTTCTCAGCACTGTGCCTCACAATATTCCGAGCTGCTGGAAGCCACGGAAGCTCCAAAGTGAGTGCTTCGGCGCAGCGTCGTCACCGTTGCAGAATTTGATTCCTGACTTTTCCGACTTAAAGCGACAGGCGCTCTAAACATTCTTGTCTTGTTCTAAGGCGTAAGCGTGGGGAGAAGGGCGAGGTGGTGGAGACCATCGAAGATGTCATCGTCCGCAGGCTGACCACTGAAAGGATCGAGGAGCTAAAAAGACTACAGAGAGACACGCAGGAGCAGTACAGGTAGGTGGACATACTGATACACAGTGTGCTGATTAGTGCATTAATTCAAAGTTACTGCTTTTATTGCGACGAATGAAACTAAGCGTAATAGAAACTCATGATGGCGCAATAAAAATGATTTCCTCTGTATTTGCTGTCCTTGTCCTGACAGGAAGCTGAAGAAGGAGGTGGAACTGATCCAGACGGGTCACATGGACTCCCAGCTCAAGGACTTGTGGGCAGAAATCACACAGTGAGGCTCTTCCCTTTGTAGCCCCTCCAGAATGTCGCCATGTTTCCTTGTGACTGTTGTGGCCTAAAATTCCTGATTTTGCGGCACCTTTTGCAAAGAGTTGCAGTCAAATTTCCGATGCTTTTTATGTTTGGTTTGTTTTCCCCCCTTGAGACTTCTTTCCGTCTCTTTCTGTTGCGACGATAAAAAATTTCTTTAAAGATCTGAAGAGCAACAGTGAGCACAACCTCTGTACGGTAATTAAAGGGGATCGGATTTCACTGCAAGAACACAAACTCTTACCAAGTATCTTCGTTCTAGTTTCTAGTGCAAATATCTTAAATACTTGAAATAAGACAAAACTAACTTGCAAATAACTTTTCAGCAATATATAGGAGTTTGTTTTAAGTTAATAATTCCTTAATATTGATGAAAACGTACTGGTTCCACTAGCAGATTATGTCACTTAAAACATGGGAAAAATATCTTGTTGTAAGCTGCCCAGGGTTAGCTCTTATTTACTGACCTCTACCGCTTCTGCTCTTAAAATCAACTTCTCCAGAATTTTTAGTTCGTTTTCCAGCAGAAGTCCTCCCCCTCAGCTCTAAAGCAAGGCCAATGTTGTCACAATCTTTACAACAAGCTAGCCGTCCTCATTTCCTTTGCCTCACGCCTCACATTTTAAACTTTGCGTTTGTTTTTCCAACTCCAGAAAGAAGAAGCAGGAGGAGGAGGAGGCAGAGCAGAAGAGGAAAGCCACAGAGATGGCGTACCAAGGTAGGTCCAGAGCGTTCGCTGTAAACACCGACCGATCGGCCTTCCTGCTGCTTCCACTGGATTTAAGACGGGAAGCTGCAGGCGGCGGCTGCAGCTTGGTTTATGTCGCAGCAGATTCAGCACTAAAGTCACACAGTGAATTCTCAGAGGAAGGATATAAATACTAAAACGGGGCTGACTAGACTTTTTGTCACATAGGCCAAAATTGTCAAGTCAAAAGAAGTCATGGAGCGAGGGGAAAAAAAAATAAAAATCAACAAATGATTTGATTTATTTATTTGTTATTAAAAACAAGATTTCGGTCGCTTTCTTTCAAAACGCTTGCTAATGTTTAGCCAAATTCAATGAATGATTTAAAAGCTGATTTTTGGGTGCAGCGAAGTCGGCTTCTCAGTGAAAATGTCTGGACGGATGTGGTTCTACTCCTTAGAAGTGTTTGGTTGCAAAAAAGACAAAAGCTTTGTCGTACTGAACATTTTCCTTTGTAAGAAAACTGTCAGTAATAATTTGACCCTAATTAAAAACAAAACGTTTTAATAAACAAATTTGTATCTTTTTTATATGCAGTATTTTAACCAGTGTAGCTAAAATCAGGCCACTTAAGGAGTTTTGGTTTTATCATAGTTGCAGACTTTTTTTTTTTATCTTAAATGCAAATTGTGTAAATGTTTTGTAGAGTTTTGGATGAATTACTGCTCTGAGTGTGTTTTTCCGTCAGCAAAAGGACTTTTTTTTGAATTTGTAAACTCCTGTTAGCGACTAATCGATTACTAATTCAGTTGATGATTATTTCAATAATCAATCCATTACGATTAATCCGACTAATCGTGTCCAAAATTTGCCACCAGCGAATGTACCGGGATGTATTGCTTCATGTGTCCTTTGGCCTGTGTGAAAAATATTTATTAATGATCCATGACTGATTGTCAGTGTAGCAGCTTTTTGAATTCCTCATCGAGAGATCTAAAGTCGCTCCTTTCTGCTTCCCCCCCATGTGTGTCACACAGCGCGTCTGGCAATGAAGAACACGCCAAAGCGCCTCCCCAGCGTGACGGTCCGCTCGCCCCTCGGGGCCAGCCCCTCGACCCACGACGCTCAGGCAGACTCCGTGGTCCCCACGCCACCCATGGACACCGAAGGCGCCCCCTCGGAGGACACCGCTGTCCACTTGGCGGTAGGAAACCGTTCAGCCGGACATCAGGTGTAAATTTGCGGGAGACTCAACAAGACGAGTGACTCCCTCCACCCATCTCCATCAGGCTCAGGGGGTGGGCGTGCTCCTGCCGGCAGCGGAGCCTCCGGTGTCGGGGCCAAAAGACGGAGGCCCGGCTTCTCTGGCGGAGGACTCGCCTCAGAAGAGACTCTTGACGCAGAAAGCCACGCCGCCGCCGTCGCCTCTGTTATCGGAGCTGCTAAAGAAAGGAAACCTCATCTCAGCCAGCCCACGCCTGGTGAGTGCTAACAAAATAACAATCAAGAAACATACTGGCGATTAATTGGAATTGAATTAGCAAATTTTAGATTTTAAAAATAGCTGTTTGACAGTTTTGACTTGTAAGTTGTGTAAATGTAAGGATTTTTATTTGTTTCTATATTTGGCCTGGTGTATTTGATGTATTTTTTTGGCGTCAGGTATCAGAAGGAGATACGGCGCCGAGTTTAACCAACGGTGTGCAGACGGCAGCCGCAGCTGCTGCTTTAGTCCCCCGTCATGAAGTCTTCACCGGTAAGCAGACTCAAATGAAAGCTTGTGGATGCAGAGGCATTTTTTAGCCCTGTGAGGATTCAAGGAACTGTGTTGTCATACCAGCTCATATGGTACAAAATAGTACAAAATTCAAACTCTGGTCCTACTTTAAGAAGCATAATGAATAGATAAATAGTTAAAAAATCAATTCTAAAATCATCTATTATGAAGCTAACGGCTAGTCTCGGAAGACTAAAGATTATTTAGCAACTCCAATGCTAAAAACATCATGTTTTATGAGCCCTTAAAACCATAGTCATGTTAGCATTCAGTTGATGTTTTTCTTTTTTAATTATGAGCTGACAGTTATTTACACTGGAGATGGAGGTTAGAGTTTTATGCATCACCAGTGATCTTTCTACTCGAAACGCTGGCATGTAAAATGTTTCAAGTAGGGCAGAGAGACATGGTTTAAAAATAAAATGTTACATTTTTTAAAACAAAACTTTTTTTCCGATTTTAGTCACACGAAAAAATGTCCTCACTTTTCTCTGAATTTTTTTTTTTTTTTTTTTTACAAATGACAGAAGATATCCTTAAAAAAAACGACTTTTATTTCAATAATTACTTCTGGGAGTTGATCTGAATTCAAAGTCAAAATGAATAGAAGCCATAAAACACGCTCGTCAAACAAGATGGTTGTTCTTTGGTGGGTTAACATCACTCTGGAAACCCAGGAAGTGCATCAGTGAGAGAGAAAAAAAAATCCATATTTTCCAAATAATTACATTTTCAAAAACAAAAAAAAAATTGTTGAATTGATCAAATTGATTTATCAAATTTGCTGCGTAATACAAAATATTCCAGTGACTTAAGTGAGACACTATTTTATTGGTTTGCTCTGATCAGAAATGAGTCACATGCTTGTCCTCAGGTCGTGTTTCACACAGGAAGATCATTGGTGGCGCACAGCCTCCATCTTTCATTTCCTGTGTAAATAAGTATACATTTTTGCATAAATAATAACCTTGTGTAAACATGTTGAGAATTTAAAGGTTTATAAAATAGTGTTGACATAAACCACTCTGAAGTTAAAAGTCTGTAGTTGCTTAATGCTGGGAGAGGTGGACATTTTCTACTGGAGTCCAGTAATTTAATTATTTATAACCATTTAACTGAACCTCACTTCAAAACTCTTGAACTAGTCCTTTAAGGTACTTCATAAATCAAGTGAATACCTCCTGCTTTGCTTATTTCATAACATAATTATTGTTGGCAGACTGTCTTCTATGATCTATCAAACCCTTTTTGTAGTTTGCGATTTTTGGATAAGAATATCTTGAGATGGCTACTCTGTACTCATGTTATAGTGAATAAAATTAAAAAACAATCACAGTAAACGGAGCAGCTTGAGTGGGTCTAGTTTGACCAGTTGGGTAATCAGAATGAACTCTGAATAAAGTGTAAACCTATTTGCATTTGTCGATACTTTAATGTCTGTTTGCAGAGGGCGATGCAGACGCGGCGGTGAAGGCAGAGCTCAGCGAGGAGACGGGGCTAGCAGATGAGGATCTGGTAGCTGTGTCGTACATGGGGGACGAGCTGGACCTGGAGACTGTGGGAGACATCATCGCCATCATAGAAGAGAAGGTACGGGCGTGTCTCTCGCCAAATAAATGCTTTCAAGACCGAGAATGTAAATATGACGGTTTTACAACGGCAGTTTATCACAACAGAATGGGTTTGAGGGATTTAGGGCTGTCATCCTTTCATGTTTACACGATGTGGCTGTTTGACCCTGTCTCAGTAGAACGGTAAAAAAATAACAAAATAAAAGGAACAAACAGTCCATACGCTAATGTATAACGTATTAGCTCTGGTTGAGTCATGAGGTTTGAAAAAATAAAAAGAAGCAAAAGATAAAGTCATGCCACAAAAAAAACTTTATGAAAGTTATACGTTCTCAAAATTTTCTCATAAGGGAAGAAGACGATATGATCATAGAGTCCCTTTTCTAAACTATTTGTATTAGGGATGCAAAAAAAATTGAGTTACAATTCATTGTCGATTAATGGTTTATTAGATAGAAATTGGTTCTAATCGATTAACAAATGGAAGTCCACTTGATCTTTTAGGGTTGTAGTTTGACCTCCATGCAGTAGAGGGCGACGCTGGTCACCAGAGGTGTGACCAAGTCACTGTGTTGCAAGTCTCAAGTAAGTCTCAAGTCTCTGTCCTCAAGTCTGAGTCAAGTCTCAAGTAAAGACACGCAAAAGTCGAGTCAAGTCTCAAGTCAGGAACCTTTAATTTCAAGTCATTTCGAGTCGTTTTTATTTTTATTTTTTTAATAATTTGCAATTATACATAAAATTCAAATATTAGACCATTTGTTCTTTTTAAAATATGTATTTGAGGTTCATTTGTGATCCTCTTATTCATCTGGTATTCTTCAAATCTGTCAGAAATAAACAGATGTCAGAAAATAAATTACAGCCTTTCATGAATTACATTTGACTTCAGTTTACTCCTTCTATTCATAAATAAACATCAACACTACAACAATCATAGTTTTCAAAAAATGAAATAAGTATAAATGAAGTTATCACAAGTAAACTCAGGAAGGTCTGGTGCATTCATTTTTCTGCTTTTATTTCTAAGTATGTTAGTTTCAGTCCTCCGTAAATATGGGACAGATATTCTAAACACAAAATTTATTTGGGACAGTCACTGTATTTGGTCTTTTTTTTTTTTTTCCCAGCAAAGCTATACTACTTGGAAATGGGTTCTGTGCGACATGTGACAGTCACGCCGGTCAGTGCATTAAGTCAAAAACAGTTGACTTAATGCACTGACTGCAGTAAACAATATATTGTCAATATAATTTCCCAACGTAGATGTCTTCAAATACACCAACCATCCTTAGATGATACTAGACCCGGCTCATCATCATGATGGGACAGAGAGACTCTGTTCCCTGTGTTCAGGTCCAGAATCTGCTTTCTGTTCCGGAGCCCCGCTCACTATCCACCGGCTTCCTGAGCTAACACGGTGCACATTATTTGTGGAGGCATTTGAAGGACCGGATTTATGGTAAATCATCACCAGTTTAACCCGGAGTACACATGCTAACACGAAGTTAGCTAAAGTCAACTATCTTACAGCAAAAGAAAAGTGCCACCTACCGATCTTTGTGAAGCTTCAAATGCCGGACAAAGTTGGACGTCGTGGCATCTCCATCCGATATTCTCTTCTTGCATGTTTTACAAGTTGCAGTTCGTTTTTTAGTCGAAAGTTCATAACCTACGTAGCCAAAAGAAATTACTCGCGGAAGCATATTCGAGCGGTTATTTCGTATTTCGTTCCCTGAGCTCTGCAGCTTTGCCGCGTTTTTTTTAAACGTCCAAATCCTGTTAATTTGATTGGTTGTGCTGCAGCTACGTACACATACATACATAAGGAGAGAGGAAAACCATAGTGACGGTCTGCGCATATTGATACGGAATGAGTGAAATTAATTAATGACGCCACTTTATAAATAATGTGTTTTAAATTTTAAGACTTTGAGTAAAAAATATCAAGTCTTTTCAAGTAAACAGCTTCAAGTCGAGTCAAGTCCCAAGTCAATGGCATGAAAGTCAAAGTCAAGTCCGAGTCTTTGAGCATTTTTTCAAGTCAAGTCTCAAGTCGTGATTTTAACGACTCGAGTCTGACTCGAGTCCAAGTCATGTGACTCGAGTCCCCACCTCTGCTGGTCACTAGTGGGGCTAGTTGTAAGAAAAAGAGATGATGGCCATATCAGAATGGAAAAGAGAAATTGACTTTTTGGACGCAGCAGGTCCAAACAGAATCTAGTGTGGGATGCAAAATGAAAAAACTAAAACTTTGAAATTAATCTTAGAAATATTCTAGAGAAGTCTTGTAACCTTATGAGGTCTAAAAGTCAGAAATTTGCAAGAAAAAAACAGAAAAAAGTTGAACATTTGTGAGAAAAAAATCATAAACTTTTAGATTAATCTCAGAAATTTTCTAGGAAAAGGATGTACATTTCTGAGCTCCAAGTTGAAAACTTCCAATAAAAAAACCCAAAGAAAATCCTTGGGGGTTTTTTTTCTAGAAAATTTCTGAGTTTCAGAAGTCAAAAATGTCAACCGCACATCTTCCCCCTCGCTCACAGCCTCCTTTCTTGTAGATTCACTATCAAATTAAAGGCCACTGAAGCCAAAAAAATCCTTAAAAGAAATAATAATTTTTCTTTTTCTCTGTTTGTTATCGTAGGTGGATGACTCGGTGGAGGCTTTAGACGCCGCCGCCGTGGAAGCAGCTCTGTCTCTGTGCGAGGAAGCCGTCTCAGAAGGCCACACCCTCCCTGGGCCGTGGGAGACCCAGGACCTGAAGCCGTCGGAGCCTCCGGTCCGGCACGCCGCCTCGGTTCAGGAGAACCAGGACGCCTCCGCCGCACCAGCTCCGTCTTCCGGCGGCCCTGAGACGCAGAGCCAGCCCGACGTCAAAAGGGAGGAACAGTTCAAGGGAAGCGGCGAGGGAACCGAGGCGGCAGGAAGCGACGTCAACTCTTCGCTGGCTTCTGACGACGGCGCGGCAGGAAGCGAAGTCACAGAGGAGGCGGTGGCCGGTGCGAAGGAGGCTGCTGAAGCTACAGTGAAGACTGAAGGAGAGGATTGGAGCCAGCCGGAGCCCAACCCTCCCTGCCTCGGTGGGGAACACGCCTGGATGTTTATACTCGGAAACAAAGCTCATGTTTGTTTTTCCTTAAACTGTTTTTTTTTAAACTTTTTTTCCTTCTGCAGACTCAGAAGACAGCTCCGTGTCTGGGAAAGAGTCCAAGGTAACCCACATCAACACGCCAGCATCCACCGACGGCTCTTATTTACATGGAAAACTCGATTCCATTTGTTTTTCTCTGGAGGTGAAGGAAGAGGAGGGAGGGAGCGAAGGCGACCCGGACGACGGGATGGAGCTGAAGGAGGACTGCGGGGAGGGCGAGGGTCCGTACCTGTCCGAGGTGGAGCGGGCTGCCAGCGAGAGCGAAGATGGCTACGGCCCGCCGTCCCAGCGCTACACCGTGGATTCCCTGGCCAGCAGCCCAGCCTCCTCCTCCCAGCTGTAGGTGCACGGTTGGCCGACATGCCGACCAAAAACAAAACTTTAAAAACTCTAATCCAGGGGTGGGCAATCCTGGTCCTGGAGGGCCGGTGTCCTGCAACTCTTAGATGTCTCCCTGGTCCAACACACTTGAATCCCAACAGCTGAATCACCTCCTAAGTGCAGTCAGGTTCTCCAGAGTCCTGCTAATGACCTCATTATTTGACTTGGGTGTGTTGAAGCAGAGACACATCTAAAAGTTGCAGGAGACCGGCCCTCGAGGCCTGGAGTTGCCCACCCCTGCTCTAATCGGACAGATTACACAAGAAAAGTTGCACTAAAAATCAAATTTATAAAATCTACATCACAACAAGCTCGTTTAAATACTTTTAGCACTTTTCTATAACTTCATTTTCATTACAAATGTTCGCAAAACCTTCTCGATATTCGGCTAATGTTGAAAAAACACAATTTCGCCATAGCAGTGTTCCCATTAAATTTTAAACCGTTAAAATCGCAGGTGAATAATTTGTTCATGTAACAATTTATTACAAAAAACACGCCACGCATTTTCTAAATACTTCCTGTCGTCTTCTTCATGGTTTGTGAAAATGGCAACATCCGGTTGTTGATCACATGACTGGTGTTTCTAATGCAGTTTTGTATAATAAACCAATTTCAATACGGTCAAAAACATTTTATTGGAAAAAAACGACGAAATTGGCGAGTTTCTATTAAGCAAATGTACTTTTGAAATGTCAAGTAAATTGCACAAATATATGACCAATGGTAACGCAGCTGGTGTTCCACTTCATATTTCCAATTATTGTTGTGTAGACCTGGGCGACTATGGCTTAAAAATAAAATCTTCAGATAAGTATTTCTACCAACTATTATCCGTCAAACTTATACCAAAGTATAACTTCACAAGATGCTCAACATTCTTAATTTTATGAATTGGAGTAAAACATGCTTGTCACACAAAATTGTTGTGTGACAAGCGTTGGTTGTCTCTGGTTGTGCTTACATCACTCTGAACTATGAAAATCCAAGCAGTTGATTGGTGGGGGAAAAAAAATTCTGATTTTCCAGAAATTAAATCTTAACACAGTCTCTCTCTTTCTTTCATGTGCATCAGCTCCACGTGTGGTGAAGACCAAGAGGCCGTCCAGGCGCAGAAAATCTGGAAGAAAGCCATCATGTTGGTGTGGAGAGCTGCAGCCAACCACAGGTGATGCTTGTTGGCAAGCATAGACACTAAATAACATCACACACTGCCAGCACTTCCCTGTTAGCCACATTTAGCACGAGTGTTTTCTTTGTTTTTGTCTTAATTGTCAATCGTGGAACTGATTTTAGTTTAGTATTAAAGCAGATGTGATGCCGGTTGCAGGTACGCCAGCGTCTTCTTGCAGCCTGTGTCAGACGACATCGCCCCGGGTTACCACAGCATAGTGCACAGGTCAGAAAACACAATACCCATTAAAGATCTACTTTTCAGCGAACATACGATAAACAAATGTACCCGTTTGTTTTTTTTTAAATCTAAATAAATCTCTCGGCAGACCCATGGACCTGTCGGCCATAAAGAAGAACATCGAGTCCGGCGTGATCCGCACCACCGCCGAGTTCCAGCGAGACATCATGCTGATGTTCCAGAACGCCATCATGTACAACTCGTCGGACCACGACGTGTACCACATGGCGCTGGAGATGCAGCGCGACGTCCTGGAGCACGTCCAGCAGTTCCTGGCCACCCAGCTCATCATGCAAACCTCGGAGAGCGCCATCTCCGCCAAGAGCCTCCGCGGCAGGGAGGGAAACCGCAAACCAGGGGAGCCGGCCGAGAAGGTGGGTTGAGCGGCAGGAGAAGGAGGAGAAGGAGCTTACTTTACAGAGCATTTGAAGTTATAAACCGTGTTTGTAGGTGAAAAACTCTCCAGAAACGTAATTACTCTGCGCCCAAAGAGGGTAAAACTGGAGGACGCATCAAAAAGTTTACCGTGGTTTGATGAACCATAGGGTGGTAGCTAGTGATTATTTTATTTATCGATTAATCGATTGTTCTGACAATTTATCGGATAAAACAAATTGCACATCTTACACATGTTTTTTATTTAACCACCTTTTTATACATTAGAAATACAATAAAGGATGCAAACTAGCTAATAGCTCCTTTTTTTGAATAAGAAAATAAACATTGTCTAACCTAAAATGCAATCTTTTAGTAAATCTGAATGACATGAAGCTAAAACCGCCACCCAAGGAGTTTTGGCAAAAAAAATAAAGAATTTAGACAAAGATTTCTTTTTATCTTAAATGCAAAATGTATATAGTTTTTGTACAGTTTTGGATTAATTACTGCTCTGAATATGTTGGAGTTTTGGGGGATTTTTTTCATCAAATGGCCGTTTTTGGATCTGTATATTCCAGTTAACGATTAATCGATTACTGAATTAGTTGATAATTTCAGAAATCTGCTAATCAAGATTAATATGATTAATCGACACATTTTGAGAAATATCCCTTATGGATGAGATTTTAGACATTTGTTGCATTAAGATCACGTCAAATTATCTATTTGAAAGATCAAATGTTTCACCAAGCGCCGATGAACAAGTCTCATATTTTGGACAGACGATGGAACCCTGCACATCTCACTCTGCCTATATTTGTTTTGTAATTTAAAATGCTCTTACTTTGGCTGACAGGTGGAAAGTTCTGGGTTTATGCTTCTTTTAAAATGTAATAATATGACCAATAAACGCAACATTTTAATAATGTTTTTTCCACTTAATAATAGAAAAAAAAATTCATCAGTTGTAGAAAATTTAACAACTATTAGCCCAATTATTTCTTGTTACTTTTGTGGACCAACAGCAATTTTGTTTTTATTTTCTTTTGTGAGACAGATTCAGTTTTAAATAAATGTCATCGGTTTCTGGGTAAGTCCTTGTGATGCAGCCTGGACGTACGAGAGAAATCCTGACCGAGAGGGGGGGCAGCGAGCCCAGTGTCAGTGAAAACAGATTTTTATGTTGATTTATGTTTGTGCAATAATAATGTAAAGCTGTTTTTATTGAACATAGTTTAACTTTGATGACAGATCTTTGTTCCTCCCATCACCATCACGATGTGTATTTTAGTAGTAGACCCAGGGGCGGTTCTTTCCATGTGGACAAGCCTCCTAAAGATGACCATTAAGTTTAGACCATGAGCTGCGCATGAAAGAACAACTTAAATCCTTAACTAATAGCAAACTCCTTCATTTTTGGTGGTTGTTTCTATTTATTGGGTTGTGCCGCCCTGGTCAGAAAGCCATGTCACCATAAACCGCCACTGGGTCCTTTTTTTTCTTTTTTCCGTTCGCCTCACATTCAGACCTAGAAGTCAGTAAAAGTTTGGCAGGAATCCATTGTTTTTGCTTCCACATGCACGTCAAAAGTTGGACATGCCTTTGTTACATATCTGTGATAGTTTGTTTGCCCTGCTCGTTGCCCGCGGCGCTGCCTCATTGGAACGATTGTTGTCGACATCCCAGTTGATGCGCGTCCTGTATGTTTGGCTGCAGCTGTTTGTCTCCACCTGCATGCTTGTGTGTCCGCAGATCATTTAAAGTAGGACTTTCTTTGCGTAGTCGTGCACGTTGCCCTCCGTCATTGGAGCTAGACGTGGGAGTCTGGACGGTCTCCTCAGCGAGGATCTTTGAATAAAAAAATCTGTATAGTTTGATGGGAGTTGTGACGTAAATTTCCGTATTCACCTGCTTGTCTTGTAATGTCAAATCTGAACTTGCTAAAGTGTTGACGTGTCATCCTGATGTTTTGTGGATATGTGTGTTTCTGCGCTTCCCACCTGATGAGGTCCAACCCCCCACCCCTCGGCGTCTCGTCTGACTGGAACTCCAATGAAACTTGCTTTCTCACGCCTGCGTGTCTTTGCTTTCTCTTTTTCACTCCGATGTTTGTCCTCCTACAGGACAGTGTCCCAATGGCCTCTCCTGCTTTCCTTCTCTCTCTCTTTGTAAGTATTCAGGTTCTTCCCTCAGATCTCACCAGAACCAGGTCTCAGCGCAAACATCACTCACTCCGTCCATATGTGACACTTTTCTTCTTCACTGGCATCCAACACTAAACAGATGCAGAAATCAACCAGTTTTACACATACAGTGTAAACAATTATTCGATTTACGATTAATTGACGATTAATGGTTTGCTAGATTAAAATTAGTTCCAGTCGATAAACAAATTACGTCCGCCTAGATCTTCTCTTAGTGTTGTAGTTTGCCCGCCAACCAGCAGAGGGCGCGGCTGGTCATCCTTAAGCAGAGCCAGTGCTAAAGATGGCGGAGTCATCATAACAGAACAATAAAGAGAAACGGTCCAAACAGAGTCCAGCGTGGGAGGTAAAAATGGACTTTATGCGGTTCTGTTGTGAAATATAACCACGGTTCGTTCTCCATAAGCGCTCATTTAGCCGTGCTACATGGTGAAGCAGCGTTATCTTAAAAAATTACTGATGTGTGTTACGAAGGCGAAGGCAGAAAAAAATATAACAAGATGGAGAATTTTAAGAAACACCATAATTTCAATCAACAACATTTTTTTTAACCCTCCAGGGGGTCTTTTGTGGGCTCTAGATAGTAGGCTGACAGGAAACGGGGAAGACATGCGGCAAATGTCGTCGGGTCCAGGAGTCGAACCCGCGACGGCCGCGTCGAGGACTCAAGGCCTCCAAATACGGGTCGCGCTAAGCACTACGCCACCACGGCACGCCCAACAACATTTATTTTTGAGGGCTGTTGTGAGTTAATTAAATTTATCGAGCGAAGTTTTAACATAAATTCAAAAGCAAGCACACACAGTGCTTCTGTGTGAACATCTCTCTGTTCATAGGGAATTAAGTGTGTCGCATATTTTCATCTTTTATGTTTCTATTGAGCAAACTAAGTGGTTCTGTTTGGTTATATCTTAGAAATATGTCCAACTTTAATGAGAGAGAAAACCACAAATTTGATTTGAGATCAGTAATAACTTCGGCTGACACAAAGTGTATTTGTCATATATTCAGCATAATATGACAAATTAGCCCTTTATGTTGTGGAAAGACGGTCAACCCTTGATGCAAGAGAAAACGGACGCCTATCAATTATTCGTTAAATTAAATCGTTAGTCGATAACTTTTAATCCTAAATACGATGCCTGAAACATTTCACATTTTCTCCGCTTTTGATTAAAAAAAAAAAAAAAACGTTTATTGCGATTTAATGTGACAGGACCGACACGTACGGGTAGCTGTAAGGTTTTTGCAGTTTTTTGGTTTTTGTTCAGCATGACTTTGCCTTTTGCTTTGGTTGATGGGGAAACAGTCACGCAAAATGTGTCAGGCTGTTGCTGCTCCAAACACTGAGGCTCATAAACCAGCCATCATCTCCAGACGCCCTCATACACTCTAGCTTCTGTTTCCACGTAGTTTAATCACATCACACACGCAAACTTCCCTGTACCCTCTCATCGTACAAACTCTCAGTCCACGCCGCTTTCCTGTTTTTCCATTTTTTTCACATGCGTTTCTCAGTGTCTCTCTTTCTCTGCATGCTCTATTTTATTTTCTTCTTTGTATCTTTTTTTTTTTTTTTAATTTTCCCTTTTTTCAGCCATCCTTATTTTTCTTCCGTTTTGTCCGTCGTGTGGGGAGGAAGCCCTCCGAGGTTGGACCATGCCGTGTATTTGTGCGGATCTCGATCACGTAACGAGGTCTCCGATCTTTTGACCTTGGCGCCTTGACGCAATGATTCCCTTTCTGTCTCTCTCACTGCAGGATGGAGGCACCAGGGGTCGCCGCAGCGCCATGGAAGCTGACCTCAAAATGAAGAAGTAGCTTCTGGGATGCTTTTCTGGAAATGGCTGATGTCCCTGTGGCCTGGTTGTGTCTGATGGGGCTAGTGCGCAGCTCCTTCGAATTGCACCCCAGTGTGTAGCGTATCTGGCGAGGGTCCCGAGTAGTCATTTCCGTTTGATGAAACTGAATGAAAACTTTCTAACGAGAACATTTTCACCAGCAGCTGCTTGTTTGGGGTCAACAATCAACGGCAGGTTGAGTCCTACCTGCTAGATTGGATCCCACTCAACATTTTGTATGTTAGTACAGTCTGTCTGAGTCTGTCCTGCACCTAACTGTGTCCTCTGAAAGGTGGATGTAAAGACACTGGATGGCAGCAGTGTTGAACGTGATGTTCTTAGGATTTAATAGCCGTTTTATTAGCTCTGCATGTTGGACCAATGCCACACAGGACCAATTAATCAGTTTGGGCCATGTTGAAGTATAATTCACTGGGCATTTTTTTCTTTTCCTCTTTATTAATGCTTCCGATCTTTAGGCCACAGCATACATTAGCATGTTTTAGGGTACCGAAGATGGATATACCTTTAAATATCTGCAGATCTTTTTCCAAAGCATGATTTAAGTCAAGAGAACACTTCAGTCATAAAGTTCCACTTCGGATTAAAACTCATTAACTGTATTACATTAAACTGTTGTTAAGTTTGGATCTGCAGTTAGTCCTTGCCAACAGGATTTGGTTTCATCTTTAGAAGTCGGCTCTGAAAACACAAAGTCTCTAAAGGATTCTCCTTCCTCCTGCTGACATCAAGCAAATTTAAACCTGATGACCTCTGAGGATTTTGCTAAAACAAGTATATGCTCATTTTATGAAACAAGGTGGGCAAAGTTTATTATTGCTGAGACTACTCATCCCTGATCATCACTTAGGAAGTAGCCTGTGTGTGTGAGTGAGTGTGAACGCTCTGTAAATGGCATAAGAACATGCTGGTGTTGTGGTAGAGTACAAAGTTGAGTTTTGTACCTGAGAAGGATCATATAGTGAGGGTATGTATGTTTTTTGGTGTACATTTGTTAAATAAAAGATTTGATTTAAATGTAAAACAGGGCAGAGTGGCTTGCTTGTTTTTTTTTATTGTAGGTTTCGTTTTAGAGTTGTGACTGAGCTAGCATACTGTACTGTGTGTAACAGTTAAAGTATTTTAAACAGGGTTGTTTCTCATCACATGATAGTTGCCTCATGTGGTTTCATATTCGACGGCCTGTTCTTGTTCTGTGGGAGGAGCAGGTCCAACCCTGATTTGGTTATTCTGCTGTATCCCACTGTAAAGCTTTAACAGTTTCACTTTGCAGCTAAGGCGAGCAGAACCGAAGCCTAGCCTATGACTAAAACAGCAATGACTGCATTGGTCATGCCATTTTTCCAAAGTTGACTAGTCCATCTTCAAGCTTGTCACCTATCCAGAGTTTATACAGGTTTCAAATAAGTTTAAGACCCCTCAACAGATGGACAAATTTATAACAAAGCTAAAATTTCTGGGGACTAACATGACACAGCTCTCTAGCATTAGCTTGTTACTGTAACCTCAGTCTCGAGTCACAGAACAATATACATGTCGGCACACGGGTCTTAAATAGAGAACAGTCCTGCCATGATAAGTTAATACTTGCAATTATTTAAGGCCAACTTAAGGATGTGGACAACCTGCTATCCATTGTTTCCTAATGATAGTTAAGGGGGTCAGTCCTCTGCCTCAGCCTTTAGAAATCCAGTTAATGGCTTAAGACCAAGGAGTGAAGTTGACATTTATTTAGCAAAAGAAACAAAATGCCCACATAAAACGTCATATAAATACTTTATTGCACAGTTTAAGTCTCAAATAAAATACAAAAACAATACACTTCAGTAGTGAAACCAGCCCAGTACTGGATTGAAATTTAAGCAGTCAGACAACTCGCAGTGCAAAATACTGACAATTAGTGAAAAAGCAACAAAAACAAAGTCAGTTTGAGGGCCTGCTCAAAAAGGTTCAGCTATCTTAATATATAAAATGAACTAGAGTTAATCAAAACAGAAACGTCACAGCGTACACAGCCTTACATTCACTATGGACTGAAATGACTGCAGTCCCCGTCCACCACTAGCTGAACTCGTGGATCACGGGACTTTCAGAGGAGTAGAGCTTCCTCTTCATCAGCCGGTACTCCGGCCTCAGCTTCAGCACTTTTCCAGAATCAAAGATGTGCCAGCCATCCTCCTTGTCCACCTTGAACACCACAGAGAGTTCAAAGGTCGGGGTCACATCTGGGTCCGGAACGACGGTCCCCACAGACTTGAGGCCGTCTTTGCCCTCAACGTACAGCCTGATGGAGGCGCCCCGGAGCCCGCAGGGCTCATCGGCGGAGGAGAGCAGGATGTGGTGCCCGACCCTGGTGATCATGTTGCGGGGCAGCAGCAGCACCTGGCAGCGCAGGACGGACGGCTTGGCTTCCGTCAGACAGCACTCCATCTGCCGGGTCAGGTCCTGATGGAGGAGCTGCTGTTCATCCTCAACACCAGCATCCAAATCTGCGGCTGTGATGAGACAGAGGTCAAAGGTTAGAACCACTTCATTGCATCATCCGGGTCGAGTCCTTTTAACGCTCATTTTACAGGTCAGAACATCACTGACTTTAGTGAAGAGCTGCTAGTTTTCAGCTAGATCAATTTGTCATCCGCCATATTATATAGGTAATTTTATTTAAAAGAAATATCTATAAGCCAACTATTAACGTATGTTTTTATTCATTCAAAAGTGTAGAGAAACGTATTAAAACTCTTAATCTTCATATTGCTGCAGATTAACAGCATAACCAGTATCAAGTATATAAATGCTACTTACAAGGCCAGCTGCCGTCCCTCTCATCGCAGCTCTCAACGCTTCCCCGCCGGGCCGAACTCGACCCGCGGCCCGGGGAGTTGTGGTGGAAGAAGTACTTTCCTATCATCTCCACCACGCTTTCCTCCTCCGTCAAGACAGACACTCCGTGTCCAAAGGGCATAGCGGCGATATAGACCATCCTGACTGCAGTCCGTCGAGCTCCGGCGTCTCCTCCAGTTGTGTTCTCGGTGTTTCTTCCATGTAGTCAGACGGTTGAAGCTGCTCGCTGCGCTGAGCGCGAGGCTTTTATACCAGAGAGGGAGGGGCCTCTTGCATCAGCCCGGGGGGGCGGGGCTTAGCTGGTTGAATCCAGAAGCTTCCTGCTCAAAGGCTCACGCAACCTATCTGCGGATTGCAGCTGAGAGCTGTCACGTAAACCAGGGAAAAGCAACCGCTGCGGAGGATTACGTCAGTCTGAATGCTACAATAGCGTGAAATTTACTTCGTTTACAGGCAGCAAGATATTCTGAACTATATTTAAATAATTTGTGTAATACAGAACTTCCTATCGAGGAATATATAATTCAGGAAATAATACAGAGCGTCTAATAGTTTGCATTTATTTGTGAAGGAAATTCGTCTGGAAACTGAGCCTCGATTTTAATTCAACTCTTCATTGTATTCGGCAAATTTTATACAGATAAGACAAAATATTTGAAAGCAAAATATTTTTTATACTGTTTCAGTATTTTAAACAGTTATATTGTCAACTTAAAACATAGCATAGAAAAATAATCTTAATTATTATTATTTTTGTTTTACATCTAAAGTTATACAGGTCAACTCCTACTGTAGGTTTTAAATCAAAAGTTTTTAATGAATGACAAAAAAAAAAAAAAACATAATAGAATTTCAAGAGTTTTATTGTATTGCCATCTTATCTGCTTTGCTCTTTTGTGACACCGAAAAACACATGTTCAAAAAGTAACATTTAAGATTCTGTTCTTAAAATATAGACTTAAGATTAGGTTTATTCATTCAATAATGAATGAATAATGGATGGAAAATCTCACAATCATGGACTGATTATCATAGTTCAGCTCAGCGGAAATCAGGATTAAAGATATATTCTTCTGGTAAAGTGTGTAATTTCGGTTTTAGCGGCACTATATAATAGTTCTATATTTTGAGTCAACAAAACTAAGCTCGAACTCTCCTTTGTCGTTCATTTAATATTTCTTGTTCATTTTTTATGCTTGATGAATGCAGCTGTACTTTTCCCAAATGTGAAACCTTTCGACACTCACATTAGCCGTGTTGGAAAGATCCTAGACGTGACTCACAGATATTGAGGTTTGGAGTGAAATTCATCTCTGTGTGTAGCGTGTTAAGTGTCGAATGAGGAGCTGATCACCACGGTGATTCAGAATCAAACTTCCCCTTCTGCTGTTGACCACTTACTACAATTGCAATGAGTAAAGTAGCTTCTGTAATTCACTACGGAAGTGAATTACGTCAGAATTCAGATGCATCTGAACCAAACTATTATTTTTATGGGAGCGCTAGTTTAGAAAGTTGGACTGCTGAAGAAATTAAATGGAAACTTTGCCTACCAATACCTTTTGGAGTATGTTGTCCACCCCATTTGCCCAGCTAAAGGTTAATAGTTTTGGCTGGGATGGTGATATGGACATACATTTTTTATAGCGATACTTAGCGGCATTAATGTGATAACAATAAAAGTGACAAAGAAGTATTTATTATGTCTTTTTGTAGGAAACTGTATGGCTGTGAGTTCATGACACAGCAATCAGAGCCCGCGAACATAAACACTGCTCTTGAAAAACATTCCCATATGAAACACGATTCTTTAGGAAACCAATCTCATAATTAAGTCTGATTTGTATCACTAAACTGCACACACTAGATATTTTCAAAGTTATTGGTATTTATTGATGCTCTCATTGGACAAACAGTGGAGGAAGTAGTAAATAATAACAATCCAAAGAACACGGAGCATTTTTTCCTTTAAAACATCATTATTTGGAATTCATTGTGACAACAATAAATCAAATTCTCCATCACAATAAGAAATCTATCGCGATAAATGATAAACGATACAATACCCATTGTACTGTATCGAGAGTGTCTGCAAACAGCAGCTTTAAAGTCTCGTCACCACTGTTTTTTTTATGTCTGAACTTTGACTAGGTCATTCTAACACGTGAATATGCTTTGATCATTTTATTGTAGCACTTGCTGAATGTTCAGGGTCATTGTCCTGCTGGAAACTGAACCGTCGCCCCAGTTTTTCTTGCTAGGTTACGCTGCACTTACCTGCATCCACTTTTCATTAACTTAAAAGAAAAGAAGAAGAATCGTCTCCACTGCGAGGTGATGCCACCACCATGTTTCCCCATGATGATATTTTCATCAAAATGTGAAGTGTTAGGTCGCACTATCAGGCTCCCCCTTGATTAAATCACACACAGGCGAATATGCTTTGTAAATATGGGAATTTAAAAAGGTAATTGGTTGAACTGAATCGACTGAAATCGGAGTTCTGTTCTCGGCTTAACAGAGCGATGAAACGTAGAGTAAAATAAATGCTATGAATACTTTTGAACTACACGTTGTACCTTTAAACTGTCCGTTTTTTTAACTCCAGAAATCTTGAGTGATTTGTGAATGTTTGTCCTCGGTAAGCCCAGCTGCTTCGTGTGAATCCAGGTGATTTAAGGCTTTAAAGCTTCGAGCGTTATCTCGTGTTTGTGTGTAGACTACAGGTGAAGCGAACCCCGCCGTTACTCACAGCCAGGTGACTAAGACTCAGTCTGACTCACGACGGCGTAGACCGTCACTCACACACCTGGTGAAAGACCAGCGGCAGCGTGAACAAGAACTGTTGGGTTTTTTTTAAACTTTCTATTTTTCCCGATCCATGAAGTCATCACCAGAGTCACGTAGAATGACCAGGTGAGCGAGGAGTCGTCTGCAGACTCCAAGTCGGGTTTTTAAACAGAAAACATTCCACTTTTTAACTTTTTATTTATGCTAACAGACCCTCTGTAGCACTGAAAACTGGCCTATTGGGAATATAGTGTGTTTTTCAGGGTGAAACTGACATCTGAGAACAAGTTTGCTCTTGTCTGAAATAGAAATATGTGAAACTAGTTCAACATAAGTCAAACAGATGGAAACAAGGTCCTTCCTTTAAGGTCCAAAGTTCGCTGTGCTGGCGTGACTTGAAGGGGGAGGACGTCTTTCTCAGGTTATTCTCGTTCACCTGAGTCACCCTCCCCAGAAATGCTGTGGCTGTGACGCCACGGCAGGCGGCCAATCACAGCCAGAGCTGCTGCAGTCTGACAGAGAGAGAGAGAGAGAGAGAGACGGAGCACCAAGGAGGAAGTGTCTTTCTGAGGAAGTGTAGGGGAATTACAGAGTGTGGTCACGCCACTGTGGTCACGCCACCAGTACACAGCAGAATTTGGGAGTATTTCCTGGATATTAAAATCATCCAAAGTTTTAGCAGCTAAGAGTTAGAGAACGAACATAGAACGAAATAGAGCCGAGTAACATCCTTGCAGCACTCCTTGTTAAATTGTTACTTCATGATGATCGGATGTTTTCAGTGTTGACACATCCGGTCTGTGGACAGGGCAGTTTAGCACATGGATGCCCTTACAACACAGTCACACTGTTTGATACGCTGAAAACTAAACTAGAAAACTAATGTTGTGAGATGTTTTTTTTTTTTTTTTTGCAGATTCAATATCTACTATACGGAAGAGGATTAGGGCCACCGAAAAAAGAAAAAAAATTCTGACTTTAATCTCAGAATTCTGACTTTAATCTCAGAATTCTGACTTTAATCTCAGAATTCTTTTTTTTTTTTTTTTCCGGTGGCCCTAATCCTCTTCCGTACTACTAAGCCAAAAATACAAACAAAATCAGTTTCTTTTTTTTCATTTTGAAACAGCAACAACACAAATATGTTGGGTTTTTTTATACACAGATGGTGTAAAAATCAGTATCTGCATGTTTGCTTTGGTTCTGGTCAAGTCAAGTTTATGTGTGTAGGACATTTTAGCAACAAGAATGCAGTTCGAAATGCTTTACATCATTAAAACATCAGACAGTCACCAATGGTGAAAGAAGCAATAAACATTACATTTTGTTAAATGCCTTCATCAAAATTGTTATGCTCATTAAATATATTGATAGATATTCCAGTTAATACTAATGAAAGGCAACTAAAGACAGGTGGGTTTATAGCACTGATTTCAATGAAATCTGTTTCCATTGACCATATAATTTCTCAAACTGGAATTCCGAAAATAAATGATGGAAACATGACAATTTAGAAAAAAAAACTTGTTTTTCGCAAAAACAAAAATTGCATGATGGGATTTGTCGGCTGTGTGTATTTCACTAAACCGCAATGGGAACACTTGTCACACGAGTCACATGGTCAACAACCGGATGTTACTGCTGATGAAAACGACAAAGAAGACGACACCAGGACGCGTGGCATGATTTTAATGAACAAACTTATTCACGTGTGATTTTCATTTTGTTTCGCAGTTAATGGAAACGCCATAATTGTGTTTTTTTTTTTCAACATTTCGGAATATCGACAAGTCTTCACGTACATTTGTAATGCGAACACTGTTACTGTTTCGGGTGTTTTTTCTGTTTTCCGAAAGTTTGTTCCAGATTTGTGGTGCGTAGAAGCTGAATGCCGCTTCTCCGTGTTTGGTTCTGGTTCTGTGGATGCAGAGCAGAACCAGAGGACCTCAGTGCCGTGGTCTGGAAGATTGATACAGCAGCAGAACCTGACACAGAACCTGATACGGAAGCCGTGCCGGGGAGAATCAGCTGTGAAGGTAGAGAGATTGTGTTGTTTAGAAGGAACCAGAGGGTGAAAGGCTGTTTGGATCAGGAAGGGAACGATAGGAGGTGCAGTGATTTCCATCCAGATTTTCTTTCGTTGTGTTGAATATTGACTTGAGTTAAACATAAGTTAAATTTCAGATGTTATTTCAACATTTACAGCCTGTTCTCAGTTGGAAGACTCGTCTTCTGAAGCTCATGTCTGGCGGTGGTGACTTTCAATTTTGATTGTTTGGACTGACGAGTCGATCAAACGACATGGGGACTGAACTTATGCAGCGTCTTTCCGCTCCTACTGGCCACTCAAAGCACTTTACATTAGAGCCGCATTCACTCACATTTATACCAATATGCAAATCAGTAGGCAAAGTGGGGTTAAATGCCTTGAGACACATGGACACGTGACAAGAGGAAGTAAGCTTGAAACCGTCAGAGTACGACTATATGAGTCACAGTCATCAGGTGAACAGATCGAAATGTTGTCTTACAACTGAATCCACTCCTCCCATTCTAAAATTGTAATTTCAAGTGTAAAGACGTTCATATTTATTGGCTGAACTTGGCATCTTCTTCACAGATTCTTTGTCTAAAATCTCAAGCTGAAGGCAAATGAGAATTTAAAAAAATACCTTAGGGAGATAAAAGCTGGTGTTTTTGTAGATTTAGATTCTTTTTTTTTCTTCACAGCTTGCAGATGATTGCGTTCTGCCTTTGTTATTAATCTGAGGAGTGTAAACACTGGCCCACTGACCTGGTTGTGACCGTCCGTCATCAGCAGTGCTGGCTGTGTCAGCTGCTGGTGCTGCTGGTGAACAGGTCTGACCTGCCTGCTGTAGTCTCACATGACTGCAGCCACGAGGGCCTTGCTGTTGTTTTTGTTTTTTTTAATTATTATTCTTATTTGATTAAAGCACGCTAAGATCATCAGCATGACCAGGTCAAGTTTTATGCTATCATGTTAATTCTCATATATAAAGATGTGTGTGTGTGTGTTGAGTTAGAATGTCTGTACTGGGACGTTAACTCAGGCCTATCTGGGAAACCGAATACATTTATCTGTGTTTTGGCCTTTTAGTCAAGCAAATGCTTTTTAACGTCACTAAAAAGGATTCATTATATTTTAAGAAACTCCGACCGTAGTCGAGATTTGACAAAACCCAGTATGTGTGTTTGCGTGTGAACATGGGAAAACAGATTTAGGTCCCGCGCATTACAGTCTCCGCCAAATAACGAGCCAATACATTTAATTTAACATGATTCCCAATCGACATTGTCTCGTGTTTTATTAGCTTTACATTTTAGCAAGCTGTTTAAAAGTAGTTCAGTTTGTATATCTGTTCACACATAAATGAATCTCCTGACACCATGTTCAATGGGCTTTTTGCACGTCAGCTTCCGCGTTCGGGGGAAAAGGGTCCCGGTCGTTTCCGGGGTGCCCAAAGTCGGTCCTGGAGGGCCGGTCTTGGTCCGTTTGGCGAGGCGTGAACGCGCAATCGAACTCTGATGCGGACCAAAACTCTGGTCGGCCTAAAAAGTTTGTGCAGCGTTCAACTGCAATTCAAGAAGCACAGGAGGTGGAAGGAGATGAAGATGTTTTGTATTTTTAGTTGGGGCAAAAATATTACAGGCAAGTTCAAATCTTACAGTTGAAAAATGTTGGGTACAAGAAAGTATTTGTTTTTTAATAACCACACTTTTTACATTTTCTTTAATTTCATTTACACAGGATCACATCTAACCCATGACTTCTCCTCAAAAGTGAACTTTGCTGCACCAAAATCTGCTTTTTATTCATTTATTAAAACTAACTAAATAAGATTTCTTTGAAAGAACGAGTTTACACAAACAAAAGATATATTTTTTCACTTCTTCAAGTAAAATGTTCCAGTTTTCACAACATGACTGGTTTTCTGAATACAGGTTGCAGAATAATTTTTTTTTTTTTGCTGTAAGAAATACAGAGATTTGTTTTCTTTTTCTGTTTATCATTTATACATTTATACACCTGTAAACTTTGTCCAAATTCTAACCTACGTTTGAATAAAATAAGTTACAGAAAAAAACCACAAACGCCTAAAAGTCTTGCGTTTGGTGATGTATCAAGCTTAAATAATCAAGTATCGGTATCAGTATTGGCAATACTGGCTCAGGTTTTACTTCGTACTGGATCAAAACCAAAATATTGCGTGTAGCACGCCTCTAGCACAGAGCATGTTCAACAGGATTAATAATACATTTGAAAATAATAGTTTTAGTGATGAGAGGCCAACACTAAAATGCACCTAAATAAATATGATTCGTCTCTGTGGGATGAATCACAGGGACAGAGGAAGTTAGTTTTATTCTTTGGACCCAAGTGAAGCGAGTTCTGCAGTAAACGGAGGGTCCATGATGCTGTGGGCTTGCTTTAATTGATTTAACACATTTTGGGGGGGAAATAAAGAAAGACACAGTAAACAGCTTCGCCGATTCAAAGTCTGTTTGTTTTAAAATCCAGATTATGAATTTCGTAAGCAGGAAACTCACGCAACAGCAACACAACACAGGTTGATAATGACAAGTCAGACTGCTTTAAGTTCTCCAATGAGTGTTGACTGAAATCCAGGAACTAGTCTGTGGGGCAGGGCAGTGGTGTGTGTGTGTGTGTGTGTGTGTGTGTGTGTGTGTGTGTGTGTTCCTCTGCCCGTGGGCTTCAGTTTAAGTTGCTCTGAAGCTGTCTGTGTCCTCGACGGGCCCTCTCAGAGGCTGAGGCCTGTCCAGGCTGATCATCAGCGTGGGCTCTCGGCTCATTTGTTCAGAGTTGTGCCAGTCCTCCACCTCCACGGGTTTGTTGGTCTCCCGCTGCGGCGCTCCGTTCAGACAGAACTCCTCTTTGTTCTGCTGCTCCAGATGCCGCAGGATAGTGTTGGACAAGAAGTTAGGGTCGTCCTCGTGCTCATCTACAGGAGGAAGATGCATTTCAACCTTTGTTTTAGGGTTTCAAACTATTCTATTTCACTCAGTAACTTCATGTGATTTCTATTGTCGCTGTTGGTTTCTGAGATTCTGAAGAAGCTTTGAGAAAACGTTTCCCCTCGTAATTCCATCTCACAGAAAAGAAGTAATATTGATTCTCACATTTTCCAAACATGATTCTGGGGTTGCAGGGATTAGATCAGAGTATTTCTCATGTTTGCGTTTCTCAAATCCCCCTTGGCATTTGCAAAACAGGAAACGCATTTCTCAAAACAATTTGTACAAACACCAAAACACCATTTCTCAAAATCCTTAGTTCATCTCTCAAAAGTAAATATCTGCGTCGGTGAACATGTCAGTGTCTCAGAATGGCAAGTCCTGGTTTCATTGCGTTCGGATATGACACTTTGATTAGTCATGTTGTCGATATTGCAATGTACCCAAGGGGGATGGATGTTCTCTCTTAAACTATGTATGGCTAAAGTTTTGATGACAGGAAATGTAAATTGTTATTATGGGTGATCAATGGCAGGAGACTGGACGAAATTCATGCTTATGCTTATGCATCACAACCTCTCTCCTTTTCCTCTTCTTCTTCTCTGGCTGCTGACCGCGTCCAAGTCCTTGTCCTTCCATTGTCAGAAATGTAGCACTGTGTTGTACTCTGGCTATATACACTAGATATTTGCTAGTGGATGGTTAACGAGATGCACTTTCAACCTATTTCAGAAAATTGGTCGATCTAATGCTTCACACACTGACACATTATGACAACTTTTTCAAGTATTCTGCATGTTAAGACTTATTCGACGAACTTTTGCTTAAATGTGGATGTTGAGACAATTCAACAGAGACCCGTTTAATATTCATCTCAATCAACTTGAGTAAAACCAATTGAAAATGTAGAAAAAAAGCAGATAATTGTACATAACCACTTACGCAGGAATATAAAACTGCTTTTTTTTTATGTTCAATGGCTTGACGATTGAACAAGTAGTTTTGAGACTTTCAGTTCTGTTGTGAGAAATGCCCCAAAGCGACTGAGAAAAACTGTAGAGGCAGTTTGGTACCTTTGATCAGGATGAGTCTGTAGCGGTTGCGGCACTCCAGAGACTGGTCCAGAACGTCCCTCAGGGTCCGGTAGAAGAGAAGGACCTGCTGCCTGCGCTCAGACGCCCCAAAACCTGCGCTTCTCTCCTGGGACATGCGGTACAGAGTCAGCAGAGGGGTCGCATACTCCACAGCGCAGTCATGGGCCTGGTTACACACAGACAAAAGGCAGGGTTTTAATTACATCACAGCACAATATTAATAACGTACATTATTTTTCTGAAATGTTCCTCCAAGTCCAAAAGTTCAGAAACATGAATAAAGACGGGCACTAAGATGGAAACATGTTTCATAGATTATTTTTGCGGTATAATGAGTGTAATTATTCAATTATTCAGATGACGCTGTTATGGTGCCTCAAGTTCCTTGTGGGTGAATTTTAATGTTTGGCCACAAGGTGGCGGTAATGCAGGGGGGAAAAAACAAGCTGCCAGAAGAGTTTCAATGCCACTATTTTTGATTTTGAAGGCATATTTTGTCATTATTGCGGAATTTTGCTAATAGAAATAACTTTGATTGTAACTGGGCTAGAACAGGAGAAGCTTTGTCTGATTCCACTTCATACAATAAGACAAAAATATGTACGTTTGATTTTATTCCACGTACTCGTTGACGACGAAGTCCTTCTCATATCCTGTGAAACTTTTAAGCTTCAGGAAGAATAACAAAAGAAAAACAAATAGAATATTTACTTATTTTATATTATACTAGTAAAAGTCTGAAGTGACTACACTCTCTTATACTTATGGTGTAATTTAACCTATGATGATCGTCAATTATCAGAGCACAAAAGCTAAAAACAACTATTTTTAATTTTGTTATACTTTCTTATGTCCTAGTTTTTAAAATAAAAATGAAATTATCAGCTGGTCGAAGCTTCACACTAAAACTCCGGAAACATTGGAAACCAGCCACATAATTCTGACTGATAAATCTGTTATGAATTTGATTTAAACCTCTAAATACTAATGTTTTCATTTGCTTTGAAGAAATTGTTGCTTTTCCATTCAGACAAGCCCTCAAATTTGAGTATTTGCCAAATATCCAACAGGTTTTCTAGAACCTGTTGGAGTGAATAAAGTTCACATTACAAATGGCACCGTATTGGAAAAGGTGCCATTTGTGGCTAAAACCCATTCATGTTAATCGCAGCACAAACACTCAGCAGACTCAGAACACCTGAGAAGTGTGTTTTCTTTACGTTCACCTACCTTCCCGCGCTTGTCCTTCACCCTGTAGACGCTGTGCTTGTAGACGCGGCCCCGGACCCCGGCCCTGTCCAGCTCGCTGTTCGGGAGGCTGTCGTAGAACTGGATGTTGCCGTCTTCGTCCTCCAGCTTGTGCGATATGTTGGCGTTAAGTGGAATGAGGATGAGGAGCTTCTGGGAGCCGCGACCCCAGAAGCTGTCGCGATGAGAGCCGCGGAAAGAATCGATGGACTTCTCCAAACCTGCACGGATCCATACAGACTCTCTTAGAGCTAACCTTGTACAAGTATTTATAAACCCCCCACTGAACTGTTATGGTACCGACACAAACATCACTGTGTTTTATTCAAGTTCTAGAAAACCTGTTGGAGTGAACAAAAACTTACAGTTTCAACTGCAGTGAAAGATATTTCTACAATATTGTGCCGTTGCCCGTCAGTTTCGTGACATGTCCCGGTAATATGCTGTAATAATGTTCACTTTGCTGACATCTAGTGGCAGAAGTAGGTACTGCATTCAAGAGTCTGCCATTATTATTGAAAGCATGGCTTTCTCTCAGCAACACTCCAACCTCTTCAAGCTGGAGATGATATTTGAAAGCATTGTTGGTATGTAACCAAAATTTGCAGTTAATATTTCTGTTTATTAAAAGTAATTCAGCTAATTAGGAGACAGCGTTTATTTTACAGGAACTTTTACAAGTTTGAGCTGCAATATGTTCTCCAGAGCAAATTTATTGTAGATTTAAGTGCTGTATTAATGAAAGTTTATATGTTCACTTCTCAGTTTTACCATAATTCAATTGGCATTAGTTAAGAGAACACAGCTGGTGTGGTCATTTTGGAGAGGAGCTTTTCTGAATGTCGACTCCAACAAGGCAATGAAGGATGAGGACAGGACAGACATATTGACTCAACAGGTTAAAAACAAATGCATACTACACTTCCCAAATTGTTTTTTTTTATAGTATTTGGAAAATCCTGAACCCTTCTATTTCTGATTCATAAATATTCACTGCTATGAAGCTAAATCCAAATAGAAGACCCTGAAGTTTGTGGCTGTAACATGAAACGATGTGGAAAAGTATGCTTGCGTGTATTTGTGCTCCGCTACTGACTTGGGAGCACCAACTGCAGGTAACCGAGGTAGAAGGACCAGGCCAGGCCGTGCGCCACGTTCATCTTCCTCTCCTCGCAGATGTCCGACACCTCCACCTCCGACGGACCCTGCACAGCCACACACACGGACCTCAGCTCAGGAGACAGCGGAGTCCTTCCGAAATATTCGGAGCAAACTAAAAAGGCCATTTAAGGACCTTCTTTTCTGAGTAGCAAGAAAGTTGTTTTTACAATCAGCTAGAAGGCAAAGAACAGACACATCTGACCTCACAATGAGTCTAAGGAACAAATAAGCAGAGCCCGTTCTTGGTAGAGCGTAGAGTCAACTGTTAGTTGCCTGGAGCAACCAATGGTTGGCTCTGAACGTAGGGTTTAGGCACATTTTAGTCTTTTTGAATGACAACAAAGAAGAAGCAGAAAAACTCCTACTGTGTGTGTGTGTGTGTAGTCTGTATCTTACCAGGACTCCCAGGCATTTGAAGAGCGCGTAAAGCACAGGAACCAGAACAACGAGCTCCCAGCTTTGGCCTTTGTGCATCAGAGAGTGCCTGGTGAGGTACAGCAGGAGGGCGGCCATTGCTGCCGCCAGCAGAGTCTTGGGCCCCAATCCACAGGCTGGCAGGACGTGGCCGAGCAGCGACCGACCTCGGTACCTGACAAACGTCAAGAAGGAAAGCACGAAGAACGAAGTCACAGGTCCAAACAGACACATGTACTATGGTAGCACAATTTAAATCCTCCAACAGGACAAGTCGGGGACAGAGGGACCAATATCAACTTTTCTACATGTAAAATGTTACATTACAGCAAAATAACATCACTCTGAAAACGCCATCCTAGAATGGTACTGGATCATGCTGCGTGGTTATTGTTTTCAGTAGAGACAGGGAAGCTAGTCAGAGTTGATGGCAACATGGATGGAGCTTAACACATGGGGACAAAACTTGCTAGAGGTTACAAAAGACTTGATAATGAGACTTTTATCAGACTGGACTCAATGCTTAATAGCAATGCAATTAGGCTTGTTAGGTTTCTCTATGATCTGACCTCAAAGTACAAAAGTAATATTGAAATATCTAAAGTGTCTAATAACTGACAGCCATGAGAGGAAGTCTTTGTCAAAACGCCAAACCGAGCTGAAAGTTAGTGAAGACATCAAGACATGCTAACCTTGTGTTTGAATGGTGCAGCAGCTCCTCAAGCAGCAGATAGAGTCCATGCAGCAGGGGCCCAAGAGTCACTATGAGTGTTGCTAAAGCTACCAGGTGAATTAGCCTACCAGGAGACAGAAGCAGGAGTCCCCCGGTTGCTATGGTAGCCACCAATGCACCGCAAACTTTTGGTAAACTTCCACGAGGTGACGGGATAAGAGCGTCCTCATCTCTAAGGCAATGCATCTGTCCGAAGATTAAAAAAGAAAGTCTGTGAGCTCAGTGAGGTACGCTAAAAAAAACCCAGCAGAACTTACCAAGTATTTTTGTCTAGTTTTTTAGTGCAAATATCTAACCAACTTAATTAACTTGTCTTGAATATAGATAAGGGACTAGTTTATGTGTATTGATGAAAAATACTCACTTATAGAGGCAGTGTTATGTTTTCCAGGCACATAGTTCCATTTTATAGAACCATCAAATAACTTTAACTTCAGTTGTTATAAAAACACAGAAGCTTGATGACTGCCGGAGCTTTGTCATTGTAGGCGGAGCTAGGTCCACGCAGGTGTTTTGCACAGCTGAATGGTTGTCATGGGAGATGAAAGGAAAAAGGCAACACTCCAGGTATGTTTTTGATGTGGGAATAGCATTATAACATGTTGCAAAGCTCCAAAAAAGAAATTTTACATCACACTGCCCCTTTAAAACAACCTTATACATCTTGCTAAAAAAGTCACTTGTAAGTTAGTTTTGTCTTATTTCAAGTCTTATAAGATATTTAAAGCAAATTGTTTTGAATTTTGTGTTTTCATAATCTGAAATCTGGTCAGACACCACAGTTTGAGTCTTTCCTCAAAAGGATGGTGGTTTCTCTTTCAGCTAATAATAGAGCTCCAGGTGCAGAGGAGCTTGCAAAACAAATGTGGCGAGGCGTGCAGTGAAATTGAAAGCTTATTATGTTTGCAAATCAGACATTTGCCATATGTGCTGCTGATTTAAATATCTAATCCAAGTTTTCAGCCTGCAGCTCTTTGAGAATCAACCTTGGCTGTTGGAAAATGTTCTGAAAAGATTTCAGGCTGTTTTTCAGAGTCCGCTAAAGAAATGGAAACAAATTGTGACTGAATGACATCCTGTGAAAATAAAATACGCAAAGAATTGACGTAACCTGTTTTTCTTGTTCTGTGAACACAATATGATGGTCAGAGCTTAAAGCGGTGGATTAGAAAAGCGGAGCTATCTCAAAACCGCTGACCTGAGGGGTGGTCAAAATCTCTGTGTTCATAAAATGCAGCAGAGGAAGAACTACAAAGTCAGCACTAAAAAAAATATGTTGTTAAACCAGAGAAAGAGAAATAAATGAATGCAGGGACTCACCTTGGTCTCTCTGGTTGCTCTGACTGAAAGACTGGAGTGACTTCTGTACTGCAATGAGCCTCTTCTGCCTCTGCCCGTCTGAGTCCGCCTCCTTCAGCCACTTTCAGTTTCTTCTAAGCACCTTCATTTGTTTTCTGTGTAATAAGTGGGTTGGCCCAGGTTGGTTTACACAGAGATCAGGTCAGACCTTGTTGGAACGCTGATCGTAATCAGCCTGAGTCATGGTAAGGGACGGAGATAAAACACTAGATCTTATGGTGGCTTAAAGATTACAAGTGCCCAGCATATGTTTCACACTAGTGTTATACAGTTTTGTGGTTTTCATTATAGTTTAGCATGATTTCATTCAGTTGGCTTTTAAATTAGTTTTTAAGGTGTGTTTGTTAGTCATTAGTTTAACAGTGTTTAGTTTCAATTTCAGTTTTTCTCAGTTACGGTACTAGTTTCAGTTTTGTCATACTTTTAATTTTTGGTGCAGAAGTCAAAAAGTTGAAAGTATTGTGATTATGTTTGTTTACATCGATTGTGTAATGAATACTCAACAAAAAATAAAATAAAATAAAATAAAAATGTTTGAAATTATTGCTGAACAAAGAAGTGACTCTGGCGCACCAACTTTACTGTCGCCATTTTGCGGACTAGCTTAAGTGCCGCATGTGTGGAGTGCCGTAATTTGCCGACAGCTGACATAAACTGCTCTTGTTGGGGGGAACTGGGGGGGATCAACTTCTCATCAGTTCGGAAGACGGATAAATACATTCATAAACACGTAAGCTAAGGATATTATATCTGTAATTTCAGTATTTTTAGATGGTTTTATAAACGCATGATAGTTCCAGGTGGTTATAGTTTAATTACCGTTTTTATTTCAGATAACGAAAATGTTTTCTCAATTTCAGTTTTTATTATGTCGTTAGGTTTAGGTAGATGTGCTAACCTTGATTCACTCTCCCTGAGCCTACACTTTAAAAGGAAACATTTCAACAAGTTTTATTGTGTTTTAAGTGGTAATTGTGCACAATGATGCTTCGTATAGCCACTTGTTTTGGCGCCACGTCTCTGCAGAGTTAAAGAAGCTGTAGTTTTAGGAGTATTTTTTTTTCTACACTGTACTATTTTACTTCTATTTGAGTAATTTTAATATTTTTTTTCCCCCCACACAACAATAGTCTTCAGTCTGCCTGTTCACGTTGATGCTTTCCGGACAGAAACTGTGTGAGTTTGTCCTGGCTCCCAGCACAGTGACGGTGAAACGAGTGGGAAGAAAACCTCTCTAACTGCGAAAGACTCGGGGACAATCGGAAGCCTTTTTCGAACAAGTCCAGATGTGCTGTGGAAGGTTTGATTCCTCCTTTCCATGGAGTTTAATTTTGATGCCCGTGTCTTTCTTGGGAAGTGTGTGGGTTTGTATGGGCGTGGAGCTCTGCGCCGTCTCCTTGCACGACCGTTTAAAAAAAGAGTCGGTTGTGCAAGCTCACCTTGTTGTTCTCTCACCAAGTCCTCCAGGGCTTTTTCCCCAGCTGCTGATTACTCTGACTAACAAAACACACTCTACTGGAAGTCTCAATCTGCTCTAGCCGCCTCCAAACTGTCAATTGAATTGGATCCTTCTTTAACACCGGGGTGTCAAAAGTGTGGCTTGAGGGTCATTGGTAGGCCTTCGTATTGATTTTATGTGGCCCCTGATCACAGGCTGTGTTTCCATTACAGAAATTTGGCTGTTATTCAGTCAATGTCGAAAAAACAGAACTTTATGTTTCCATTGAATAAGAAACAATTAAAATCGCACGAGACAAGGTCTATCCAGCACATGCGTGACGAGTACATTGGTGAGTGTGATCAGTGTGGGGGGGTGGCTCAGCGCAGCCGTGTGACCCTGACCTCCCTTCGAACTTGCCAGGTGAGCAGTCAGAGATTGTCTCCTACAACTTAAAGACACCGTGTTGTTTTCCTGTCACGGACGAAAATCAAGACTTTTGTCAATCGATCTCTCTAACGTCTCCATGGGTGTGAGCAAAAAAAAAGAAAAGAAAAGTGAATATAGCACCAAAATGATGTTTCCTCCGGCTTCTTCCCATAGTCCAAAGTTTATATTATTCTTATATATACACACACACACATGTAAGGAACTTTGTATGCGTAACTGAAAACGTGAGATTATGTTGTTTCATACGATGTTGACATGTTTAGTCATGTTATGATGCAATTCCTGCAACGGTGCTTGTTGTGATTGTTTTGCATGTTTGCAGTGTAATTCATCAGTGTTACTGATAAGAGCTAATTTAGCGAGCTGAACGTCGCATATGACGTAGAAATTATATGTATAATTACTTTATGTTCTTGCTGTTGTTGTGTTGCAGATACCATACAGCTGGTTTTTGTCAATTAGATGGAAACTGCAAACCTTCAGCAAACTCTGCCAAATTAAGAGCCCTAGAGATGAGGAGCCAGGGAAACGGTCTCAATTTATTACAGGCAACGCCATGCCATAGATGATTGATTTTACTTATTTGATTATTTCTGCTACTGAATTAAGCTGTACTGACCCTTGCAAAACTGCCTTCCTAATAAAATATTTAGCATAAAGAAAATCTAAAAGATGTTGTGGACATTCAGTTAATGAGTCACCTTAAAGTTCTTTGATGGTTGTAAAATAGCTCTGATGTTTGATTCTGGAGAGGAAAAAGTGGAAAATGTTTTTAGGTTGCTGGTAGCCCATATGTAAAACAACATCCTTGGGACTCGCCGAGTCACTAAAACCAACCTGGTTCTGTACCAAGTGCCAGTTGTCATAAAGAGAAGAGCGACTGTTAACAGGTGAGCTCTGTGAAACTAGTTGGCTGCAGGCTGCTCAGTCTAAATGACAGGGGGAAGAAGGTTGGGACACCTGGATGTAGTTCGTCAGGAACCAGGCGACTCTTTTCTCGATGCCAGCTTAAACAGAGTTTACTTCAGTTCTGGACAGGATAAAACCCAGCAGATTTAGGAAACTCAATTAACCCGACAGACGGAGAGCTGGTAGCACATCTCCTCTCTCAGAAGAGGAAGTAGAGAGTGAGAGAGTAGAGAGACTGAAGAGGGGGGGGTGTTGCGCAACAACAATATATAAAATTTGATCATTAACATAGAGTTAACAAAGATTAGAGAAAATTTTGTTTTGCAAATGTTTATAAAATCTGAACAATTTCCTCCCAGAACCAAATTAATAATGGATAAAGACAATTCATATGGCAGCAGGTACAGAAAACCAAGGTAGAAATCTATTGTTAATCAATTCATGTTAAATAAATGGGAAAAAAAATTACTTATTAAATATTTGGTCATAATTTCAGTTTGAGTCGGGCAGAACTTATCTGTTCGTTCCCATAGCAACGATCAGAAGCAGGACCCTCCCCAGAACCACAGTGACCTCACTGATGAGGTCACAGATGACATCATGAACATCACAACAGATCAAAGAAGTTCTGAGGCTTTAACTGCTTGAATCTCAACACATCAGTTAGAATCCAAACGTTTCAGTGAGATTCAGGTTTTGTGTCTAGAGAGGATTTTTGTGTTTCCAAAATGCCATACCCTTTAACTTTCCCACTTGGTTTTGGACTAGGATATCTGGTGACGACAGGAATGAGGAAAGTATTCGACCATTTCTTTCCTGGAAATGACTCGGACAAAAGTACCTCCAAGGATGTGGAGAGAGATTTGTTTTGGGACGGGATTCCATCAGTTCCCAGAGATCAAGCTGACCCGGCTGGGGAAGTTTGTTCTGCGGCGAATCTGAATCGATTCTCAAGCTCCCAGGATGTTGAGGGAGACTTGTTTTGGGACGGGCTTCCATCAGTTCCCAGAGATCAAGCTGACCCGGCTGGGGAAGTTTGTTCTGCGGCAAATCTGAATCGATTCTCAAGCTCCCAGGATGTGGAGAGTGATTTGTTTTGGGACGGGATTCCATCGGTTCCCAGACATAGAGCTGACCCGGCTGGGGAAGTTTCTTCTATCCAAAGTCTGAGTCCTTTCTCAAGCTCCCAGGATGTTGAGAGAGACTTGTTTTGGGACGGGCTTCCATCAGTTCCCAGAGATCAAGCTGACCCGGCTGGGGAAGTTTCTTCTGCGGCGAATCTCAAAGCTCAGCCTTCGATTTCAACAATTTTATGTCCGGAGTGTTCAGAGAAGACATCGAGAAATGGCACATCCTCCAGGGTCTCTGACCTTAAATGTTCCCCAGCTTCAACACGCAGGAGCAGCAGTGGAGCTCCAGGCAGAGGAGACAAACACAAAACTGCCCTGAACGCAAAAGATGAAGAAAGACTGTTGGAACCACAAGTACCCAGTTCCCAAATAAAACGCTACCCCGGACGGTGCACTTTTACCCCAGAAGAGGAAGAAATTTATAACAGGATGTTACTGATTCCCCCAAAGAAAAACTACACCTTTTGGGATAGCTCAACCTCAGAAGAAGAGGAAATCAGTTGGGACCGGGAGTGTGCCGTGATGGCATAGGGGTTAGCGCGACCCGTATTTGGAGGCCTTGAGTCCTCGACGCGGTCGTCGCGGGTTCGACTCCCGGACCCGACAACATTTGCCGCATGTCTTCCCCCCCTCTCCTTCCTGTCAGCCTACTGTTATATAAGGGACACTAGGAAGAAGAAACATTGAATTTTGTGAATAAACTATCAAAAGTTAACATCCTGTTTGCAGGTTTCTCTCCGGGCGCTCCGGCTTCCTGCCACAATCTAAAGTCATCACTGTTTGGTTAATTAGTTCTAAATTCTCCTTTGGTGTGAATAAAACATCAGGGCTGCACAGTAGCTCAGTGGGTAACACTGCTGCCTTGCAGTAAGAAAGTCCTGGGTTTGAATCCCAGCCTGGTTCTGTCTGCATGGGGTTTTCTGGTTCTCCATGTCCATATGTGGGTTCTCTCCGGGCGCTCCGGCTTCCTCCCACAGTCCAAAAAGATTTAGTGTGATTTATAATGGATGGATGTTAATAATAATAATAATTATTATTATTAATATTACCATTACTATATATAAATAGATATATCTATCCATCTTTGCTGGGGGATTTTAACCAGGCCAACATGAAGACTGTTCTCCCTCACTTCAACCAGTATGTGGATTTTCCAACCAGGGGAGTGAATACTCTAGACTTGCCCTACATAGAGGGTTAAATAAGTAATACTTTTTATTTATTTAACAAAGAGATTAACGATAGAATTTATTCTCATCTGTATCGCTCAAAAATGCACAATACGTCTATAAACAATTTTGGAGAATTATCCACCTTATTCCTGGAAGGTTTTTTGGGGGGTAACTGTTGTGCTGCTCCTGGTTGTACTCTAATCAGACCAAGTTTAGTTTGTGGCTGCAGCAAGTTTTCATCGCCTACTGACAGATAAGGAAACAAAAAGAACTTGGCTAAAAATTCTAAACTTGAACAGAGAGCCCAAAATGCTTCATATGTGATCATTTCACTGTGTGGACAAAAAGCCAACGGAAGAAAACCCGCATCTGCATCCGAAGCAACTGAGTCAGTGAAGTAGCTAAACATGCTAGTGCGGGTTATTTGCGGCCATTTCTTCAAGTCGCCATCCCTCCCCGCATTAGCTGTAGGTAGCGGTAAAACAATATTGCCACATTTAAGCTTTGATAGCTGGAGTTCCCACATGTTTTATAGCCTAAAAGCTCTGACGAAAGCCGGTTAGCGAGTTGCTAACATGTAAACAAACGGCGGTTCCGGTTTGCGGCGGAAGTCGCGCCCACAAATCACGCAAAGCCTCATGGGGGCTCGGAATAAGGTGGATAAAGAAGTACGTAAATATTCCCTTTTCCAACGAAATAACGTCTTTGCCACTTCGGCACAAGCATAGTGACAAACGTTCAGAGGATGAAAACACTAGACTCCGAGTAAAAATCATATGACCCAGCTTTTCACCAGCATTTAAACGCACCACTTATGCACAAATCTGAGGCTGTTTGAAGCGTGAAATGAGTCAAAAATGCTTTTGCCCTCATAACCGGATCAGTGCGTAAATGCAGTTTTATCTGTGTATCAGGCGACTCGTGCGTACTTCTTTAATATTTGTAGGACTAAGAGGGTTTGAATTCCTAATGATCAGATTTGTGAGGTTGTAGTTAAAAAAAAATTGTGTGCAGAAATTTAACGTTTGTATGAATTATAATTGTGTACTTTTATTTTTTATATGTAATTTCTTCATATTTGTGTATGCATTTGACCACATATTTACAAGTACCCAGTGTTATCCACAGGTTTTCTTTTTACGGTTTACAAATAATGTTTCACAGATAAGTAGGAAAAAGACAAGTAAAAAAAGGAGAGGAGGCAATGACAAAAGAAGAAGAGCTTGTATAGATTCTGAAGAACCCTTTGCAGTGGTCAGTGTGTTTGTGTGCGCTTGTATATGCTACATATAGAGGACATTTTTCACCAACAATCAAAGATCATCTGTGGAGTGACAACATTTTCCCGTCTTCACTTTTTAATTTCAATTCTAGAAGTATGGTGTGGATTATTTTTTATTGATTAGTTTTGATTAAGGTTAGGAACACACTCAGTTGTTAGGATTAAGGAAAAATATATGTATTGACTTCCATTTGGCATAAATGGAAGTCAATACACAGAGAGTCCTCTGAGTGGTACAAGAATGTGTGTGTGCTCAATGAAAAATAAAGACTCATAATCCATCCCAAAGGTTCATGCATATTTTATTCAAGAGTAAAAAAGTGGATCGTCCCATGGGCCATGCTTACAGTGATGGCAGAACATTTAATGCTACGTGGACAGATCATTTTGCTTTCACCGCTGATGAAACTGGTTCACCAGTCTGCTTAATATGTGGCGAAAGACTGGCAAACAACAAGAAGTCAAATGTTGAAAGACATTTCAAGAGCAAACACTCTGTCTTTGCTAAAAAAAATATCCCGAGGGAGAGGAGAGAAAAAAAGGCCGTTTCGGAGCTGATGCGAAAGGCTGAAGCGTACGGAGCCCCATAGGGGACAAGGGGATTTTTTTTCTTTTGCATTCCCTCGCAATACTGTACTGGTCAGTTATGCAGCATAATTGAATACTGTAAGCCTTTCTTACGGTGGGCGCCGTACTTTATGCTTTAATATAAGGTTATGTGAGGTTTTTCCATGAATGTTAGTATCTTTTTGTGAAATATCTGAAGTTTTATATCTTTCTTTAGGATAGAAAGGCGCCACAAACCTACGATATAAACAGAAACCTTCCGTAAGTAGGAAAGAAATAAAATCACATTATAATTTGGACTATTTCTGAGTTATTATCGCGGGTAATAAATCATCTGACAGTTTTGATTGTGTCTCTGTTGTGTTCGTAGTCTGAATGGTTTAAAGAGCTGCTTTCAGTGCCGCTCCATCTCAGCCTTAACAGACATAAACATGCAGGAAAAAATAAATCGATTTTCAATCAGTGTTTTGCACCAAACAGTTAATAATAATAAACAAGTTTTCACTGAGGCTCTGTAAGAGCCATATGAATGAAATAAGTAATTATTGATATGACAGGAGCAGGAGGCTTTGACACTTAGGTGTGTCGACGTGGGAGTGACGTCACCAGGTATGAATGGGAAGGATACTGGCTTTGTGTGTGTGAGGAAGCGGTGAGCGGGGCGGTCAGTCCTTGCAAAGTTTGGAGCCTGATCATCAAAATGGAATAAATCGATAATTGTGACAGAACAAAGAAAAGGTTTGGAGTTGATTGATACACAGACAGATGAGATTCCCCGAGTTAATCCAGAGTTAATCCCTTTACCATCATTAGTTTGTCGTGTTTTTAATAATAAAAACTTGTTAATAGTAAAAACTGTTTGGTGCAAAACACTGATTGAAAATCGATTTATTTTTTACTGCATGTTTATGTCTGTTAAGGCTAAGATGGAGCGGCACTGAAAGCAGCTCTTTAAACCATTCAGACTACGAACACAACAGAGACACAATCGAAACTGTCAGATGATTTATTACCCGCGATAATAACTCAGAAATAGTCCAAATTATAATGTATTTTTATTTCTTTCCTACTTACGGAAGGTTTCTGTTTATATCGTAGGTTTGTGGCGCCTTTCTATCCTAAAGAAAGATATAAAACTTCAGATATTTCACAAAAAGATTCTAACATTCATGGAAAAACCTCACATAACCTTATATTAAAACAGAAAGTACGGCGCCACCGTAAGAAAGGCTTGCAGTATTCAATTATGCTGCATAACTGACCAGTACAATATTGCGAGGGAACGCAAAAGAAAAAAATTCCCCATGTCCCCTAGGGGGCTCCGTACTACGGGACACAGAAGCAGACTGCGCATTTTTTGGTTTGCTTGGTTCGTTCAGTGCCGGTGGATAATATTTGGATAAGTTTAGATTTTTATCTCCTGAATAAGAGGAGGACAGGTGACTGCATTCTGTTTCTATGTTTCCTTCAGTGCTGGTTGGGTAAGTTTCGATTTTTATTTCTTAAATACAAAGACCCAAATAGACAGAGGGTGTTTTGTTTGAAATTGAGCATCAACAAAGTGTAAAATGCGTTTTGTTACATGCAGAAATAAAATTTTGTGTTCTCTGCAGCAGTTCGTTGATTTCATAAACGCAACATAGTATCGATTTTTGTACATAGCATATACTGTAGGTTTTATACATATGACGTCAAAATGGGTTGTGGCTCCAAATGCTTTCTTTTTATTGGGAGGCGGTCCCAAATGGCTCTTTGACTAGAAAAGGTTGCCGACCCCTGACATATACCAACATCAAAGAAGCATTCAGAGCAGCCCCCCCGCCCCCACCTTGGCTCTTCAGACCACCTATCTGTTATGCTAATTCCTGCATACAAGCCCCTGCTGATCAGAACAAAACCTACAGTGAAGCAGGTGAGAATGTGGACTGAGGGGGCCATGGAGGCACTTCAGGACTGTTTTGAGTGCTCTGACTGGGAGATGTTCAAGGCAGCAGCCACTTACAACGACCAGATCAACATCGATGAGTACGCCATGACGGTGTCAGCCTACATCAACAAGTGCACAGAGGACGTCAGCATCACTAAGAACATTATCACCCGGGCCAACCAAAAACCCTGGATGACTAAGGAGGTACGGGAAATGCTAAAAGCACGGAACTCAGCCTTCAAGTCTGGCGACAAGGAGGCACTGAGGACAGCGAGAGCCAACTTGAACCGTGCTATCAGGTTAGCAAAGCGAACCCACAGTCGGAAAATAAAGGAGTTCTTCCACGACACCAGCAACACCAGGAGTATGTGGCAAGGCATAAAGGCGATTTGCTGAAAGTAGCCCTCAGAAGAAGAATGCACATATGATCAGAAACAACAACCAAGTAGCTGTGGACTTTAAATAAAACTTACTTTATCTAAAAGATCTAAAGGATGTCAAGAAAATGCACCTGATTTGGTTTTCTGCTACTGTAGCTCATCTGCTTTTAGGTTCAACATCTTATTCATTCAGACATGGGATTTCTCAGTTATAAGGTGTTGTGAAAATGGTCATTTCAGCTATTATTGCCTTTGTTACCTCTGACATTAATCAGAGGTATCTTCATCCACTGAACCTCAGCTCGCCAGATATTTTGTCCTTTAACCAGAGAGATCTCACTAGACCAAAACAATCCATCTGGTAACTAAATGTCTGGTTTTTGTCTGGTCTGATATTCAGTTTGAACTTCAGCAGGTTGTATTCTCCACAGATAGAGACCTAAATGAACTGGGTTGCTGCCATGTGGTTGGCCAATTGAACAGGTGTATCCAATTAGTTGAGTGGGGAAGTTGTGTGGACATATGACTTTGTTTAGTTCATAGCTGCTGTCTGAATGCAGCCAAAATAAAGACAGTGACAGTCAGTTTTGGCTAGCTTGTTTAACTTGCTCAAAATGAACAAAGCCAACAACTTTTATCCAGATTCAGACACCAGTAAACATCTTTTCACCTTTTACTGTTCGTCCCTTTACACATTATTTAGACAGAAGGAAATTATTTTGTTTTCATAGAGTATTGGAGATTTGGAAGTCATCAGAAGGTGTTACTAATTTATAGATGATATCAGAGCCATTAAGTGTATAAATTGTTTTAATCAAAAAGATTTGTTCATTGATCCTGAAACTTGAAAAAAAATATTTCCAATTGACTTAGATCAGCAGTTTTTTCTGACACACAGCAGCAGAAATATTCATCCACTGCTGTCTCTTGTCAAAATGTGCAGATATTTACTGATGTGCTAATAAACAAACTCAACAGAGACATCGTGACATGACAAACAACCTCACTGATCTTTAGAGAACATTTTTTAATTTGTGATTATTTCTCCTATCCATCTCCAGCACATTGTGTCTGACAAGCAACAGCTGGGTCCGGACCTAAATTTCGGGAACGGCTAAATTAACAGTTTGAGCTGCATTTTTCTCAGCTGACAGTGGAAATGTTACCACAGCTTTGTTTGACAGCTTCCATACAAATCAGGAGGAGAAAGTTGCTGTTTACCTTGAGAATCTGCATGCTTAGTTATCATCTAAGTGCATTCAGCCGACGGAGTCACACGCCAGCCAAGCCAACAGATTGTCCAGAAGACGTGTGAGAAACTGAGTTCTGCACAGACTGTGTCAGATGTAAAACAGTCCTGTACAGTCTTGGCATCTTGATTGTTGTATTTGAAGGTTACGTTGCGGTTGTGACAGTCGGGTTGGAAACATGACACTTCTGTTGTGTTAATATTTTAAGTCACAGCATCATAAATTAATCCAGACTACCTGTAGACAAATCCTGGTTATCTTTTATAAAGTGCCATTGTAAAGTTTTAGACCCCTGGAATTTGTTTTACATTATGTTGCATCTCATCCAGAGACTTCAGCGTGTTTAATTTCAGATTGACCATCTTCAGTTCAACTGAGCGAATATTTTGGAAAACCAACTTTCCCTGCATTTACACACTTTGAGGTATATTTCTACTACCTTTACTCAGACTGAAATATTTGTCCATTCCTCTTTGTAAAATTGCTGAGGCTTTTGGATTTAACTCTGGACTTTGACTAGACCTTTTTACCAGATGGATATGATTCCTAGTGAAAGGTGAATCTCTGCAACAGATTCAAGCATTCTGCAGCCTCAAACTGGTTTTGAGTGTTAACCTCCATTAACGTTCGTTCACCAGGTTCACTGACCCCGCTGAAGAAAAGCATTTCCCTACATGTCTTGTCTTACTTCTTATGTCTTTCATTCAGTTGTGGCTTTGACATACAGTATATAGATCTATATACTGTAGATCTCTCTCTATATATATAGGTAGATAGATAGATCTATATATACAGTACAGACAGTATACTGTACTGTATATATAGATCTATATATGTATATAGATCTATATATCTACACATATATAGATCTATCTATTTATATAGATCTATCTATCTATATATATAGAGAGAGATCTATATAGATCTATATACATATATGTGATACTTTTCTATTCAATTATTATTTGTTTAAGATCTGAGTTTAATCAATCCCAATATTAGTTGTTCAACAAATTACATCATTATTGATCATTTCAGTACAAGGTAGTATAAAATATTGTGAAGAAAACTTCCCCATGCTGGAGATTTAAGTTTAACAGTAATAATAAATAAAGTTATCTTTAAAATGAATCACTCAAGTGACCCAACAGTAGACTTAAACATCAATAAAATAAATCTGGTGTGTTGTTTTTGTCTCCTGCAAACTTTGCTTTAATTCTATTCATTTTTTCTATCTAATCATAATAAATCATAGTCAGACAGAGAGATTCATTAAACAGGAAGAGCAGGTTTCCTGGAAAAAGAGGAAGTAAGTTTCCAGCCTGCAAATTTATAAAAATAGTTGAGACTATTCCTTATTTTAAAGCATGAAAGTTTTAAAGGATGAAAGTCTAAACATTTTGAGTAATTGGATAAGATTCAAAGTAAAATACTTATATTAATACTGGTTTACTTGTAATAATACTTACACTTACATTTGTGGGAATGCTTGCAAGTAAAACAAGTAACTGTAACTTTGGTATCAAATAATTAGAATCATGGATTATTATTGGTTTCTTTTCAGAAAAACATCTGTAATAACTCACATTAAGATTATAATAAGAGTAATTAATAAGTTATGGTTATAAAATTATAAATGAATGCTAAATCAGAGAAGCTAAAGAAGTTATAAATGCCATTTTGACATTGAACTTGAAATGGTGTAAAAAGGTGTAACTGCAATTAAACATCACTGATATGTTGGAGGTAGATGGTAGGTGAAAGGTGAAAGGTTAAGGGAAAAAGAAGAACTAACAGGAGAGCAGAGATGATCAACGCCTTATTTGGAAACAGGTTGTTGAACAACTTAAATGTTTCAAAGAAAAGGTTGTGCAGGCAACGGACGTAGGAGGACCATTGGGCAACCCTGAGACATTAGCACAGACATCAAGACATAATGTCTGTAAAACAGTGATGGATATGAGATCATCTGTCTAAGCAGACAGCCAATGAAACAAGCACAGCAACAGTGCTAGCCAATGCAAACGCACCAAAAGGGTGGATAAACCCTATAAAAGGTGGGTGCAAAAGAGGAATCTTTGGTTGGATCCTCCAGGCAGCTTCGAGCCAAGATCGAGATGGACAAAGAACTCTGCAGCTGAAGAAGAGCTGGGGTCACAGAGCCGAAGACTGTCCTGCGCATGGGGACCAACCCGTTAGCCCCGCAACATGTGGCTTTGAATCGCACTTCTCTCATCAGCTGGGTTCAGACCCCAAAGACAAAGATGAAGACAAAGGCAAAGACAAGCACCCAAGTCCTGTGTGACCTCACCATCCATGCGGAGAAGAAGCTCATCAGACCTACAGAGATCCCGGCCTTCGCCGATCAACTTCCTCCTCCTGCTGCAGCACCTTCTTCATCATCAGGCCAGGTCTGGGGTTTGAAAAGCCAAACTCCGTCCGTCTCTCTCAAAGGTTCCCTTTTTTAGTTCTCAGTGTCAGCATTAGGGAAAGATAGACTAGATGATTGATTTTACTTATTTGATTATTTCTGCTACTGAATTAAGCTGTACTGACCCTTGCAAAAATGCCTTACTAATAAAATATTTAGCATAAAGAAAATCTAAAAGATGTTGTGGACATTCAGTTAATGAGTCACCTTAAAGTTCTTTGATGGTTGTAAAATAGCTCTGATGTTTGATTCTGGAGAGGAAAAAGTGGAAAATGTTTTTAGGTTGCTGGTAGCCCATATGTAAAACAACATCCTTGGGACTCGCCAAGTCACTAAAACCAACCTGGTTCTGTACCAAGTGCCAGTTGTCATAAAGAGAAGAGCGGCCGTTAACAGGTGAGCTCTGTGAAACTAGTTGGCTGCAGGCTGCTCAGTCTAAATGACAGGGGGAAGAAGGTTGGGACACCTGGATGTAGTTTGTCAGGAACCAGGCGACTCTTTTCTCGATGCCAGCTTAAACAGAGTTTACTTCAGTTCTGGACAGGATAAAACCCAGCAGATTTAGGAAACTCAATTAACCCGACAGACGGAGAGCTGGTAGCACATCTCCTCTCTCAGAAGAGGAAGTAGAGAGTGAGAGAGTAGAGAGACTGAAGAGGGGGGGGGGGGGGGGGGTGTTGCGCAACAACAATATATAAAATTTGATCATTAACATAGAGTTAACAAAGATTAGAGAAAATTTTGTTTTGCAAATGTTTATAAAATCTGAACAATTTCCTCCCAGAACCAAATTAATAATGGATAAAGACAATTCATATGGCAGCAGGTACAGAAAACCAAGGTAGAAATCTATTGTTAATCAATTCATGTTAAATAAATGGGAAAAAAATTACTTATTAAATATTTGGTCATAATTTCAGTTTGAGTCGGGCAGAACTTATCTGTTCGTTCCCATAGCAACGATCAGAAGCAGGACCCTCCCCAGAACCACAGTGACCTCACTGATGAGGTCACAGATGACATCATGAACATCACAACAGATCAAAGAAGTTCTGAGGCTTTAACTGCTTGAATCTCAACACATCAGTTAGAATCCAAACGTTTCAGTGAGATTCAGGTTTTGTGTCTAGAGAGGATTTTTGTGTTTCCAAAATGCCATACCCTTTAACTTTCCCACTTGGTTTTGGACTAGGATATCTGGTGACGACAGGAATGAGGAAAGTATTCGACCATTTCTTTCCTGGAAATGACTCGGACAAAAGTACCTCCAAGGATGTGGAGAGAGATTTGTTTTGGGACGGGATTCCATCGGTTCCCAGAGATCAAGCTGACCCGGCTGGGGAAGTTTGTTCTGCGGCGAATCTGAATCGATTCTCAAGCTCCCAGGATGTTGAGGGAGACTTGTTTTGGGACGGGCTTCCATCAGTTCCCAGAGATCAAGCTGACCCGGCTGGGGAAGTTTATTCTGCGGCGAATCTGAATCGATTCTCAAGCTCCCAGGATGTGGAGAGAGATTTGTTTTGGGACGGGATTCCATCGGTTCCCAGACATAGAGCTGACCCGGCTGGGGAAGTTTCTTCTATCCAAAGTCTGAGTCCTTTCTCAAGCTCCCAGGATGTTGAGAGAGACTTGTTTTGGGACGGGCTTCCATCAGTTCCCAGAGATCAAGCTGACCCGGCTGGGGAAGTTTCTTCTGCGGCGAATCTCAAAGCTCAGCCTTCGATTTCAACAATTTTATGTCCGGAGTGTTCAGAGAAGACATCGAGAAATGGCACATCCTCCAGGGTCTCTGACCTTAAATGTTCCCCAGCTTCAACACGCAGGAGCAGCAGTGGAGCTCCAGGCAGAGGAGACAAACACAAAACTGCCCTGAACGCAAAAGATGAAGAAAGACTGTTGGAACCACAAGTACCCAGTTCCCAAATAAAACGCTACCCCGGACGGTGCACTTTTACCCCAGAAGAGGAAGAAATTTATAACAGGATGTTACTGATTCCCCCAAAGAAAAACTACACCTTTTGGGATAGCTCAACCTCAGAAGAAGAGGAAATCAGTTGGGACCGGGAGTGTGCCGTGATGGCATAGGGGTTAGCGCGACCCGTATTTGGAGGCCTTGAGTCCTCGACGCGGTCGTCGCGGGTTCGACTCCCGGACCCGACAACATTTGCCGCATGTCTTCCCCCCCTCTCCTTCCTGTCAGCCTACTGTTATATAAGGGACACTAGGAAGAAGAAACATTGAATTTTGTGAATAAACTATCAAAAGTTAACATCCTGTTTGCAGGTTTCTCTCCGGGCGCTCCGGCTTCCTGCCACAATCTAAAGTCATCACTGTTTGGTTAATTCGTTTCTAAATTCTCCTTTGGTGTGAATAAAACATCAGGGCTGCACAGTAGCTCAGTGGGTAACACTGCTGCCTTGCAGTAAGAAAGTCCTGGGTTTGAATCCCAGCCTGGTTCTGTCTGCATGGGGTTTTCTGGTTCTCCATGTCCATATGTGGGTTCTCTCCGGGCGCTCCGGCTTCCTCCCACAGTCCAAAAAGATTTAGTGTGATTTATAATGGATGGATGTTAATAATAATAATTATTATTATTATTAATATTACCATTACTATATATAAATAGATATATCTATCCATCTTTGCTGGGGGATTTTAACCAGGCCAACATGAAGACTGTTCTCCCTCACTTCAACCAGTATGTGGATTTTCCAACCAGGGGAGTGAATACTCTAGACTTGCCCTACATAGAGGGTTAAATAAGTAATACTTTTTATTTATTTAACAAAGAGATTAACGATAGAATTTATTCTCATCTGTATCGCTCAAAAATGCACAATACGTCTATAAACAATTTTGGAGAATTATCCACCTTATTCCTGGAAGGTTTTTTGGGGGGTAACTGTTGTGCTGCTCCTGGTTGTACTCTAATCAGACCAAGTTTAGTTTGTGGCTGCAGCAAGTTTTCATCGCCTACTGACAGATAAGGAAACAAAAAGAACTTGGCTAAAAATTCTAAACTTGAACAGAGAAACCAAAATGCTTCATATGAGATCATTTCACTGTGTGGACAAAAAGCCAACGGAAGAAAACCCGCATCTGCATCCGAAGCAACTGAGTCAGTGAAGTAGCTAAACATGCTAGTGCGGGTTATTTGCGGCCATTTCTTCAAGTCGCCATCCCTCCCCGCATTAGCTGTAGGTAGCGGTAAAACAATATTGCCACATTTAAGCTTTGATAGCTGGAGTTCCCACATGTTTTATAGCCTAAAAGCTCTGACGAAAGCCGGTTAGCGAGTTGCTAACATGTAAACAAACGGCGGTTCCGGTTTGCGGCGGAAGTCGCGCCCACAAATCACGCAAAGCCTCATGGGGGCTCGGAATAAGGTGGATAAAGAAGTACGTAAATATTCCCTTTTCCAACGAAATAACGTCTTTGCCACTTCGGCACAAGCACAGTGACAAACGTTCAGAGGATGAAAACACTAGACTCCGAGTAAAAATCATATGACCCAGCTTTTCACCAGCATTTAAACGCACCACTTATGCACAAATCTGAGGCTGTTTGAAGCGTGAAATGAGTCAAAAATGCTTTTGCCCTCATAACCGGATCAGTGCGTAAATGCAGTTTTATCTGTGTATCAGGCGACTCGTGCGTACTTCTTTAATATTTGTAGGACTAAGAGGGTTTGAATTCCTAATGGTCAGATTTGTGAGGTTGTAGTTAAAAAAAAATTGTGTGCAGAAATTTAACGTTTGTTTGAATTATAATTGTGTACTTTTATTTTTTATATGTAATTTCTTCATATTTGTGTATGCATTTGACCACATATTTACAAGTACCCAGTGTTATCCACAGGTTTTCTTTTTACGGTTTACAAATAATGTTTCACAGATAAGTAGGAAAAAGACAAGTAAAAAAAGGAGAGGAGGCAATGACAAAAGAAGAAGAGCTTGTATAGATTCTGAAGAACCCTTTGCAGTGGTCAGTGTGTTTGTGTGCGCTTGTATATGCTACATATAGAGGACATTTTTCACCAACAATCAAAGATCATCTGTGGAGTGACAACATTTTCCCGTCTTCACTTTTTAATTTCAATTCTAGAAGTATGGTGTGGATTATTTTTTATTGATTAGTTTTGATTAAGGTTAGGAACACACTCAGTTGTTAGGATTAAGGAAAAATATATGTATTGACTTCCATTTGGCATAAATGGAAGTCAATACACAGAGAGTCCTCTGAGTGGTACAAGAATGTGTGTGTGCTCAATGAAAAATAAAGACTCATAATCCATCCCAAAGGTTCATGCATATTTTATTCAAGAGTAAAAAAGTGGATCGTCCCATGGGCCATGCTTACAGTGATGGCAGAACATTTAATGCTACGTGGACAGATCATTTTGCTTTCACCGCTGATGAAACTGGTTCACCAGTCTGCTTAATATGTGGCGAAAGACTGGCAAACAACAAGAAGTCAAATGTTGAAAGACATTTCAAGAGCAAACACTCTGTCTTTGCTAAAAAAAATATCCCGAGGGAGAGGAGAGAAAAAAAGGCCGTTTCGGAGCTGATGCGAAAGGCTGAAGCGTACGGAGCCCCATAGGGGACATGGGGATTTTTTTTCTTTTGCATTCCCTCGCAATACTGTACTGGTCAGTTATGCAGCATAATTGAATACTGTAAGCCTTTCTTACGGTGGGCGCCGTACTTTCTGTTTTAATATAAGGTTATGTGAGGTTTTTCCATGAATGTTAGTATCTTTTTGTGAAATATCTGAAGTTTTATATCTTTCTTTAGGATAGAAAGGCGCCACAAACCTACGATATAAACAGAAACCTTCCGTAAGTAGGAAAGAAATAAAATCACATTATAATTTGGACTATTTCTGAGTTATTATCGCGGGTAATAAATCATCTGACAGTTTTGATTGTGTCTCTGTTGTGTTCGTAGTCTGAATGGTTTAAAGAGCTGCTTTCAGTGCCGCTCCATCTTAGCCTTAACAGACATAAACATGCAGGAAAAAATAAATCGATTTTCAATCAGTGTTTTGCACCAAACAGTTAATAATAATAAACAAGTTTTCACTGAGGCTCTGTAAGAGCCATATGAATGAAATAAGTAATTATTGATATGACAGGAGCAGGAGGCTTTGACACTTAGGTGTGTCGACGTGGGAGTGACGTCACCAGGTATGAATGGGAAGGATACTGGCTTTGTGTGTGTGAGGAAGCGGTGAGCGGGGCGGTCAGTCCTTGCAAAGTTTGGAGCCTGATCATCAAAATGGAATAAATCGATAATTGTGACAGAACAAAGAAAAGGTTTGGAGTTGATTGATACACAGACAGATGAGATTCCCCGAGTTAATCCAGAGTTAATCCCTTTACCATCATTAGTTTGTCGTGTTTTTAATAATAAAAACTTGTTAATAGTAAAAACTGTTTGGTGCAAAACACTGATTGAAAATTGATTTATTTTTTACTGCATGTTTATGTCTGTTAAGGCTGAGATGGAGCGGCACTGAAAGCAGCTCTTTAAACCATTCAGACTAGAACACAACAGAGACACAATCGAAACTGTCAGATGATTTATTACCCGCGATAATAACTCAGAAATAGTCCCAAATTAGGATGTATTTTTATTTCTTTCCTACTTACGGAAGGTTTCTGTTTATATCGTAGGTTTGTGGCGCCTTTCTATCCTAAAGAAAGATATAAAACTTCAGATATTTCACAAAAAGATTCTAACATTCATGGAAAAACCTCACATAACCTTATATTAAAACAGAAAGTACGGCGCCACCGTAAGAAAGGCTTGCAGTATTCAATTATGCTGCATAACTGACCAGTACAATATTGCGAGGGAACGCAAAAGAAAAAAATTCCCCATGTCCCCTAGGGGGCTCCGTACTACGGGACACAGAAGCAGACTGCGCATTTTTTGGTTTGCTTGGTTCGTTCAGTGCCGGTGGATAATATTTGGATAAGTTTAGATTTTTATCTCCTGAATAAGAGGAGGACAGGTGACTGCATTCTGTTTCTATGTTTCCTTCAGTGCTGGTTGGGTAAGTTTCGATTTTTATTTCTTAAATACAAAGACCCAAATAGACAGAGGGTGTTTTGTTTGAAATTGAGCATCAACAAAGTGTAAAATGCGTTTTGTTACATGCAGAAATAAAATTTTGTGTTCTCTGCAGCAGTTCGTTGATTTCATAAACGCAACATAGTATCGATTTTTGTACATAGCATATACTGTAGGTTTTATACATATGACGTCAAAATGGGTTGTGGCTCCAAATGCTTTCTTTTATTGGGAGGCGGTCCCAAATGGCTCTTTGACTAGAAAAGGTTGCCGACCCCTGGCCTACACCAACATCAAAGAAGGATTCAGAGCAGCCCCCCCGCCCCCACCTTGGCTCTTCAGACCACCTATCTGTTATGCTAATTCCTGCATACAAGCCCCTGCTGATCAGAACAAAACCTACAGTGAAGCAGGTGAGAATGTGGACTGAGGGGGCCATGGAGGCACTTCAGGACTGTTTTGAGTGCTCTGACTGGGAGATGTTCAAGGCAGCAGCAGCCACTTACAACGACCAGATCAACATCGATGAGTACGCCATGACGGTTGTCAGCCTACATCAACAAGTGCACAGAGGACGTCAGCATCACTAAGAACATTATCACCCGGGCCAACCAAAAACCCTGGATGACTAAGGAGGTACGGGAAATGCTAAAAGCACGGAACTCAGCCTTCAAGTCTGGCGACAAGGAGGCACTGAGGACAGCGAGAGCCAACTTGAACCGTGCTATCAGGTTAGCAAAGCGAACCCACAGTCGGAAAATAAAGGAGTTCTTCCACGACACCAGCAACACCAGGAGTATGTGGCAAGGCATAAAGGCGATTTGCTGAAAGTAGCCCTCAGAAGAAGAATGCACATATGATCAGAAACAACAACCAAGTAGCTGTGGACTTTAAATAAAACTTACTTTATCTAAAAGATCTAAAGGATGTCAAGAAAATGCACCTGATTTGGTTTTCTGCTACTGTAGCTCATCTGCTTTTAGGTTCAACATCTTATTCATTCAGACATGGGATTTCTCAGTTATAAGGTGTTGTGAAAATGGTCATTTCAGCTATTATTGCCTTTGTTACCTCTGACATTAATCAGAGGTATCTTCATCCACTGAACCTCAGCTCGCCAGATATTTTGTCCTTTAACCAGAGAGATCTCACTAGACCAAAACAATCCATCTGGTAACTAAATGTCTGGTTTTTGTCTGGTCTGATATTCAGTTTGAACTTCAGCAGGTTGTATTCTCCACAGATAGAGACCTAAATGAACTGGGTTGCTGCCATGTGGTTGGCCAATTGAACAGGTGTATCCAATTAGTTGAGTGGGGAAGTTGTGTGGACATATGACTTTGTTTAGTTCATAGCTGCTGTCTGAATGCAGCCAAAATAAAGACAGTGACAGTCAGTTTTGGCTAGCTTGTTTAACTTGCTCAAAATGAACAAAGCCAACAACTTTTATCCAGATTCAGACACCAGTAAACATCTTTTCACCTTTTACTGTTCGTCCCTTTACACATTATTTAGACAGAAGGAAATTATTTTGTTTTCATAGAGTATTGGAGATTTGGAAGTCATCAGAAGGTGTTACTAATTTATAGATGATATCAGAGCCATTAAGTGTATAAATTGTTTTAATCAAAAAGATTTGTTCATTGATCCTGAAACTTGAAAAAAAATATTTCCAATTGACTTAGATCAGCAGTTTTTTTCTGACACACAGCAGCAGAAATATTCATCCCACTGCTGTCTCTTGTCAAATGTGCAGATATTACTGATGTGCTAATAAACAAACTCAACAGAGACATCGTGACATGACAAACAACCTCACTGATCTTTAGAGAACATTTTTTAATTTGTGATTATTTCTCCTATCCATCTCCAGCACATTGTGTCTGACAAGCAACAGCTGGGTCCGGACCTAAATTTCGGGAACGGCTAAATTAACAGTTTGAGCTGCATTTTTTCTCAGCTGACAGTGGAAATGTTACCACAGCTTTGTTTGACAGCTTCCATACAAATCAGGAGGAGAAAGGTTGCTGTTTACCTTGAGAATCTGCATGCTTAGTTATCATCTAAGTGCATTCAGCCGACGGAGTCACACGCCAGCCAAGCCAACAGATTGTCCAGAAGACGTGTGAGAAAACTGAGTTCTGCACAGATTGTGTCAGATGTAAAACAGTCCTGTACAGTCTTGGCATCTTGATTGTTGTATTTGAAGGTTACGTTGCGGTTTGTGACAGTCGGGTTGGAAACATGACACTTCTGTTGTGTTAATATTTTAAGTCACAGCATCATAAATTAATCCAGACTACCTGTAGACAAATCCTGGTTTATCTTTTATAAAGTGCCATTGTAAAGTTTTAGACCCCTGGAATTTGTTTTACATTATGTTGCATCTCATCCAGAGACTTCAGCGTGTTAATTTCAGATTGACCATCTTCAGTTCAACTGAGCGAATATTTTGGAAAACCAACTTTCCCTGCATTTACACACTTTGAGGTATATTTCTACTACCTTTACTCAGACTGAAATATTTGTCCATTCCTCTTTGTAAAATTGCTGAGGCTTTTGGATTTTAACTCTGGACTTTGACTAGACCTTTTTACCAGATGGATATGATTCCTAGTGAAAGGTGAATCTCTGCAAACAGATTCAAGCATTCTGCAGCCTCAAACTGGTTTTGAGTGTTAACCTCCATTAACGTTCGTTCACCAGGTCACTGACCCCGCTGAAGGAAAAGCATTTCCCTACATGTCTTGTCTTACTTCTTATGTCTTTCATTCAGTTGTGGCTTTGACATACAGTATATAGATCTAGATAATGTAGATCTCTCTCTATATATATAGGTAGATAGATAGATCTATATATACAGTACAGACAGTATACTGTACTGTATATATAGATCTATATATGTATATAGATCTATATATCTACACATATATAGATCTATCTATTTATATAGATCTATCTATCTATATATATATAGAGAGATCTATATAGATCTATATACATATATGTGATACTTTTCTATTCAATTATTATTGTTTAAGATCTGAGTTTAATCAATCCCAATATTAGTTGTTCAACAAATTACATCATTATTGATCATTTCAGTACAAGGTAGTATAAAATATTGTGAAGAAACTTCCCCATGCTGGAGATTTAAGTTTAACAGTAATAATAAATAAAGTTATCTTTAAAATGAATCACTCAAGTGACCCAACAGTAGACTTAAACATCAATAAAATAAATCTGGTGTGTTGTTTTTGTCTCCTGCAAAACTTTGCTTTAATTCTATTCATTTTTTCTATTCTAATCATAATAAATCATAGTCAGACAGAGAGATTCATTAAACAGGAAGAGCAGGTTTCCTGGAAAAAGAGGAAGTAAGTTTCCAGCCTGCAAATTTATAAAAATAGTTGAGACTATTCCTTATTTTAAAGCATGAAAGTTTTAAAAGGATGAAAGTCTAAACATTTTGAGTAATGGATAAGATTCAAAGAGTAAAATACTTATATTAATACTGGTTTACTTGTAATAATACTTACACTTACATTTGTGGGAATGCTTGCAAGTAAAACAAGTAACTGTAACTTTTGGTATCAAATAATTAGAATCATGGATTATTATTGGTTTCCTTTTCAGAAAACATCTGTAATAACTCACATAAGATTATAATAAGAGTAATTAATAAGTTTATGGGTTATAAAATTATAAATGAATGCTAAATCAGAGAAGCTAAAGAAGTTATAAATGCCATTTTGACATTGAACTTGAAATGGTGTAAAAAGGTGTAACTGCAATTAAACATCACTGATATGTTGGAGGTAGATGGTAGGTGAAAGGTGAAAGGTTAAGGGAAAAAGAAGAACTAACAGGAGAGCAGAGATGATCAACGCCTTATTTGGAAACAGGTTGTTGAACACTTAAATGTTTCAAAGAAAGGTTGTGCAGGCAACGGACCGTAGGAGGACCCATTGGGCAACCCTGAAACATTAGCACAGACATCAAGACATAATGTCTGTAAACCAGTGATGGATATGAGCTCATCTGTCTAAGCAGACAGCCAATGAAACAAGCACAGCAACAGTTGCTAGCCAATGCAAACGCACCAAAAGGGTGGATAAACCCTATAAAAGGTGGGTGCAAAAGAGGAATCTTTGGTTGGATCCTCCAGGCAGCTTCGAGCCAAAGATCGAGACTGACAAAGAACTCTGCAGCTGAAGAAGAGCTGGGGTCACAGAGCCGAAGACTGTCCTGCGCATGGGGACCAAACCCGTTAGCCCCGCAACATGTGGCTTTGAATCGCACTTCTCTCATCAGCTGGGTTCAGACCCCCAAAGACAAAGATGAAGACAAAGGCAAAGACCAAGCACCCAAGTCCTGTGTGACCTCACCATCCATGCGGAGAAGAAAGCTCATCAGACCTACAGAGATCCCGGCCTTCGCCGATCAACTTCCTCCTCCTGCTGCAGCACCTTCTTCATCATCAGGCCAGGTCTGGGGTTGAAAGCCAAACTCCGTCCGTCTCTCTCAAAGGTTCCCTTTTTTAGTTCTCAGTGTCAGCATTAGGGAAAGATAGACTAGATGATTGATTTTACTTTATTTGATTATTTCTGCTACTGAATTAAGCTGTACTGACCCTTGCAAAAATGCCTTACTAATAAAATATTTAGCATAAAGAAAATCTAAAAGATGTTGTGGACATTCAGTTAATGAGTCACCTTAAAGTTCTTTGATGGTTGTAAAATAGCTCTGATGTTTGATTCTGGAGAGGAAAAAGTGGAAAATGTTTTTAGGTTGCTGGTAGCCCATATGTAAAACAACATCCTTGGGACTCGCCGAGTCACTAAAACCAACCTGGTTCTGTACCAAGTGCCAGTTGTCATAAAGAGAAGAGCGACTGTTAACAGGTGAGCTCTGTGAAACTAGTTGGCTGCAGGCTGCTCAGTCTAAATGACAGGGGGAAGAAAGGTTGGGACAACCTGGATGTAGTTTGTCAGGAACCAGGCGACTCTTTTCTCGATGCCAGCTTAAACAGAGTTTACTTCAGTTCTGGACAGGATAAAACCCAGCAGATTTAGGAAACTCAATTAACCCGACAGACGGAGAGCTGGTAGCACATCTCCTCTCTCAGAAGAGGAAGTAGAGAGTGAGAGAGTAGAGAGACTGAAGAGGGGGGGGGGGGGGGGGGGTGTTGCGCAACAACAATATATAAAATTTGATCATTAACATAGAGTTAACAAAGATTAGAGAAAATTTTGTTTTGCAAAATGTTTATAAAATCTGAACAATTTCCTCCCAGAACCAAATTAATAATGGATAAAGACAATTCATATGGCAGCAGGTACAGAAAACCAAGGTAGAAATCTATTGTTAATCAATTCATGTTAAATAAATGGGAAAAAAATTACTTATTAAATATTTGGTCATAATTTCAGTTTGAGTCGGGCAGAACTTATCTGTTCGTTCCCATAGCAACGATCAGAAGCAGGACCCTCCCCAGAACCACAGTGACCTCACTGATGAGGTCACAGATGACATCATGAACATCACAACAGATCAAAGAAGTTCTGAGGCTTTAAACTGCTTGAATCTCAACACATCAGTTAGAATCCAAACGTTTCAGTGAGATTCAGGTTTTGTGTCTAGAGAGGATTTTGTGTTTCCAAAATGCCATACCCTTTAACTTTCCCACTTGGTTTTGGACTAGGATATCTGGTGACGACAGGAATGAGGAAAGTATTCGACCATTTCTTCCTGGAAATGACTCGGACAAAAGTACCTCCAAGGATGTGGAGAGAGATTTGTTTGGGACGGGATTCCATCGGTTCCCAGAGATCAAGCTGACCCGGCTGGGGAAGTTTGTTCTGCGGCGAATCTGAATCGATTCTCAAGCTCCCAGGATGTTGAGGGAGACTTGTTTTGGGACGGGCTTCCATCAGTTCCCAGAGATCAAGCTGACCCGGCTGGGGAAGTTTATTCTGCGGCGAATCTGAATCGATTCTCAAGCTCCCAGGATGTGGAGAGAGATTTGTTTTGGGACGGGATTCCATCGGTTCCCAGACATAGAGCTGACCCGGCTGGGGAAGTTTCTTCTATCCAAAGTCTGAGTCCTTTCTCAAGCTCCCAGGATGTTGAGAGAGACTTGTTTTGGGACGGGCTTCCATCAGTTCCCAGAGATCAAGCTGACCCGGCTGGGGAAGTTTCTTCTGCGGCGAATCTCAAAGCTCAGCCTTCGATTTCAACAATTTTATGTCCGGAGTGTTCAGAGAAGACATCGAGAAATGGCACATCCTCCAGGGTCTCTGACCTTAAATGTTCCCCAGCTTCAACACGCAGGAGCAGCAGTGGAGCTCCAGGCAGAGGAGACAAACACAAAACTGCCCTGAACGCAAAAGATGAAGAAAGACTGTTGGAACCACAAGTACCCAGTTCCCAAATAAAACGCTACCCCGGACGGTGCACTTTTACCCCAGAAGAGGAAGAAATTTATAACAGGATGTTACTGATTCCCCCAAAGAAAAACTACACCTTTTGGGATAGCTCAACCTCAGAAGAAGAGGAAATCAGTTGGGACCGGGAGTGTGCCGTGATGGCATAGGGGTTAGCGCGACCCGTATTTGGAGGCCTTGAGTCCTCGACGCGGTCCGTCGCGGGTTCGACTCCCGGACCCGACAACATTTGCCGCATGTCTTCCCCCCCCTCTCCTTCCTGTCAGCCTACTGTTATATAAGGGACACTAGGAAGAAGAAACATTGAATTTTGTGAATAAACTATCAAAAGTTAACATCCTGTTTGCAGGTTCTCTCCGGGCGCTCCGGCTTCCTGCCACAATCTAAAGTCATCACTGTTTGGTTAATTAGTTCTAAATTCTCCTTTGGTGTGAATAAAACATCAGGGCTGCACAGTAGCTCAGTGGGTAACACTGCTGCCTTGCAGTAAGAAAGTCCTGGGTTTGAATCCCAGCCTGGTTCTGTCTGCATGGGGTTTTCTGGTTCTCCATGTCCATATGTGGGTTCTCTCCGGGCGCTCCGGCTTCCTCCCCACAGTCCAAAAAGATTTAGTGTGATTTATAATGGATGGATGTTAATAATAATAATTATTATTATTATTAATATTACCATTACTATATATAAATAGATATATCTATCCATCTTTGCTGGGGGATTTTAACCCAGGCCAACATGAAGACTGTTCTCCCTCACTTCAACCAGTATGTGGATTTTCCAACCAGGGGAGTGAATACTCTAGACTTGCCCTACATAGAGGGTTAAATAAGTAATACTTTTTATTTATTTAACAAAGAGATTAACGATAGAATTTATTCTCATCTGTATCGCTCAAAAATGCACAATACGTCTATAAACAATTTTGGAGAATTATCCACCTTATTCCTGGAAGGTTTTTTGGGGGGGTAACTGTTGTGCTGCTCCTGGTTGTACTCTAATCAGACCAAGTTTAGTTTGTGGCTGCAGCAAGTTTTTCATCGCCTACTGACAGATAAGGAAACAAAAAGAACTTGGCTAAAAATTCTAAACTTGAACAGAGAAACCAAAATGCTTCATATGTGATCATTTCACTGTGTGGACAAAAAGCCAACGGAAGAAAACCCGCATCTGCATCCGAAGCAAACTGAGTCAGTGAAGTAGCTAAACATGCTAGGGCGGGTTATTTGCGGCCATTTCTTCAAGTCGCCATCCCTCCCCGCATTAGCTGTAGGTAAGCGGTAAAACAATATTGCCACATTTAAGCTTTGATAGCTGGAGTTCCCACATGTTTTATAGCCTAAAAGCTCTGACGAAAGCCGTTAGCGAGTTGCTAACATGTAAACAAACGGCGGTTCCGGTTTGCGGCGGAAGTCGCGCCCACAAATCACGCAAAGCCTCATGGGGGCTCGGAATAAGGTGGATAAAGAAGTACGTAAATATTCCCTTTTCCAACGAAATAACGTCTTTGCCACTTCGGCACAAGCATAGTGACAAACGTTCAGAGGATGAAAACACTAGACTCCGAGTAAAAATCATATGACCCAGCTTTTCACCAGCATTTAAAACGCACCACTTATGCACAAATCTGAGGCTGTTTGAAGCGTGAAATGAGTCAAAAATGCTTTTGCCCTCATACACCGGATCAGTGCGTAAATGCAGTGTTTATCTGTGTATCAGGCGACTCGTGCGTACTTCTTTAATATTTGTAGGACTAAGAGGGTTTGAATTCCTAATGGATCAGATTTGTGAGGTTGTAGTTAAAAAAAAATTGTGTGCAGAAATTTAAACGTTTGTTATGAATTATAATTGTGTACTTTTATTTGTTTATATGTAATTTCTTCATATTTGTGTAATGCATTTGACCACATATTTACAAGTACCCAGTGTTATCCACAGGTTTTCTTTTTACGGTTTACAAATAATGTTTCACAGATAAGTAGGAAAAAGACAAGTAAAAAAAGGAGAGGAGGCAATGACAAAAGAAGAAGAGCTTGTATAGATTCTGAAGAACCCTTTGCAGTGGTCAGTGTGTTTGTGTGCGCTTGTATATGCTACATATAGAGGACATTTTTCACCAACAATCAAAGATCATCTGTGGAGTGACAACATTTTCCCGTCTTCACTTTTTAATTTCAATTCTAGAAGTATGGTGTGGATTATTTTTTATTGATTAGTTTTGATTAAGGTTAGGAACACCACTCAGTTGTTAGGATTAAGGAAAAATATATGTATTGACTTCCATTTGGCATAAATGGAAGTCAATACACAGAGAGTCCTCTGAGTGGTACAAGAATGTGTGTGTGCTCAATGAAAAATAAAGACTCATAATCCATCCCAAAGGTTCATGCATATTTTATTCAAGAGTAAAAAAGTGGATCGTCCCATGGGCCATGCTTACAGTGATGGCAGAACATTTAATGCTACGTGGACAGATCATTTTGCTTTCACCGCTGATGAAACTGGTTCACCAGTCTGCTTAATATGTGGCGAAAGACTGGCAAACAACAAGAAGTCAAATGTTGAAAGACATTTCAAGAGCAAACACTCTGTCTTTGCTAAAAAAATATCCCGAGGGAGAGGAGAGAAAAAAAGGGCCGTTTCGGAGCTGATGCGAAAGGCTGAAGCGTACGGAGCCCCATAGGGGACAATGGGGATTTTTTTTCTTTTGCATTCCCTCGCAATACTGTACTGGTCAGTTATGCAGCATAATTGAATACTGTAAGCCTTTCTTACGGTGGGCGCCGTACTTTATGCTTTAATATAAGGTTATGTGAGGTTTTTCCATGAATGTTAGTATCTTTTTGTGAAATATCTGAAGTTTTATATCTTTCTTTAGGATAGAAAGGCGCCACAAACCTACGATATAAACAGAAACCTTCCGTAAGTAGGAAAGAAATAAAATCACATTATAATTTGGACTATTTCTGAGTTATTATCGCGGGTAATAAATCATCTGACAGTTTTGATTGTGTCTCTGTTGTGTTCGTAGTCTGAATGGTTTAAAGAGCTGCTTTCAGTGCCGCTCCATCTTAGCCTTAACAGACATAAACATGCAGGAAAAAATAAATCGATTTTCAATCAGTGTTTTGCACCAAACAGTTAATAATAATAAACAAGTTTTCACTGAGGCTCTGTAAGAGCCATATGAATGAAATAAGTAATTATTGATATGACAGGAGCAGGAGGCTTTGACACTTAGGTGTGTCGACGTGGGAGTGACGTCACCAGGTATGAATGGGAAGGATACTGGCTTTGTGTGTGTGAGGAAGCGGTGAGCGGGGCGGTCAGTCCTTGCAAAGTTTGGAGCCTGATCATCAAAATGGAATAAATCGATAATTGTGACAGAACAAAGAAAAGGTTTTGGAGTTGATTGATACACAGACAGATGAGATTCCCCGAGTTAATCCAGAGTTAATCCCTTTACCATCATTAGTTTGTCGTGTTTTTAATAATAAAAACTTGTTAATAGTAAAAACTGTTTGGTGCAAAACACTGATTGAAAATTGATTTATTTTTTACTGCATGTTTATGTCTGTTAAGGCTAAGATGGAGCGGCACTGAAAGCAGCTCTTTAAACCATTCAGACTACGAACACAACAGAGACACAATCGAAACTGTCAGATGATTTATTACCCGCGATAATAACTCAGAAATAGTCCAAATTATAATGTATTTTTATTTCTTTCCTACTTACGGAAGGTTTCTGTTTATATCGTAGGTTTGTGGCGCCTTTCTATCCTAAAGAAAGATATAAAACTTCAGATATTTCACAAAAAGATTCTAACATTCATGGAAAAACCTCACATAACCTTATATTAAAACAGAAAGTACGGCGCCACCGTAAGAAAGGCTTGCAGTATTCAATTATGCTGCATAACTGACCAGTACAATATTGCGAGGGAACGCAAAAGAAAAAAATTCCCCATGTCCCCTAGGGGGCTCCGTACTACGGGACACAGAAGCAGACTGCGCATTTTTTGGTTTGCTTGGTTCGTTCAGTGCCGGTGGATAATATTTGGATAAGTTTAGATTTTTATCTCCTGAATAAGAGGAGGACAGGTGACTGCATTCTGTTTCTATGTTTCCTTCAGTGCTGGTTGGGTAAGTTTCGATTTTTATTTCTTAAATACAAAGACCCAAATAGACAGAGGGTGTTTTGTTTGAAATTGAGCATCAACAAAGTGTAAAATGCGTTTTGTTACATGCAGAAATAAAATTTTGTGTTCTCTGCAGCAGTTCGTTGATTTCATAAACGCAACATAGTATCGATTTTTGTACATAGCATATACTGTAGGTTTTATACATATGACGTCAAAATGGGTTGTGGCTCCAAATGCTTTCTTTTTATTGGGAGGCGGTCCCAAATGGCTCTTTGACTAGAAAAGGTTGCCGACCCCTGACATATACCAACATCAAAGAAGCATTCAGAGCAGCCCCCCCGCCCCCACCTTGGCTCTTCAGACCACCTATCTGTTATGCTAATTCCTGCATACAAGCCCCTGCTGATCAGAACAAAACCTACAGTGAAGCAGGTGAGAATGTGGACTGAGGGGGCCATGGAGGCACTTCAGGACTGTTTTGAGTGCTCTGACTGGGAGATGTTCAAGGCAGCAGCCACTTACAACGACCAGATCAACATCGATGAGTACGCCATGACGGTGTCAGCCTACATCAACAAGTGCACAGAGGACGTCAGCATCACTAAGAACATTATCACCCGGGCCAACCAAAAACCCTGGATGACTAAGGAGGTACGGGAAATGCTAAAAGCACGGAACTCAGCCTTCAAGTCTGGCGACAAGGAGGCACTGAGGACAGCGAGAGCCAACTTGAACCGTGCTATCAGGTTAGCAAAGCGAACCCACAGTCGGAAAATAAAGGAGTTCTTCCACGACACCAGCAACACCAGGAGTATGTGGCAAGGCATAAAGGCGATTTGCTGAAAGTAGCCCTCAGAAGAAGAATGCACATATGATCAGAAACAACAACCAAGTAGCTGTGGACTTTAAATAAAACTTACTTTATCTAAAAGATCTAAAGGATGTCAAGAAAATGCACCTGATTTGGTTTTCTGCTACTGTAGCTCATCTGCTTTTAGGTTCAACATCTTATTCATTCAGACATGGGATTTCTCAGTTATAAGGTGTTGTGAAAATGGTCATTTCAGCTATTATTGCCTTTGTTACCTCTGACATTAATCAGAGGTATCTTCATCCACTGAACCTCAGCTCGCCAGATATTTTGTCCTTTAACCAGAGAGATCTCACTAGACCAAAACAATCCATCTGGTAACTAAATGTCTGGTTTTTGTCTGGTCTGATATTCAGTTTGAACTTCAGCAGGTTGTATTCTCCACAGATAGAGACCTAAATGAACTGGGTTGCTGCCATGTGGTTGGCCAATTGAACAGGTGTATCCAATTAGTTGAGTGGGGAAGTTGTGTGGACATATGACTTTGTTTAGTTCATAGCTGCTGTCTGAATGCAGCCAAAATAAAGACAGTGACAGTCAGTTTTGGCTAGCTTGTTTAACTTGCTCAAAATGAACAAAGCCAACAACTTTTATCCAGATTCAGACACCAGTAAACATCTTTTCACCTTTTACTGTTCGTCCCTTTACACATTATTTAGACAGAAGGAAATTATTTTGTTTTCATAGAGTATTGGAGATTTGGAAGTCATCAGAAGGTGTTACTAATTTATAGATGATATCAGAGCCATTAAGTGTATAAATTGTTTTAATCAAAAAGATTTGTTCATTGATCCTGAAACTTGAAAAAAAATATTTCCAATTGACTTAGATCAGCAGTTTTTTCTGACACACAGCAGCAGAAATATTCATCCACTGCTGTCTCTTGTCAAAATGTGCAGATATTTACTGATGTGCTAATAAACAAACTCAACAGAGACATCGTGACATGACAAACAACCTCACTGATCTTTAGAGAACATTTTTTAATTTGTGATTATTTCTCCTATCCATCTCCAGCACATTGTGTCTGACAAGCAACAGCTGGGTCCGGACCTAAATTTCGGGAACGGCTAAATTAACAGTTTGAGCTGCATTTTTCTCAGCTGACAGTGGAAATGTTACCACAGCTTTGTTTGACAGCTTCCATACAAATCAGGAGGAGAAAGTTGCTGTTTACCTTGAGAATCTGCATGCTTAGTTATCATCTAAGTGCATTCAGCCGACGGAGTCACACGCCAGCCAAGCCAACAGATTGTCCAGAAGACGTGTGAGAAACTGAGTTCTGCACAGACTGTGTCAGATGTAAAACAGTCCTGTACAGTCTTGGCATCTTGATTGTTGTATTTGAAGGTTACGTTGCGGTTGTGACAGTCGGGTTGGAAACATGACACTTCTGTTGTGTTAATATTTTAAGTCACAGCATCATAAATTAATCCAGACTACCTGTAGACAAATCCTGGTTATCTTTTATAAAGTGCCATTGTAAAGTTTTAGACCCCTGGAATTTGTTTTACATTATGTTGCATCTCATCCAGAGACTTCAGCGTGTTTAATTTCAGATTGACCATCTTCAGTTCAACTGAGCGAATATTTTGGAAAACCAACTTTCCCTGCATTTACACACTTTGAGGTATATTTCTACTACCTTTACTCAGACTGAAATATTTGTCCATTCCTCTTTGTAAAATTGCTGAGGCTTTTGGATTTAACTCTGGACTTTGACTAGACCTTTTTACCAGATGGATATGATTCCTAGTGAAAGGTGAATCTCTGCAACAGATTCAAGCATTCTGCAGCCTCAAACTGGTTTTGAGTGTTAACCTCCATTAACGTTCGTTCACCAGGTTCACTGACCCCGCTGAAGAAAAGCATTTCCCTACATGTCTTGTCTTACTTCTTATGTCTTTCATTCAGTTGTGGCTTTGACATACAGTATATAGATCTATATACTGTAGATCTCTCTCTATATATATAGGTAGATAGATAGATCTATATATACAGTACAGACAGTATACTGTACTGTATATATAGATCTATATATGTATATAGATCTATATATCTACACATATATAGATCTATCTATTTATATAGATCTATCTATCTATATATATAGAGAGAGATCTATATAGATCTATATACATATATGTGATACTTTTCTATTCAATTATTATTTGTTTAAGATCTGAGTTTAATCAATCCCAATATTAGTTGTTCAACAAATTACATCATTATTGATCATTTCAGTACAAGGTAGTATAAAATATTGTGAAGAAAACTTCCCCATGCTGGAGATTTAAGTTTAACAGTAATAATAAATAAAGTTATCTTTAAAATGAATCACTCAAGTGACCCAACAGTAGACTTAAACATCAATAAAATAAATCTGGTGTGTTGTTTTTGTCTCCTGCAAACTTTGCTTTAATTCTATTCATTTTTTCTATCTAATCATAATAAATCATAGTCAGACAGAGAGATTCATTAAACAGGAAGAGCAGGTTTCCTGGAAAAAGAGGAAGTAAGTTTCCAGCCTGCAAATTTATAAAAATAGTTGAGACTATTCCTTATTTTAAAGCATGAAAGTTTTAAAGGATGAAAGTCTAAACATTTTGAGTAATTGGATAAGATTCAAAGTAAAATACTTATATTAATACTGGTTTACTTGTAATAATACTTACACTTACATTTGTGGGAATGCTTGCAAGTAAAACAAGTAACTGTAACTTTGGTATCAAATAATTAGAATCATGGATTATTATTGGTTTCTTTTCAGAAAACATCTGTAATAACTCACATTAAGATTATAATAAGAGTAATTAATAAGTTATGGTTATAAAATTATAAATGAATGCTAAATCAGAGAAGCTAAAGAAGTTATAAATGCCATTTTGACATTGAACTTGAAATGGTGTAAAAAGGTGTAACTGCAATTAAACATCACTGATATGTTGGAGGTAGATGGTAGGTGAAAGGTGAAAGGTTAAGGGAAAAAGAAGAACTAACAGGAGAGCAGAGATGATCAACGCCTTATTTGGAAACAGGTTGTTGAACAACTTAAATGTTTCAAAGAAAAGGTTGTGCAGGCAACGGACGTAGGAGGACCATTGGGCAACCCTGAGACATTAGCACAGACATCAAGACATAATGTCTGTAAAACAGTGATGGATATGAGATCATCTGTCTAAGCAGACAGCCAATGAAACAAGCACAGCAACAGTGCTAGCCAATGCAAACGCACCAAAAGGGTGGATAAACCCTATAAAAGGTGGGTGCAAAAGAGGAATCTTTGGTTGGATCCTCCAGGCAGCTTCGAGCCAAGATCGAGATGGACAAAGAACTCTGCAGCTGAAGAAGAGCTGGGGTCACAGAGCCGAAGACTGTCCTGCGCATGGGGACCAACCCGTTAGCCCCGCAACATGTGGCTTTGAATCGCACTTCTCTCATCAGCTGGGTTCAGACCCCAAAGACAAAGATGAAGACAAAGGCAAAGACAAGCACCCAAGTCCTGTGTGACCTCACCATCCATGCGGAGAAGAAGCTCATCAGACCTACAGAGATCCCGGCCTTCGCCGATCAACTTCCTCCTCCTGCTGCAGCACCCTTCTTCATCATCAGGCCAGGTCTGGGGTTTGAAAAGCCAAACTCCGTCCGTCTCTCTCAAAGGTTCCCTTTTTTAGTTCTCAGTGTCAGCATTAGGGAAAGATAGACTAGATGATTGATTTTACTTATTTGATTATTTCTGCTACTGAATTAAGCTGTACTGACCCTTGCAAAAATGCCTTACTAATAAAATATTTAGCATAAAGAAAATCTAAAAGATGTTGTGGACATTCAGTTAATGAGTCACCTTAAAGTTCTTTGATGGTTGTAAAATAGCTCTGATGTTTGATTCTGGAGAGGAAAAAGTGGAAAATGTTTTTAGGTTGCTGGTAGCCCATATGTAAAACAACATCCTTGGGACTCGCCAAGTCACTAAAACCAACCTGGTTCTGTACCAAGTGCCAGTTGTCATAAAGAGAAGAGCGGCCGTTAACAGGTGAGCTCTGTGAAACTAGTTGGCTGCAGGCTGCTCAGTCTAAATGACAGGGGGAAGAAGGTTGGGACACCTGGATGTAGTTTGTCAGGAACCAGGCGACTCTTTTCTCGATGCCAGCTTAAACAGAGTTTACTTCAGTTCTGGACAGGATAAAACCCAGCAGATTTAGGAAACTCAATTAACCCGACAGACGGAGAGCTGGTAGCACATCTCCTCTCTCAGAAGAGGAAGTAGAGAGTGAGAGAGTAGAGAGACTGAAGAGGGGGGGGGGGGGGGGGGGTGTTGCGCAACAACAATATATAAAATTTGATCATTAACATAGAGTTAACAAAGATTAGAGAAAATTTTGTTTTGCAAATGTTTATAAAATCTGAACAATTTCCTCCCAGAACCAAATTAATAATGGATAAAGACAATTCATATGGCAGCAGGTACAGAAAACCAAGGTAGAAATCTATTGTAATCAATTCATGTTAAATAAATGGGAAAAAAATTACTTATTAAATATTTGGTCATAATTTCAGTTTTGAGTCGGGCAGAACTTATCTGTTCGTTCCCATAGCAACGATCAGAAGCAGGACCCTCCCCAGAACCACAGTGACCTCACTGATGAGGTCACAGATGACATCATGAACATCACAACAGATCAAAGAAGTTCTGAGGCTTTAACTGCTTGAATCTCAACACATCAGTTAGAATCCAAACGTTTCAGTGAGATTCAGGTTTTGTGTCTAGAGAGGATTTTTGTGTTTCCAAAATGCCATACCCTTTAACTTTCCCACTTGGTTTTGGACTAGGATATCTGGTGACGACAGGAATGAGGAAAGTATTCGACCATTTCTTTCCTGGAAATGACTCGGACAAAAGTACCTCCAAGGATGTGGAGAGAGATTTGTTTTGGGACGGGATTCCATCGGTTCCCAGAGATCAAGCTGACCCGGCTGGGGAAGTTTGTTCTGCGGCGAATCTGAATCGATTCTCAAGCTCCCAGGATGTTGAGGGAGACTTGTTTTGGGACGGGCTTCCATCAGTTCCCAGAGATCAAGCTGACCCGGCTGGGGAAGTTTATTCTGCGGCGAATCTGAATCGATTCTCAAGCTCCCAGGATGTGGAGAGAGATTTGTTTTGGGACGGGATTCCATCGGTTCCCAGACATAGAGCTGACCCGGCTGGGGAAGTTTCTTCTATCCAAAGTCTGAGTCCTTTCTCAAGCTCCCAGGATGTTGAGAGAGACTTGTTTTGGGACGGGCTTCCATCAGTTCCCAGAGATCAAGCTGACCCGGCTGGGGAAGTTTCTTCTGCGGCGAATCTCAAAGCTCAGCCTTCGATTTCAACAATTTTATGTCCGGAGTGTTCAGAGAAGACATCGAGAAATGGCACATCCTCCAGGGTCTCTGACCTTAAATGTTCCCCAGCTTCAACACGCAGGAGCAGCAGTGGAGCTCCAGGCAGAGGAGACAAACACAAAACTGCCCTGAACGCAAAAGATGAAGAAAGACTGTTGGAACCACAAGTACCCAGTTCCCAAATAAAACGCTACCCCGGACGGTGCACTTTTACCCCAGAAGAGGAAGAAATTTATAACAGGATGTTACTGATTCCCCCAAAGAAAAACTACACCTTTTGGGATAGCTCAACCTCAGAAGAAGAGGAAATCAGTTGGGACCGGGAGTGTGCCGTGATGGCATAGGGGTTAGCGCGACCCGTATTTGGAGGCCTTGAGTCCTCGACGCGGTCGTCGCGGGTTCGACTCCCGGACCCGACAACATTTGCCGCATGTCTTCCCCCCCTCTCCTTCCTGTCAGCCTACTGTTATATAAGGGACACTAGGAAGAAGAAACATTGAATTTTGTGAATAAACTATCAAAAGTTAACATCCTGTTTGCAGGTTTCTCTCCGGGCGCTCCGGCTTCCTGCCACAATCTAAAGTCATCACTGTTTGGTTAATTCGTTTCTAAATTCTCCTTTGGTGTGAATAAAACATCAGGGCTGCACAGTAGCTCAGTGGGTAACACTGCTGCCTTGCAGTAAGAAAGTCCTGGGTTTGAATCCCAGCCTGGTTCTGTCTGCATGGGGTTTTCTGGTTCTCCATGTCCATATGTGGGTTCTCTCCGGGCGCTCCGGCTTCCTCCCACAGTCCAAAAAGATTTAGTGTGATTTATAATGGATGGATGTTAATAATAATAATTATTATTATTATTAATATTACCATTACTATATATAAATAGATATATCTATCCATCTTTGCTGGGGGATTTTAACCAGGCCAACATGAAGACTGTTCTCCCTCACTTCAACCAGTATGTGGATTTTCCAACCAGGGGAGTGAATACTCTAGACTTGCCCTACATAGAGGGTTAAATAAGTAATACTTTTTATTTATTTAACAAAGAGATTAACGATAGAATTTATTCTCATCTGTATCGCTCAAAAATGCACAATACGTCTATAAACAATTTTGGAGAATTATCCACCTTATTCCTGGAAGGTTTTTTGGGGGGTAACTGTTGTGCTGCTCCTGGTTGTACTCTAATCAGACCAAGTTTAGTTTGTGGCTGCAGCAAGTTTTCATCGCCTACTGACAGATAAGGAAACAAAAAGAACTTGGCTAAAAATTCTAAACTTGAACAGAGAAACCAAAATGCTTCATATGAGATCATTTCACTGTGTGGACAAAAAGCCAACGGAAGAAAACCCGCATCTGCATCCGAAGCAACTGAGTCAGTGAAGTAGCTAAACATGCTAGTGCGGGTTATTTGCGGCCATTTCTTCAAGTCGCCATCCCTCCCCGCATTAGCTGTAGGTAGCGGTAAAACAATATTGCCACATTTAAGCTTTGATAGCTGGAGTTCCCACATGTTTTATAGCCTAAAAGCTCTGACGAAAGCCGGTTAGCGAGTTGCTAACATGTAAACAAACGGCGGTTCCGGTTTGCGGCGGAAGTCGCGCCCACAAATCACGCAAAGCCTCATGGGGGCTCGGAATAAGGTGGATAAAGAAGTACGTAAATATTCCCTTTTCCAACGAAATAACGTCTTTGCCACTTCGGCACAAGCACAGTGACAAACGTTCAGAGGATGAAAACACTAGACTCCGAGTAAAAATCATATGACCCAGCTTTTCACCAGCATTTAAACGCACCACTTATGCACAAATCTGAGGCTGTTTGAAGCGTGAAATGAGTCAAAAATGCTTTTGCCCTCATAACCGGATCAGTGCGTAAATGCAGTTTTATCTGTGTATCAGGCGACTCGTGCGTACTTCTTTAATATTTGTAGGACTAAGAGGGTTTGAATTCCTAATGGTCAGATTTGTGAGGTTGTAGTTAAAAAAAAAATTGTGTGCAGAAATTTAACGTTTGTTTGAATTATAATTGTGTACTTTTATTTTTTATATGTAATTTCTTCATATTTGTGTATGCATTTGACCACATATTTACAAGTACCCAGTGTTATCCACAGGTTTTCTTTTTACGGTTTACAAATAATGTTTCACAGATAAGTAGGAAAAAGACAAGTAAAAAAAGGAGAGGAGGCAATGACAAAAGAAGAAGAGCTTGTATAGATTCTGAAGAACCCTTTGCAGTGGTCAGTGTGTTTGTGTGCGCTTGTATATGCTACATATAGAGGACATTTTTCACCAACAATCAAAGATCATCTGTGGAGTGACAACATTTTCCCGTCTTCACTTTTTAATTTCAATTCTAGAAGTATGGTGTGGATTATTTTTTATTGATTAGTTTTGATTAAGGTTAGGAACACACTCAGTTGTTAGGATTAAGGAAAAATATATGTATTGACTTCCATTTGGCATAAATGGAAGTCAATACACAGAGAGTCCTCTGAGTGGTACAAGAATGTGTGTGTGCTCAATGAAAAATAAAGACTCATAATCCATCCCAAAGGTTCATGCATATTTTATTCAAGAGTAAAAAAGTGGATCGTCCCATGGGCCATGCTTACAGTGATGGCAGAACATTTAATGCTACGTGGACAGATCATTTTGCTTTCACCGCTGATGAAACTGGTTCACCAGTCTGCTTAATATGTGGCGAAAGACTGGCAAACAACAAGAAGTCAAATGTTGAAAGACATTTCAAGAGCAAACACTCTGTCTTTGCTAAAAAAAATATCCCGAGGGAGAGGAGAGAAAAAAAGGCCGTTTCGGAGCTGATGCGAAAGGCTGAAGCGTACGGAGCCCCATAGGGGACATGGGGATTTTTTTTCTTTTGCATTCCCTCGCAATACTGTACTGGTCAGTTATGCAGCATAATTGAATACTGTAAGCCTTTCTTACGGGGGCGCCGTACTTTCTGTTTTAATATAAGGTTATGTGAGGTTTTTCCATGAATGTTAGTATCTTTTTGTGAAATATCTGAAGTTTTATATCTTTCTTTAGGATAGAAAGGCGCCACAAACCTACGATATAAACAGAAACCTTCCGTAAGTAGGAAAGAAATAAAATCACATTATAATTTGGACTATTTCTGAGTTATTATCGCGGGTAATAAATCATCTGACAGTTTTGATTGTGTCTCTGTTGTGTTCGTAGTCTGAATGGTTTAAAGAGCTGCTTTCAGTGCCGCTCCATCTTAGCCTTAACAGACATAAACATGCAGGAAAAAATAAATCGATTTTCAATCAGTGTTTTGCACCAAACAGTTAATAATAATAAACAAGTTTTCACTGAGGCTCTGTAAGAGCCATATGAATGAAATAAGTAATTATTGATATGACAGGAGCAGGAGGCTTTGACACTTAGGTGTGTCGACGTGGGAGTGACGTCACCAGGTATGAATGGGAAGGATACTGGCTTTGTGTGTGTGAGGAAGCGGTGAGCGGGGCGGTCAGTCCTTGCAAAGTTTGGAGCCTGATCATCAAAATGGAATAAATCGATAATTGTGACAGAACAAAGAAAAGGTTTGGAGTTGATTGATACACAGACAGATGAGATTCCCCGAGTTAATCCAGAGTTAATCCCTTTACCATCATTAGTTTGTCGTGTTTTTAATAATAAAAACTTGTTAATAGTAAAAACTGTTTGGTGCAAAACACTGATTGAAAATTGATTTATTTTTTACTGCATGTTTATGTCTGTTAAGGCTGAGATGGAGCGGCACTGAAAGCAGCTCTTTAAACCATTCAGACTAGAACACAACAGAGACACAATCGAAACTGTCAGATGATTTATTACCCGCGATAATAACTCAGAAATAGTCCAAATTAGGATGTATTTTTATTTCTTTCCTACTTACGGAAGGTTTCTGTTTATATCGTAGGTTTGTGGCGCCTTTCTATCCTAAAGAAAGATATAAAACTTCAGATATTTCACAAAAAGATTCTAACATTCATGGAAAAACCTCACATAACCTTATATTAAAACAGAAAGTACGGCGCCACCGTAAGAAAGGCTTGCAGTATTCAATTATGCTGCATAACTGACCAGTACAATATTGCGAGGGAACGCAAAAGAAAAAAATTCCCCATGTCCCCTAGGGGGCTCCGTACTACGGGACACAGAAGCAGACTGCGCATTTTTTGGTTTGCTTGGTTCGTTCAGTGCCGGTGGATAATATTTGGATAAGTTTAGATTTTTATCTCCTGAATAAGAGGAGGACAGGTGACTGCATTCTGTTTCTATGTTTCCTTCAGTGCTGGTTGGGTAAGTTTCGATTTTTATTTCTTAAATACAAAGACCCAAATAGACAGAGGGTGTTTTGTTTGAAATTGAGCATCAACAAAGTGTAAAATGCGTTTTGTTACATGCAGAAATAAAATTTTGTGTTCTCTGCAGCAGTTCGTTGATTTCATAAACGCAACATAGTATCGATTTTTGTACATAGCATATACTGTAGGTTTTATACATATGACGTCAAAATGGGTTGTGGCTCCAAATGCTTTCTTTTTATTGGGAGGCGGTCCCAAATGGCTCTTTGACTAGAAAAGGTTGCCGACCCCTGGCCTACACCAACATCAAAGAAGGATTCAGAGCAGCCCCCCCGCCCCCACCTTGGCTCTTCAGACCACCTATCTGTTATGCTAATTCCTGCATACAAGCCCCTGCTGATCAGAACAAAACCTACAGTGAAGCAGGTGAGAATGTGGACTGAGGGGGCCATGGAGGCACTTCAGGACTGTTTTGAGTGCTCTGACTGGGAGATGTTCAAGGCAGCAGCCACTTACAACGACCAGATCAACATCGATGAGTACGCCATGACGGTGTCAGCCTACATCAACAAGTGCACAGAGGACGTCAGCATCACTAAGAACATTATCACCCGGGCCAACCAAAAACCCTGGATGACTAAGGAGGTACGGGAAATGCTAAAAGCACGGAACTCAGCCTTCAAGTCTGGCGACAAGGAGGCACTGAGGACAGCGAGAGCCAACTTGAACCGTGCTATCAGGTTAGCAAAGCGAACCCACAGTCGGAAAATAAAGGAGTTCTTCCACGACACCAGCAACACCAGGAGTATGTGGCAAGGCATAAAGGCGATTTGCTGAAAGTAGCCCTCAGAAGAAGAATGCACATATGATCAGAAACAACAACCAAGTAGCTGTGGACTTTAAATAAAACTTACTTTATCTAAAAGATCTAAAGGATGTCAAGAAAATGCACCTGATTTGGTTTTCTGCTACTGTAGCTCATCTGCTTTTAGGTTCAACATCTTATTCATTCAGACATGGGATTTCTCAGTTATAAGGTGTTGTGAAAATGGTCATTTCAGCTATTATTGCCTTTGTTACCTCTGACATTAATCAGAGGTATCTTCATCCACTGAACCTCAGCTCGCCAGATATTTTGTCCTTTAACCAGAGAGATCTCACTAGACCAAAACAATCCATCTGGTAACTAAATGTCTGGTTTTTGTCTGGTCTGATATTCAGTTTGAACTTCAGCAGGTTGTATTCTCCACAGATAGAGACCTAAATGAACTGGGTTGCTGCCATGTGGTTGGCCAATTGAACAGGTGTATCCAATTAGTTGAGTGGGGAAGTTGTGTGGACATATGACTTTGTTTAGTTCATAGCTGCTGTCTGAATGCAGCCAAAATAAAGACAGTGACAGTCAGTTTTGGCTAGCTTGTTTAACTTGCTCAAAATGAACAAAGCCAACAACTTTTATCCAGATTCAGACACCAGTAAACATCTTTTCACCTTTTACTGTTCGTCCCTTTACACATTATTTAGACAGAAGGAAATTATTTTGTTTTCATAGAGTATTGGAGATTTGGAAGTCATCAGAAGGTGTTACTAATTTATAGATGATATCAGAGCCATTAAGTGTATAAATTGTTTTAATCAAAAAGATTTGTTCATTGATCCTGAAACTTGAAAAAAAATATTTCCAATTGACTTAGATCAGCAGTTTTTTCTGACACACAGCAGCAGAAATATTCATCCACTGCTGTCTCTTGTCAAAATGTGCAGATATTTACTGATGTGCTAATAAACAAACTCAACAGAGACATCGTGACATGACAAACAACCTCACTGATCTTTAGAGAACATTTTTTAATTTGTGATTATTTCTCCTATCCATCTCCAGCACATTGTGTCTGACAAGCAACAGCTGGGTCCGGACCTAAATTTCGGGAACGGCTAAATTAACAGTTTGAGCTGCATTTTTCTCAGCTGACAGTGGAAATGTTACCACAGCTTTGTTTGACAGCTTCCATACAAATCAGGAGGAGAAAGTTGCTGTTTACCTTGAGAATCTGCATGCTTAGTTATCATCTAAGTGCATTCAGCCGACGGAGTCACACGCCAGCCAAGCCAACAGATTGTCCAGAAGACGTGTGAGAAACTGAGTTCTGCACAGATTGTGTCAGATGTAAAACAGTCCTGTACAGTCTTGGCATCTTGATTGTTGTATTTGAAGGTTACGTTGCGGTTGTGACAGTCGGGTTGGAAACATGACACTTCTGTTGTGTTAATATTTTAAGTCACAGCATCATAAATTAATCCAGACTACCTGTAGACAAATCCTGGTTATCTTTTATAAAGTGCCATTGTAAAGTTTTAGACCCCTGGAATTTGTTTTACATTATGTTGCATCTCATCCAGAGACTTCAGCGTGTTTAATTTCAGATTGACCATCTTCAGTTCAACTGAGCGAATATTTTGGAAAACCAACTTTCCCTGCATTTACACACTTTGAGGTATATTTCTACTACCTTTACTCAGACTGAAATATTTGTCCATTCCTCTTTGTAAAATTGCTGAGGCTTTTGGATTTAACTCTGGACTTTGACTAGACCTTTTTACCAGATGGATATGATTCCTAGTGAAAGGTGAATCTCTGCAACAGATTCAAGCATTCTGCAGCCTCAAACTGGTTTTGAGTGTTAACCTCCATTAACGTTCGTTCACCAGGTTCACTGACCCCGCTGAAGAAAAGCATTTCCCTACATGTCTTGTCTTACTTCTTATGTCTTTCATTCAGTTGTGGCTTTGACATACAGTATATAGATCTATATACTGTAGATCTCTCTCTATATATATAGGTAGATAGATAGATCTATATATACAGTACAGACAGTATACTGTACTGTATATATAGATCTATATATGTATATAGATCTATATATCTACACATATATAGATCTATCTATTTATATAGATCTATCTATCTATATATATATAGAGAGATCTATATAGATCTATATACATATATGTGATACTTTTCTATTCAATTATTATTTGTTTAAGATCTGAGTTTAATCAATCCCAATATTAGTTGTTCAACAAATTACATCATTATTGATCATTTCAGTACAAGGTAGTATAAAATATTGTGAAGAAAACTTCCCCATGCTGGAGATTTAAGTTTAACAGTAATAATAAATAAAGTTATCTTTAAAATGAATCACTCAAGTGACCCAACAGTAGACTTAAACATCAATAAAATAAATCTGGTGTGTTGTTTTTGTCTCCTGCAAACTTTGCTTTAATTCTATTCATTTTTTCTATCTAATCATAATAAATCATAGTCAGACAGAGAGATTCATTAAACAGGAAGAGCAGGTTTCCTGGAAAAAGAGGAAGTAAGTTTCCAGCCTGCAAATTTATAAAAATAGTTGAGACTATTCCTTATTTTAAAGCATGAAAGTTTTAAAGGATGAAAGTCTAAACATTTTGAGTAATTGGATAAGATTCAAAGTAAAATACTTATATTAATACTGGTTTACTTGTAATAATACTTACACTTACATTTGTGGGAATGCTTGCAAGTAAAACAAGTAACTGTAACTTTGGTATCAAATAATTAGAATCATGGATTATTATTGGTTTCTTTTCAGAAAACATCTGTAATAACTCACATTAAGATTATAATAAGAGTAATTAATAAGTTATGGTTATAAAATTATAAATGAATGCTAAATCAGAGAAGCTAAAGAAGTTATAAATGCCATTTTGACATTGAACTTGAAATGGTGTAAAAAGGTGTAACTGCAATTAAACATCACTGATATGTTGGAGGTAGATGGTAGGTGAAAGGTGAAAGGTTAAGGGAAAAAGAAGAACTAACAGGAGAGCAGAGATGATCAACGCCTTATTTGGAAACAGGTTGTTGAACAACTTAAATGTTTCAAAGAAAAGGTTGTGCAGGCAACGGACGTAGGAGGACCATTGGGCAACCCTGAGACATTAGCACAGACATCAAGACATAATGTCTGTAAAACAGTGATGGATATGAGATCATCTGTCTAAGCAGACAGCCAATGAAACAAGCACAGCAACAGTGCTAGCCAATGCAAACGCACCAAAAGGGTGGATAAACCCTATAAAAGGTGGGTGCAAAAGAGGAATCTTTGGTTGGATCCTCCAGGCAGCTTCGAGCCAAGATCGAGACTGGACAAAGAACTCTGCAGCTGAAGAAGAGCTGGGGTCACAGAGCCGAAGACTGTCCTGCGCATGGGGACCAACCCGTTAGCCCCGCAACATGTGGCTTTGAATCGCACTTCTCTCATCAGCTGGGTTCAGACCCCAAAGACAAAGATGAAGACAAAGGCAAAGACAAGCACCCAAGTCCTGTGTGACCTCACCATCCATGCGGAGAAGAAGCTCATCAGACCTACAGAGATCCCGGCCTTCGCCGATCAACTTCCTCCTCCTGCTGCAGCACCTTCTTCATCATCAGGCCAGGTCTGGGGTTTGAAAAGCCAAACTCCGTCCGTCTCTCTCAAAGGTTCCCTTTTTTAGTTCTCAGTGTCAGCATTAGGGAAAGATAGACTAGATGATTGATTTTACTTATTTGATTATTTCTGCTACTGAATTAAGCTGTACTGACCCTTGCAAAAATGCCTTACTAATAAAATATTTAGCATAAAGAAAATCTAAAAGATGTTGTGGACATTCAGTTAATGAGTCACCTTAAAGTTCTTTGATGGTTGTAAAATAGCTCTGATGTTTGATTCTGGAGAGGAAAAAGTGGAAAATGTTTTTAGGTTGCTGGTAGCCCATATGTAAAACAACATCCTTGGGACTCGCCAAGTCACTAAAACCAACCTGGTTCTGTACCAAGTGCCAGTTGTCATAAAGAGAAGAGCGGCCGTTAACAGGTGAGCTCTGTGAAACTAGTTGGCTGCAGGCTGCTCAGTCTGGCTAATTCACAGGGGGAAGAAAGTTGGGACACCTGGATGTAGTTTGTCAGGAACCAGGCGACTCTTTTCTCGATGCCAGCTTAAACAGAGTTTACTTCAGTTCTGGACAGGATAAAACCCAGCAGATTTAGGAAACTCAATTAACCCGACAGACGGAGAGCTGGTAGCACATCTCCTCTCTCAGAAGAGGAAGTAGAGAGTGAGAGAGTAGAGAGACTGAAGAGGGGGGGGGGGGGGGGGGGGGGGTGTTGCGCAACAACAATATATAAAATTTGATCATTAACATAGAGTTAACAAAGATTAGAGAAAATTTTGTTTTGCAAATGTTTATAAAATCTGAACAATTTCCTCCCAGAACCAAATTAATAATGGATAAAGACAATTCATATGGCAGCAGGTACAGAAAACCAAGGTAGAAATCTATTGTTAATCAATTCATGTTAAATAAATGGGAAAAAAATTACTTATTAAATATTTGGTCATAATTTCAGTTTGAGTCGGGCAGAACTTATCTGTTCGTTCCCATAGCAACGATCAGAAGCAGGACCCTCCCCAGAACCACAGTGACCTCACTGATGAGGTCACAGATGACATCATGAACATCACAACAGATCAAAGAAGTTCTGAGGCTTTAACTGCTTGAATCTCAACACATCAGTTAGAATCCAAACGTTTCAGTGAGATTCAGGTTTTGTGTCTAGAGAGGATTTTTGTGTTTCCAAAATGCCATACCCTTTAACTTTCCCACTTGGTTTTGGACTAGGATATCTGGTGACGACAGGAATGAGGAAAGTATTCGACCATTTCTTTCCTGGAAATGACTCGGACAAAAGTACCTCCAAGGATGTGGAGAGAGATTTGTTTTGGGACGGGATTCCATCGGTTCCCAGAGATCAAGCTGACCCGGCTGGGGAAGTTTGTTCTGCGGCGAATCTGAATCGATTCTCAAGCTCCCAGGATGTTGAGGGAGACTTGTTTTGGGACGGGCTTCCATCAGTTCCCAGAGATCAAGCTGACCCGGCTGGGGAAGTTTATTCTGCGGCGAATCTGAATCGATTCTCAAGCTCCCAGGATGTGGAGAGAGATTTGTTTTGGGACGGGATTCCATCGGTTCCCAGACATAGAGCTGACCCGGCTGGGGAAGTTTCTTCTATCCAAAGTCTGAGTCCTTTCTCAAGCTCCCAGGATGTTGAGAGAGACTTGTTTTGGGACGGGCTTCCATCAGTTCCCAGAGATCAAGCTGACCCGGCTGGGGAAGTTTCTTCTGCGGCGAATCTCAAAGCTCAGCCTTCGATTTCAACAATTTTATGTCCGGAGTGTTCAGAGAAGACATCGAGAAATGGCACATCCTCCAGGGTCTCTGACCTTAAATGTTCCCCAGCTTCAACACGCAGGAGCAGCAGTGGAGCTCCAGGCAGAGGAGACAAACACAAAACTGCCCTGAACGCAAAAGATGAAGAAAGACTGTTGGAACCACAAGTACCCAGTTCCCAAATAAAACGCTACCCCGGACGGTGCACTTTTACCCCAGAAGAGGAAGAAATTTATAACAGGATGTTACTGATTCCCCCAAAGAAAAACTACACCTTTTGGGATAGCTCAACCTCAGAAGAAGAGGAAATCAGTTGGGACCGGGAGTGTGCCGTGATGGCATAGGGGTTAGCGCGACCCGTATTTGGAGGCCTTGAGTCCTCGACGCGGTCGTCGCGGGTTCGACTCCCGGACCCGACAACATTTGCCGCATGTCTTCCCCCCCTCTCCTTCCTGTCAGCCTACTGTTATATAAGGGACACTAGGAAGAAGAAACATTGAATTTTGTGAATAAACTATCAAAAGTTAACATCCTGTTTGCAGGTTTCTCTCCGGGCGCTCCGGCTTCCTGCCACAATCTAAAGTCATCACTGTTTGGTTAATTAGTTCTAAATTCTCCTTTGGTGTGAATAAAACATCAGGGCTGCACAGTAGCTCAGTGGGTAACACTGCTGCCTTGCAGTAAGAAAGTCCTGGGTTTGAATCCCAGCCTGGTTCTGTCTGCATGGGGTTTTCTGGTTCTCCATGTCCATATGTGGGTTCTCTCCGGGCGCTCCGGCTTCCTCCCACAGTCCAAAAAGATTTAGTGTGATTTATAATGGATGGATGTTAATAATAATAATAATTATTATTATTAATATTACCATTACTATATATAAATAGATATATCTATCCATCTTTGCTGGGGGATTTTAACCAGGCCAACATGAAGACTGTTCTCCCTCACTTCAACCAGTATGTGGATTTTCCAACCAGGGGAGTGAATACTCTAGACTTGCCCTACATAGAGGGTTAAATAAGTAATACTTTTTATTTATTTAACAAAGAGATTAACGATAGAATTTATTCTCATCTGTATCGCTCAAAAATGCACAATACGTCTATAAACAATTTTGGAGAATTATCCACCTTATTCCTGGAAGGTTTTTTGGGGGGTAACTGTTGTGCTGCTCCTGGTTGTACTCTAATCAGACCAAGTTTAGTTTGTGGCTGCAGCAAGTTTTCATCGCCTACTGACAGATAAGGAAACAAAAAGAACTTGGCTAAAAATTCTAAACTTGAACAGAGAAACCAAAATGCTTCATATGTGATCATTTCACTGTGTGGACAAAAAGCCAACGGAAGAAAACCCGCATCTGCATCCGAAGCAACTGAGTCAGTGAAGTAGCTAAACATGCTAGTGCGGGTTATTTGCGGCCATTTCTTCAAGTCGCCATCCCTCCCCGCATTAGCTGTAGGTAACGGTAAAACAATATTGCCACATTTAAGCTTTGATAGCTGGAGTTCCCACATGTTTTATAGCCTAAAAGCTCTGACGAAAGCCGGTTAGCGAGTTGCTAACATGTAAACAAACGGCGGTTCCGGTTTGCGGCGGAAGTCGCGCCCACAAATCACGCAAAGCCTCATGGGGGCTCGGAATAAGGTGGATAAAGAAGTACGTAAATATTCCCTTTTCCAACGAAATAACGTCTTTGCCACTTCGGCACAAGCACAGTGACAAACGTTCAGAGGATGAAAACACTAGACTCCGAGTAAAAATCATATGACCCAGCTTTTCACCAGCATTTAAACGCACCACTTATGCACAAATCTGAGGCTGTTTGAAGCGTGAAATGAGTCAAAAATGCTTTTGCCCTCATAACCGGATCAGTGCGTAAATGCAGTTTTATCTGTGTATCAGGCTACTCGTGCGTACTTCTTTAATATTTGTAGGACTAAGAGGGTTTGAATTCCTAATGGTCAGATTTGTGAGGTTGTAGTTAAAAAAAAATTGTGTGCAGAAATTTAACGTTTGTATGAATTATAATTGTGTACTTTTATTTTTTTCTTTGTAATTTCTTCATATTTGTGTATGCATTTGACCACATATTTACAAGTACCCCGTGTTATCCACAGGTTTTCTTTTTACGGTTTACAAATAATGTTTCACAGATAAGTAGGAAAAAGACAAGTAAAAAAAGGAGAGGAGGCAATGACAAAAGAAGAAGAGCTTGTATAGATTCTGAAGAACCCTTTGCAGTGGTCAGTGTGTTTGTGTGCGCTTGTATATGCTACATATAGAGGACATTTTTCACCAACAATCAAAGATCATCTGTGGAGTGACAACATTTTCCCGTCTTCATTTTTAATTTCAATTCTAGAAGTATGGTGTGGATTATTTTTTATTGATTAGTTTTGATTAAGGTTAGGAACACACTCAGTTGTTAGGATTAAGGAAAAATATATGTATTGACTTCCATTTGGCATAAATGGAAGTCAATACACAGAGAGTCCTCTGAGTGGTACAAGAATGTGTGTGTGCTCAATGAAAAATAAAGACTCATAATCCATCCCAAAGGTTCATGCATATTTTATTCAAGAGTAAAAAAGTGGATCGTCCCATGGGCCATGCTTACAGTGATGGCAGAACATTTAATGCTACGTGGACAGATCATTTTGCTTTCACCGCTGATGAAACTGGTTCACCAGTCTGCTTAATATGTGGCGAAAGACTGGCAAACAACAAGAAGTCAAATGTTGAAAGACATTTCAAGAGCAAACACTCTGTCTTTGCTAAAAAAAATATCCCGAGGGAGAGGAGAGAAAAAAAGGCCGTTTCGGAGCTGATGCGAAAGGCTGAAGCGTACGGAGCCCCATAGGGGACATGGGGATTTTTTTTCTTTTGCGTTCCCTCGCAATACTGTACTGGTCAGTTATGCAGCATAATTGAATACTGTAAGCCTTTCTTACGGTGGGCGCCGTACTTTATGCTTTAATATAAGGTTATGTGAGGTTTTTCCATGAATGTTAGTATCTTTTTGTGAAATATCTGAAGTTTTATATCTTTCTTTAGGATAGAAAGGCGCCACAAACCTACGATATAAACAGAAACCTTCCGTAAGTAGGAAAGAAATAAAATCACATTATAATTTGGACTATTTCTGAGTTATTATCGCGGGTAATAAATCATCTGACAGTTTTGATTGTGTCTCTGTTGTGTTCGTAGTCTGAATGGTTTAAAGAGCTGCTTTCAGTGCCGCTCCATCTCAGCCTTAACAGACATAAACATGCAGGAAAAAATAAATCGATTTTCAATCAGTGTTTTGCACCAAACAGTTAATAATAATAAACAAGTTTTCACTGAGGCTCTGTAAGAGCCATATGAATGAAATAAGTAATTATTGATATGACAGGAGCAGGAGGCTTTGACACTTAGGTGTGTCGACGTGGGAGTGACGTCACCAGGTATGAATGGGAAGGATACTGGCTTTGTGTGTGTGAGGAAGCGGTGAGCGGGGCGGTCAGTCCTTGCAAAGTTTGGAGCCTGATCATCAAAATGGAATAAATCGATAATTGTGACAGAACAAAGAAAAGGTTTGGAGTTGATTGATACACGGACAGATGAGATTCCCCGAGTTAATCCAGAGTTAATCCCTTTACCATCATTAGTTTGTCGTGTTTTTAATAATAAAAACTTGTTAATAGTAAAAACTGTTTGGTGCAAAACACTGATTGAAAATTGATTTATTTTTTACTGCATGTTTATGTCTGTTAAGGCTAAGATGGAGCGGCACTGAAAGCAGCTCTTTAAACCATTCAGACTACGAACACAACAGAGACACAATCGAAACTGTCAGATGATTTATTACCCGCGATAATAACTCAGAAATAGCCCAAATTATAATGTATTTTTATTTCTTTCCTACTTACGGAAGGTTTCTGTTTATATCGTAGGTTTGTGGCGCCTTTCTATCCTAAAGAAAGATATAAAACTTCAGATATTTCACAAAAAGATTCTAACATTCATGGAAAAACCTCACATAACCTTATATTAAAACAGAAAGTACGGCGCCACCGTAAGAAAGGCTTGCAGTATTCAATTATGCTGCATAACTGACCAGTACAATATTGCGAGGGAACGCAAAAGAAAAAAATTCCCCATGTCCCCTAGGGGGCTCCGTACTACGGGACACAGAAGCAGACTGCGCATTTTTTGGTTTGCTTGGTTCGTTCAGTGCCGGTGGATAATATTTGGATAAGTTTAGATTTTTATCTCCTGAATAAGAGGAGGACAGGTGACTGCATTCTGTTTCTATGTTTCCTTCAGTGCTGGTTGGGTAAGTTTCGATTTTTATTTCTTAAATACAAAGACCCAAATAGACAGAGGGTGTTTTGTTTGAAATTGAGCATCAACAAAGTGTAAAATGCGTTTTGTTACATGCAGAAATAAAATTTTGTGTTCTCTGCAGCAGTTCGTTGATTTCATAAACGCAACATAGTATCGATTTTTGTACATAGCATATACTGTAGGTTTTATACATATGACGTCAAAATGGGTTGTGGCTCCAAATGCTTTCTTTTTATTGGGAGGCGGTCCCAAATGGCTCTTTGACTAGAAAAGGTTGCCGACCCCTGGCCTACACCAACATCAAAGAAGGATTCAGAGCAGCCCCCCGCCCCCACCTTGGCTCTTCAGACCACCTATCTGTTATGCTAATTCCTGCATACAAGCCCCTGCTGATCAGAACAAAACCTACAGTGAAGCAGGTGAGAATGTGGACTGAGGGGGCCATGGAGGCACTTCAGGACTGTTTTGAGTGCTCTGACTGGGAGATGTTCAAGGCAGCAGCCACTTACAACGACCAGATCAACATCGATGAGTACGCCATGACGGTGTCAGCCTACATCAACAAGTGCACAGAGGACGTCAGCATCACTAAGAACATTATCACCCGGGCCAACCAAAAACCCTGGATGACTAAGGAGGTACGGGAAATGCTAAAAGCACGGAACTCAGCCTTCAAGTCTGGCGACAAGGAGGCACTGAGGACAGCGAGAGCCAACTTGAACCGTGCTATCAGGTTAGCAAAGCGAACCCACAGTCGGAAAATAAAGGAGTTCTTCCACGACACCAGCAACACCAGGAGTATGTGGCAAGGCATAAAGGCGATTTGCTGAAAGTAGCCCTCAGAAGAAGAATGCACATATGATCAGAAACAACAACCAAGTAGCTGTGGACTTTAAATAAAACTTACTTTATCTAAAAGATCTAAAGGATGTCAAGAAAATGCACCTGATTTGGTTTTCTGCTACTGTAGCTCATCTGCTTTTAGGTTCAACATCTTATTCATTCAGACATGGGATTTCTCAGTTATAAGGTGTTGTGAAAATGGTCATTTCAGCTATTATTGCCTTTGTTACCTCTGACATTAATCAGAGGTATCTTCATCCACTGAACCTCAGCTCGCCAGATATTTTGTCCTTTAACCAGAGAGATCTCACTAGACCAAAACAATCCATCTGGTAACTAAATGTCTGGTTTTTGTCTGGTCTGATATTCAGTTTGAACTTCAGCAGGTTGTATTCTCCACAGATAGAGACCTAAATGAACTGGGTTGCTGCCATGTGGTTGGCCAATTGAACAGGTGTATCCAATTAGTTGAGTGGGGAAGTTGTGTGGACATATGACTTTGTTTAGTTCATAGCTGCTGTCTGAATGCAGCCAAAATAAAGACAGTGACAGTCAGTTTTGGCTAGCTTGTTTAATTTGCTCAAAATGAACAAAGCCAACAACTTTTATCCAGATTCAGACACCAGTAAACATCTTTTCACCTTTTACTGTTCGTCCCTTTACACATTATTTAGACAGAAGGAAATTATTTTGTTTTCATAGAGTATTGGAGATTTGGAAGTCATCAGAAGGTGTTACTAATTTATAGATGATATCAGAGCCATTAAATGTATAAATTGTTTTAATCAAAAAGATTTGTTCATTGATCCTGAAACTTGAAAAAAAATATTTCCAATTGACTTAGATCAGCAGTTTTTTCTGACACACAGCAGCAGAAATATTCATCCACTGCTGTCTCTTGTCAAAATGTGCAGATATTTACTGATGTGCTAATAAACAAACTCAACAGAGACATCGTGACATGACAAACAACCTCACTGATCTTTAGAGAACATTTTTTAATTTGTGATTATTTCTCCTATCCATCTCCAGCACATTGTGTCTGACAAGCAACAGCTGGGTCCGGACCTAAATTTCGGGAACGGCTAAATTAACAGTTTGAGCTGCATTTTTCTCAGCTGACAGTGGAAATGTTACCACAGCTTTGTTTGACAGCTTCCATACAAATCAGGAGGAGAAAGTTGCTGTTTACCTTGAGAATCTGCATGCTTAGTTATCATCTAAGTGCATTCAGCCGCCGGAGTCACACGCCAGCCAAGCCAACAGATTGTCCAGAAGACGTGTGAGAAACTGAGTTCTGCACAGATTGTGTCAGATGTAAAACAGTCCTGTACAGTCTTGGCATCTTGATTGTTGTATTTGAAGGTTACGTTGCGGTTGTGACAGTCGGGTTGGAAACATGACACTTCTGTTGTGTTAATATTTTAAGTCACAGCATCATAAATTAATCCAGACTACCTGTAGACAAATCCTGGTTATCTTTTATAAAGTGCCATTGTAAAGTTTTAGACCCCTGGAATTTGTTTTACATTATGTTGCATCTCATCCAGAGACTTCAGCGTGTTTAATTTCAGATTGACCATCTTCAGTTCAACTGAGCGAATATTTTGGAAAACCAACTTTCCCTGCATTTACACACTTTGAGGTATATTTCTACTACCTTTACTCAGACTGAAATATTTGTCCATTCCTCTTTGTAAAATTGCTGAGGCTTTTGGATTTAACTCTGGACTTTGACTAGACCTTTTTACCAGATGGATATGATTCCTAGTGAAAGGTGAATCTCTGCAACAGATTCAAGCATTCTGCAGCCTCAAACTGGTTTTGAGTGTTAACCTCCATTAACGTTCGTTCACCAGGTTCACTGACCCCGCTGAAGAAAAGCATTTCCCTACATGTCTTGTCTTACTTCTTATGTCTTTCATTCAGTTGTGGCTTTGACATACAGTATATAGATCTATATACTGTAGATCTCTCTCTATATATATAGGTAGATAGATAGATCTATATATACAGTACAGACAGTATACTGTACTGTATATATAGATCTATATATGTATATAGATCTATATATCTACACATATATAGATCTATCTATTTATATAGATCTATCTATCTATATATATAGAGAGAGATCTATATAGATCTATATACATATATGTGATACTTTTCTATTCAATTATTATTTGTTTAAGATCTGAGTTTAATCAATCCCAATATTAGTTGTTCAACAAATTACATCATTATTGATCATTTCAGTACAAGGTAGTATAAAATATTGTGAAGAAAACTTCCCCATGCTGGAGATTTAAGTTTAACAGTAATAATAAATAAAGTTATCTTTAAAATGAATCACTCAAGTGACCCAACAGTAGACTTAAACATCAATAAAATAAATCTGGTGTGTTGTTTTTGTCTCCTGCAAACTTTGCTTTAATTCTATTCATTTTTTCTATCTAATCATAATAAATCATAGTCAGTCAGAGAGAGTCATGAAACAGGAAGAGCAGGTTTCCTGGAAAAAGAGGAAGTAAGTTTCCAGCCTGCAAATTTATAAAAATAGTTGAGACTATTCCTTATTTTAAAGCATGAAAGTTTTAAAGGATGAAAGTCTAAACATTTTGAGTAATTGGATAAGATTCAAAGTAAAATACTTATATTAATACTGGTTTACTTGTAATAATACTTACACTTACATTTGTGGGAATGCTTGCAAGTAAAACAAGTAACTGTAACTTTGGTATCAAATAATTAGAATCATGGATTATTATTGGTTTCTTTTCAGAAAACATCTGTAATAACTCACATTAAGATTATAATAAGAGTAATTAATAAGTTATGGTTATAAAATTATAAATGAATGCTAAATCAGAGAAGCTAAAGAAGTTATAAATGCCATTTTGACATTGAACTTGAAATGGTGTAAAAAGGTGTAACTGCAATTAAACATCACTGATATGTTGGAGGTAGATGGTAGGTGAAAGGTGAAAGGTTAAGGGAAAAAGAAGAACTAACAGGAGAGCAGAGATGATCAACGCCTTATTTGGAAACAGGTTGTTGAACAACTTAAATGTTTCAAAGAAAAGGTTGTGCAGGCAACGGACGTAGGAGGACCATTGGGCAACCCTGAGACATTAGCACAGACATCAAGACATAATGTCTGTAAAACAGTGATGGATATGAGATCATCTGTCTAAGCAGACAGCCAATGAAACAAGCACAGCAACAGTGCTAGCCAATGCAAACGCACCAAAAGGGTGGATAAACCCTATAAAAGGTGGGTGCAAAAGAGGAATCTTTGGTTGGATCCTCCAGGCAGCTTCGAGCCAAGATCGAGATGGACAAAGAACTCTGCAGCTGAAGAAGAGCTGGGGTCACAGAGCCGAAGACTGTCCTGCGCATGGGGACCAACCCGTTAGCCCCGCAACATGTGGCTTTGAATCGCACTTCTCTCATCAGCTGGGTTCAGACCCCAAAGACAAAGATGAAGACAAAGGCAAAGACAAGCACCCAAGTCCTGTGTGACCTCACCATCCATGCGGAGAAGAAGCTCATCAGACCTACAGAGATCCCGGCCTTCGCCGATCAACTTCCTCCTCCTGCTGCAGCACCTTCTTCATCATCAGGCCAGGTCTGGGGTTTGAAAAGCCAAACTCCGTCCGTCTCTCTCAAAGGTTCCCTTTTTTAGTTCTCAGTGTCAGCATTAGGGAAAGATAGACTAGATGATTGATTTTACTTATTTGATTATTTCTGCTACTGAATTAAGCTGTACTGACCCTTGCAAAAATGCCTTACTAATAAAATATTTAGCATAAAGAAAATCTAAAAGATGTTGTGGACATTCAGTTAATGAGTCACCTTAAAGTTCTTTGATGGTTGTAAAATAGCTCTGATGTTTGATTCTGGAGAGGAAAAAGTGGAAAATGTTTTTAGGTTGCTGGTAGCCCATATGTAAAACAACATCCTTGGGACTCGCCAAGTCACTAAAACCAACCTGGTTCTGTACCAAGTGCCAGTTGTCATAAAGAGAAGAGCGGCCGTTAACAGGTGAGCTCTGTGAAACTAGTTGGCTGCAGGCTGCTCAGTCTGGCTAATTCACAGGGGGAAGAAAGTTGGGACACCTGGATGTAGTTTGTCAGGAACCAGGCGACTCTTTTCTCGATGCCAGCTTAAACAGAGTTTACTTCAGTTCTGGACAGGATAAAACCCAGCAGATTTAGGAAACTCAATTAACCCGACAGACGGAGAGCTGGTAGCACATCTCCTCTCTCAGAAGAGGAAGTAGAGAGTGAGAGAGTAGAGAGACTGAAGAGGGGGGGGGGGGGGGGGGGTGTTGCGCAACAACAATATATAAAATTTGATCATTAACATAGAGTTAACAAAGATTAGAGAAAATTTTGTTTTGCAAATGTTTATAAAATCTGAACAATTTCCTCCCAGAACCAAATTAATAATGGATGAAGACAATTCATATGGCAGCAGGTACAGAAAACCAAGGTAGAAATCTATTGTTAATCAATTCATGTTAAATAAATGGGAAAAAAATTACTTATTAAATATTTGGTCATAATTTCAGTTTGAGTCGGGCAGAACTTATCTGTTCGTTCCCATAGCAACGATCAGAAGCAGGACCCTCCCCAGAACCACAGTGACCTCACTGATGAGGTCACAGATGACATCATGAACATCACAACAGATCAAAGAAGTTCTGAGGCTTTAACTGCTTGAATCTCAACACATCAGTTAGAATCCAAACGTTTCAGTGAGATTCAGGTTTTGTGTCTAGAGAGGATTTTTGTGTTTCCAAAATGCCATACCCTTTAACTTTCCCACTTGGTTTTGGACTAGGATATCTGGTGACGACAGGAATGAGGAAAGTATTCGACCATTTCTTTCCTGGAAATGACTCGGACAAAAGTACCTCCAAGGATGTGGAGAGAGATTTGTTTTGGGACGGGCTTCCATCAGTTCCCAGAGATCAAGCTGACCCGGCTGGGGAAGTTTGTTCTGCGGCGAATCTGAATCGATTCTCAAGCTCCCAGGATGTTGAGGGAGACTTGTTTTGGGACGGGCTTCCATCAGTTCCCAGAGATCAAGCTGACCCGGCTGGGGAAGTTTATTCTGCGGCGAATCTGAATCGATTCTCAAGCTCCCAGGATGTGGAGAGAGATTTGTTTTGGGACGGGATTCCATCGGTTCCCAGACATAGAGCTGACCCGGCTGGGGAAGTTTCTTCTATCCAAAGTCTGAGTCCTTTCTCAAGCTCCCAGGATGTTGAGAGAGACTTGTTTTGGGACGGGCTTCCATCAGTTCCCAGAGATCAAGCTGACCCGGCTGGGGAAGTTTCTTCTGCGGCGAATCTCAAAGCTCAGCCTTCGATTTCAACAATTTTATGTCCGGAGTGTTCAGAGAAGACATCGAGAAATGGCACATCCTCCAGGGTCTCTGACCTTAAATGTTCCCCAGCTTCAACACGCAGGAGCAGCAGTGGAGCTCCAGGCAGAGGAGACAAACACAAAACTGCCCTGAACGCAAAAGATGAAGAAAGACTGTTGGAACCACAAGTACCCAGTTCCCAAATAAAACGCTACCCCGGACGGTGCACTTTTACCCCAGAAGAGGAAGAAATTTATAACAGGATGTTACTGATTCCCCCAAAGAAAAACTACACCTTTTGGGATAGCTCAACCTCAGAAGAAGAGGAAATCAGTTGGGACCGGGAGTGTGCCGTGATGGCATAGGGGTTAGCGCGACCCGTATTTGGAGGCCTTGAGTCCTCGACGCGGTCGTCGCGGGTTCGACTCCCGGACCCGACAACATTTGCCGCATGTCTTCCCCCCCTCTCCTTCCTGTCAGCCTACTGTTATATAAGGGACACTAGGAAGAAGAAACATTGAATTTTGTGAATAAACTATCAAAAGTTAACATCCTGTTTGCAGGTTTCTCTCCGGGCGCTCCGGCTTCCTGCCACAATCTAAAGTCATCACTGTTTGGTTAATTCGTTTCTAAATTCTCCTTTGGTGTGAATAAAACATCAGGGCTGCACAGTAGCTCAGTGGGTAACACTGCTGCCTTGCAGTAAGAAAGTCCTGGGTTTGAATCCCAGCCTGGTTCTGTCTGCATGGGGTTTTCTGGTTCTCCATGTCCATATGTGGGTTCTCTCCGGGCGCTCCGGCTTCCTCCCACAGTCCAAAAAGATTTAGTGTGATTTATAATGGATGGATGTTAATAATAATAATAATTATTATTATTAATATTACCATTACTATATATAAATAGATATATCTATCCATCTTTGCTGGGGGATTTTAACCAGGCCAACATGAAGACTGTTCTCCCTCACTTCAACCAGTATGTGGATTTTCCAACCAGGGGAGTGAATACTCTAGACTTGCCCTACATAGAGGGTTAAATAAGTAATACTTTTTATTTATTTAACAAAGAGATTAACGATAGAATTTATTCTCATCTGTACCGCTCAAAAATGCACAATACGTCTATAAACAATTTTGGAGAATTATCCACCTTATTCCTGGAAGGTTTTTTGGGGGGTAACTGTTGTGCTGCTCCTGGTTGTACTCTAATCAGACCAAGTTTAGTTTGTGGCTGCAGCAAGTTTTCATCGCCTACTGACAGATAAGGAAACAAAAAGAACTTGGCTAAAAATTCTAAACTTGAACAGAGAAACCAAAATGCTTCATATGTGATCATTTCATTGTGTGGACAAAAAGCCAACGGAAGAAAACCCGCATCTGCATCCGAAGCAACTGAGTCAGTGAAGTAGCTAAACATGCTAGTGCGGGTTATTTGCGGCCATTTCTTCAAGTCGCCATCCCTCCCCGCATTAGCTGTAGGTAGCGGTAAAACAATATTGCCACATTTAAGCTTTGATAGCTGGAGTTCCCACATGTTTTATAGCCTAAAAGCCCTGACGAAAGCCGGTTAGCGAGTTGCTAACATGTAAACAAACGGCGGTTCCGGTTTGCGGCGGAAGTCGCGCCCACAAATCACGCAAAGCCTCATGGGGGCTCGGAATAAGGTGGATAAAGAAGTACGTAACTATTCCCTTTTCCAACGAAATAACGTCTTTGCCACTTCGGCACAAGCACAGTGACAAACGTTCAGAGGATGAAAACACTAGACTCCGAGTAAAAATCATATGACCCAGCTTTTCACCAGCATTTAAACGCACCACTTATGCACAAATCTGAGGCTGTTTGAAGCGTGAAATGAGTCAAAAATGCTTTTGCCCTCATAACCGGATCAGTGCGTAAATGCAGTTTTATCTGTGTATCAGGCGACTCGTGCGTACTTCTTTAATATTTGTAGGACTAAGAGGGTTTGAATTCCTAATGGTCAGATTTGTGAGGTTGTAGTTAAAAAAAAATTGTGTGCAGAAATTTAACGTTTGTAGAAATTGTAATTGTGTACTTTTATTTTTTATATGTAATTTCTTCATATTTGTGTATGCATTTGACCACATATTTACAAGTACCCAGTGTTATCCACAGGTTTTCTTTTTACGGTTTACAAATAATGTTTCACAGATAAGTAGGAAAAAGACAAGTAAAAAAAGGAGAGGAGGCAATGACAAAAGAAGAAGAGCTTGTATAGATTCTGAAGAACCCTTTGCAGTGGTCAGTGTGTTTGTGTGCGCTTGTATATGCTACATATAGAGGACATTTTTCACCAACAATCAAAGATCATCTGTGGAGTGACAACATTTTTCCGTCTTCACTTTTTAATTTCAATTCTAGAAGTATGGTGTGGATTATTTTTTATTGATTAGTTTTGATTAAGGTTAGGAACACACTCAGTTGTTAGGATTAAGGAAAAATATATGTATTGACTTCCATTTGGCATAAATGGAAGTCAATACACAGAGAGTCCTCTGAGTGGTACAAGAATGTGTGTGTGCTCAATGAAAAATAAAGACTCATAATCCATCCCAAAGGTTCATGCATATTTTATTCAAGAGTAAAAAAGTGGATCGTCCCATGGGCCATGCTTACAGTGTTGGTGACTGGGGAGTCAGCAAAAAAAGAAAAAGAAAACAAAAAACACAAATCTTACAGAGAAACAAGATTAACACAAAAGTAACAAAAAGAAACAAAGAAATAAGAGACAAATAAATAAAAGAAATATCAAATTAAGAAATAAACCATAGAAATAAAGAAAACAAACAAAAGAAGCCTCAAAGAAATTAAGAAATAAAAAGAAACATAAAAAAAAAATATACAAGAAAAACTAAAAAGAGAAAAAACAAAGAAAGATAAAAGAGAATAACAGAAACGGAAAAAAAAAATTGAAAAGATAGAAAACGATTCAGAACCGTGGCACAATTTCTATGGCACAGGGTGTCCCAGGAGGTTCACCTCACCCAAAGAAGCACAAGATCAACCAAGGAGCAACGCAACATGAAGAGTAACCAGCAGAGAGAGAGATAGAGAGAGCTTACATATTAAGAATATTGTCCATAATAAATAGAACCATAATAATCATAGAATCATAAATATCAAATAACAAGAGGAATCATCGATGATGAAAGAGAGTACACGTTTTTTCCGTTAAATTCCAAACCCTAGTCCTCAACGCTCACTGTCCTGCATGTTTTAGGTATTTCCTTGCTTCAGTCCAGCTGATTTCAATTGATGACTGATTAACAGGCGTTTGTTGAACAGCAGTCAGTTGAATCAGGCACATTAAAGCAGGGAAACCTCTAAAACATGTAGGACGGTGAGCCTTGAGGACCAGGGTTGGGAAACACTGCGTCTAATCGTGACGCACCGGCTCGTCCGTTAAAACGTGTCCGCTGCTGCTTTTTGTTTTTCGAACAGCACAAATCTTAACCATGCAATCATGCTTTCGGCTGCCTGAATGCCTGTGCCTCGGTATATAGAACGGTCATTCGTCGATGCTAGTTTAATATTCGTTATTCATGTTTAATCGTTAAAAACGACTCCTGTACAATGGCGAAGAAACAGAGGAGCGAAACGTGGACTCGACACTCTGAGTAAGAATCGTACCGTCGTTCTGTACAAGCGTCCAAACCAACCGAAGAACACACGTTGTGAAAAAGAAAGAAACAAACACAAAAAATGATAGAAAAAATAAACCGAATTAACAATATGTACAAAATAAATGATTCGTTATACCTCTGTTTGCTTATATTAGCCAGAAAATAACAGAAGAAGAAAGAAAAAAAAACCATAGCGAAAAACACGTAGCACAAATATAATCTTCACATTATTATCAAAGAACTTAACTTTTGCATGCACTGATGCGTTAATATAAATGCTTTACAAAGACCTTAATCCTCTTGGCTTCTTCTCGCTGCTTTGGCCGCCTTCCTTCGCCAGAAGAGTCCATTTCCTCCGAACGACCGCTTCCCGCTTCGAAGGCCGGCGACCAGACGGGAAGAAAGGAGGACGAAGAGCTTCACATTTTAACCCCTCCCTCCCTCACACACACACACACACACACACGCCCCCACATATATATAAAGCATTCTTCTTCTAATATACTGCGTCTTGCACCCTGTGATAAAACCTCTATGTATTTACATGCAACAGATAAGGAGGGGACCGGGGGGGCGGGGGGGGGCTGGTTTTCAAGAGTCAACGTGGAACTGGACCAGAGGTCTGGACGAAGCGCTTTGGGTGGAGAATCCTCCACCCAACTCTGTATGGAGAGTGAATACGGTGCAAAGCTACAAAAGCAAACAGAAGAAGAAGAAAAGCGAGGGCTCAGATTAGACTGCGGCTGAGGTCACCTCGCCGGGCGTCGACTCTCTCAAACAAACTCCTACGGAGTTGAAGTGTGTGTGTGTGTGTGTGTGTGTGTGTAAAAAAAAAAAACAACAAAAGAAAATTGAACATTTGAAATAATTTTCCAGCCCTGGTCGCTTCCGGTCCCTCCGGACCATCCCTCCATCAGCTGGATCCACACCCACCCTCCCCCAAACGTCACACACACACACCGACTGACGCAGGCACAACACTGTCACACACCAGCACCCCCGGCGGTTCCCCACAAACACACGGCAAACGGCAGCAGCTCTCCTCAGAGTCCTGGTCTGCTCTCGGAGGCCGTCTCCTGTTGTTGTTGTTGTGCAGGTACAGGGGTCAGGGGTCAGGATCAGGGTTAGTTCTGAAGAACCGGGCTCAGAAAAGACCCTCAGCCTCTCTGCGGTAAAGTCCGGCTAAATAACAGGTGAGGGCAACAAAGGGAGGGGGAATTTAATCTCCTGTGTGTGTGTGGTGTAATGAGTGTGTGTGTGTGTTTCTGCTCTTTATATGCCTATGTACAAGACTGGGTAAATATGGTATCACTGTAGAGACTGCAGGCAGGTGGGAGTGGGGTTGTTTTTCTGTCGATCACTGGATATTGCTGTTGTTGTCGGTGCCGTTGGGCTCGCCCATGTTCATGCGGCCCATCGACAGCCCCACGCTGTTGACGGCGTCGCGTCGAGGCGGCATCCTCTCGTTGATCCGGTCCAGGCCTTTGGCCTCCTCGAAGCTGCTGATCCGGTGCTGCGGAGAGAAGCCTCGGATGGCTGCGGACACACACATGCGCAGGGTTAACATTTAGAAAAAACACAGTGGAGGCGTGTGTGTATCCAAACCCTCTGGGATTCAGAAAAAACTGACAGTGAGACGTGAACGCTGATGTGAATTTCTTTTTTCAATTGAATACTCACAAGGAGGGGTGGGCAATGTGGACGTAAAAGTTTTGTCACGATATTCTGTGTTGCTGTTGTAACAATAAAAGTAACAATGAGAACTATTTACTTCTTCTTTAGGTAACTATGGATGAGACATGTTGGAAATATTAGTTTAATTATGCTAGTTTTAATGAGGTTTAATTTTAGCTAATGTTGAAATATTAGGTTGATTATGCTTGTTTTTAGTAGGCCTCAATTGGTTTAATCAACGTATAGCTTAATCAGTTGAGTATTTTAAACTAGATGTAATATTCACAATTTTAATTAAAATTTGTCTAGTTAGTAGACTAATTATATTAGATTACATCCTTAAAAGTGTATGTCACATATACTCATCTGAAAAATGTACTAGTTTATTATAACCAAAGAAGGAGAAAACTAATCAGAAAATGTGGAGTGTAATTGATGTTTTAATATTGAAATTGCTCATGTCTGTTTTATAAAAGCTTGAAGATATTTTATGGGACGTGTGGTAATTTTTTATAATCAAAACCTGCTGTTTCATGTAGTAACGCGCCGGGTCAATGGAGAGGTCAGCAGGGCTCTGTGTGGATTCAGAAAACCAGTTTGGAGGGATGGAAGTGCAGATAGCTGACACATTCGGTCCCACGTCCTTTTGAGTGGACAATGTTTCCGAATGAAATGGCACATCCATTGTTCCTAGCTTGGTGTTACATGCAGTGGTGGCTGCATGCTGCCGGAGCTAAGCAGCAACCTGGCATGGGGGCGGGGAATCCTGCATGCAGCCACCGCTTTTTTTCTTTGTGGTTTTGGTATCTGATGGTTATGGTTATAAATTCTGGTTTATTGTGAAGTTGAGCCGTGATTGTTGTCTTTGCGGTTTCACTTTTACACCTGGCATTAACGGCTCCATCAGGTCGTGATCTGCAGCTCTCGCTGGAACGGTTCGCAGCCGAGTGTGAAGCGGCCAGGATGAGGATCAGTGCCTCCAAATCCGAGGCCATGGTCTTGAGCCAGAAAAGGGTAGAGTGCCTTCTCCGGGTCGGGGGGGGTGTCCTGCCCCAAGTGGAGGAGTTCAAGTATCTCGGGATCTTGTTCACGAATGGGGGAAGAAGGGAGCGGGAGGTCGACAGGCGGATTGGTGCAGCGTCTGCCGTCAAGCGGGCGCTGTACCGGTCCGTCGTGGTGAAGAGAGAGCTGAGCCAAAAAGCAAAGCTCTCGATTTACCGGTCGATCTACGTTCCCACCCTCATCTATGGTCATGAGCTTTGGGTCATGACCGAAAGAACGAGATCGCGGATACAAGCGGTCAAAATGGGTTTTCTCCGTAGGGTGGCTGGGCTCTCCCTTAGAGATAGGGTGAGAAGCTCAGTCATCCGGGAGGGACTCAGAGTAGAGCCGCTGCTCCTTCACATCGAGAGGAGCCAGTTGAGGTGGCTCGGGCATCTGGTCAGGATGCCTCCTGGACGCCTCCCTGGTGAGGTGTTCTGGGCACGTCCCACCGGGAGGAGGCCCTGGGGAAGACCCAGGACACGCTGGAGGGACTATGTTTCTCGGCTGGCCTGGGAACGCCTCGGGATTCCCCCGGAGGAGCTGGAAGAAGTGGCTGGGGAGAGGGAAGTCTGGGCCTCCCTTCTGAAGCTGCTACCCCCGCGACCCGACCTCGGATAAGCGGAAGAAAATGGATGGATGAATGGCATTAACGGAGTCGGGGAGACGAGATCCATTTTGCGAAATATGCTAACTGTTTGATCAATGAAAGTGTCAATGATTATCAGTAAATTTGAAAATATGACTACATACAGTCACGACTTGTGGTTTAACTATATAAATCACTTCTTTATGTGACTGCTGTCCCAAAGAACCAGTCTTTGGGACAGCAGTCCCAATGTCTCCTTTAAGAGGGAATGTTTTTCAAGAACAAGATTTGTATTTGTGGGCGTGCGAATGGTGTGACAGTAGGTGCGTTTATCAACTTTAACTTTAACGTTGAGCAAATTCAAATTATGAAAATCAGTTCGCTTAATGGAAACATGCTAATTTTGAAAAAACTCACGTTCTACGAAAGGTTTTTGGGTTATGATTGTTTTTTGACAATGCGAACAGTTTTGAGGGATTTTAATTGATCATTAATTGGAATTTATCATGACGATAAATCAATATTTCTCATCACAATAATTGACAACTGATACAACAAATGCCCACCCCTATTCCTGCTTCTAGCTGAGGGTCAGTTCAGGGTTTGGATAAACAACGCTTTGCCACTTTTACACCGAACTCGGCTCACACAGGGGGAGTCGACTGATCTGCTGTCTGAATGCTGAGCTGGGATTGTTCTGACCCAGACTAACCATGGGCGTAAACCACAAATTGATCCTGGATCAGGAGTCTGAGACACCCGGTGAATTAAACATCCTCACCCAAAGACGCACAGCTGCACAGAAACTGTATCCTTAAAACACTTTGAATTTTAAACAGTCGGACGTTTGTTCAAAAGATTTTTTTTTTTTTTTTTTGCAAGTGCAAGACAGAATGCAGCAGTAATTCAGCTAATCTATCCTGTTTATATTTGATCGAACACATTGATTTTTATGGCAGTGAACAGTTTTTCTCTTTCTTTGAGTTCATTGAACATCTCCGTGGTTTCTCTTAAAGGAGGCTCCCGCTAAAACGATGTGGCTCGTAACCCAGCTGTTGGGTTTCATCTTCAGCTTTTACAACCACAACCTCAAACGTGTTTAATAGGAATTTTAGGTGAAATACCAACACTCAGAAAAGCAAAGTGAAAGGGGAAAAAAAAAGAGACTTGGTTTTTCAACAATTGTAGAAACGAAAACTAAAATGTGTGGGATGCATTTGCCTCAACTCTCAATAAAAACTCAGTTCAACCGAACGCAAACTCTGCATCTTTCTGTAGTACTTTCCTTCTGCTTCCCATTAACACCACACTTTGTGTTGGCTCATAGCAGAAAATCCCCATAAAATACATTTAAAAAAATGTTTGCTGGGAGGGATGAATACTTTTCCAGAGCTCAGTCTGTGTTTTACCACTAGATAAAGCTCTGTAACTGGCTCACTGTGTGCTGACTATAAAGTGTGATGTTTACAGGAAGGATTATATGTCACACTGATGAGTCACGGGACAGCGCTGAGGCACTGAAACAGAAAGTCACTGGTATTTGTTTCCCCTTCCAACCGAATCATAAAGCTAAAGCTACAAACGCATCTAAAATGTTCTAAGTTAATTCTGTAATGGTGATGTTTTTCCAGATGGTTTCACTGTGGTAATGAGTGAAAAAATCATCTGAGTATATGTTGGGGAAATAAACAAATAAGGCGAAACACTGAGTCAATCAAGAACGAATCAAAATGCATTTTGATTATTATTTTATTAAGAAATTAAGCAAAGGAAATGAGCAATGACTCCCGTGACTACTACAGGGAAGTGAAGATGAAAGTACATCGCTTTTAATATCCACCATCCGTCTACAAAGAGGACAGAGAGAGAGAGAGTATTTCTCAGCAGTTTCAGATTATTTCACCACTCTTGAATTTGCACCTGCAGACTGTAAGCCTGGACAGTTCAAAACGAGTACAGAGAGGAAAACAACCTCCCAGAAACTCGTAATCATCTTCAGTCTTCCCAGTAATTAAGCCAAAATCTTATTTGTATCAGTACATTATCTGCTTGCTCTCGCACATATAGCTAAACACTCTGAAAGCGTGAAAATCTTGTAAGAATAATAATTTGGAAGAGTGTCTTGCATCTCTTTTGAACAAAGGCGACTGTCAAAATGCTCCACAACACGCTCTGCAACATAAGCTACGAATACATAAGTACATAAAAGCAAAAGGGATTTCCATAATTTATTCATACAAACAAATTATGGACTGTACTTCAGGTAAGCTAAAGACAGCACTACCCACAAAGCGGTATGGCTAACTAGGACATGCAGACGGATCACTAAGTACTTCACTCAGCACAGAAGCCATGGCAACAAGTTGCTCAGTAGCACAAACAAACATCTCGGACCTTTTTCCCCAGCTTCGCTTCGAAACGATTTTCTGTCTAAAACTATAGAGACGTGAGAATTTTAGCCATAAAGGAATATTTGCCCCTTTACAGATTTCTTCAATTTCTGCTTTTTCAGTCACACTTAGTGTTTGAGATTGGCCAAAACATTTTAATATCAGAAAAAGATGAGCTCAGTGAACTCTGAATGCCGTTTTCAAATAATAATTATATACAGGGAAAAAGCTATCCAAGCCAACCTGGTTTTAGGGCTGTAACTAATTATTATTTCAGTTATCGATTATTCCGGTAATGATGATTAATCAATTGTTCTGACGATTAATCCATTAATTTGACGAAACAATTTTCACATTTTGCTTATTTTTCTTTCCTTTTTTTGTATAATATTATAAATACATTAAAAGGTGCAAAAAAAAAACGACAACAACAAACAATTCAACTCCATTCTAAATAAGAAAATAAAAAGTGTGTTGCCTAAAATGCGATGACTTTATGATCTTGATCATTGGCGGCACAGGAAGCATCTGCAGCTAAAAGGTACTTCCAACATCAACGTGCGAAAAGCTCAGCACTTTGTGCTCAACATCAATACATAGTATGGCTGATCTGTTGATTATTAATAGAAGATTTTTTACAGAATTTGAACATTTAGCATTTTAATGTTAAATGCAAAATGTATATGTATAGTAAATTTCAGACTTAATAACAGCTCTAAGAATGTTTTTCTTTCCACAAATAGCCTTTATTTCGAGTCTGTTTACTTTCGTTAATGATTAATCGATTACCAGATTAGTGGACAATTATTTTAGGGATCAATTAATCACAATCAATACAATTAATCGTTTCAGCCCTTCGTAATCTGAAACGTGTAAGTGTGAGCAGAGAAAGAAGAACTGTGTAAGGGCAGGAAAACATTTTCACAGAACTGCAGTTACAGGAGAAATTTCCAGAAGCAGCTAAAAGCGTTTTTTTTTTTTTTTGGTTTTTAAAAAAAAATAAATTTCCCTTCTGCAAATAAAACTCCTATGCAATCACTTGACACATGCATAGGTGTAGAGGCCAATAACTTGTTCTTTTCTGCACATTGGTCATCATGTGACCAGCTGCTGAAAAGCTGGGATTGTAAAGTTGGCTAACCTTCCTCCTAAAATCCTACTTATCTTTCTATAACGATTATAAGTAACTCATGTTCTGCTTGTAAGAAGACGGATTTATTGCATACAGACCTAAATGATCCCTTAAACATCAGGAAAAGACAGACACAGTGAGACATCAGAGTAACCGTGACCACAGCCCCACTCTTCTTCTTTTTATGGAAACGTGTCTTGTGTTGAGAGCTGCATCTGATGTAAAGATGTGTTTGTGTGTTTAGTGGAGGCAACGCGGCGTTCCCAGGAGAAGGAAAAACACGGGTGTGTTTGCATGGCGGCTTCAGCATGAAGCGGTTTCAGGCTTTAGTTTTGAGAGGCAATGTGGTTAAAAGAGCTGGGTGCATTGTGGGTAAAGGAGATCTATGACCTCACAGGCAATGGCGGCTGAGCGCGCACAGTGAAATGAGAGTGATTTTACCTTCAGCGTCCTTAACTGTCTCGATAGCTTCAATGGCCTCAATGGTAGCTGAAGGATGGCAAAAGAAGAGAGAGAAGGAATGACAGGAAGAGAAAGAGAGAAGACAGAATCCGGAGGAGAGGATGGCAAACAAAGAAAGAAGGAGGAGAAGGAAAACGAGGTGAAGGCTGAAACATGCTGTTGTGGATTTAAATATTTGCCTCAGGGCACAAAAAGAGTGTAGGAGAGACCACAACTACACTCAAAAAAACAACTAAACTGGGTTTGTTAAGTCACTTACTGTTACTGGTGGTATGCTAATCTGACAAAATAATTTGTTGAATGAATATAAAAAATACATCAATTTTATGATTTTGTAAGAGATCAATGTATGGGTTGAGGTTACAAGAACTATTAGTGTTAGAAACACACCAGCTAGCTACGGAAGAGGATTAGGGCCAACAAAAAAAGAAAAAAAAAGAATTCTCAGAATTCTCAGAAATCTCAGAATTCTTTTTTTTTTTTTTCGGTGGCCCTAATCCTCTTCCGTATGTAGCAGACTAACCAGAGGCTAGCTGGGTAAAAATATTAAAATATCCAATCTTATTCAAGTCAGTGAATGAACCAGCATACACTGAACCGACAATAACTGTTCTGTGGATGAATGAAGTCAAACTTTGCTATTTCCATAATCAGTTACGTTTTTTAAAAACAATAAAGTTTGATGAAATACTCACGCTGCAAGAGAGCAAGAATTTCAGCAGATAACATTACGGCTAAACGTATTACAATAAAGTATATTTTTTTCCTTTTGAACTGTCAGTTTCTGTATGTTAAAGAACATAATTCACTTGGAAATGTCAATTATTCCTTATGCCTGGTTCACACAGCGAGATAAATTATATCAATCTTTCTTCCGAACTCCCCTTCTGAGAATCTTAAAGACGATTTGATTATTATTGAGATTATTGTAATGTATTTAAATATAATCTTAAGAGTTAACACACTGCTGTGTGTGGTGTGTTGAGACTGATTTGGTCTGCTAGGAGAGGCATTTTCTGAGGACGAATGAGCCCGTTGACTGTGACGTGTATCCAATCAGAAAGCCAGAAACATGAAGGGGAATCCAAAGTGGCGCACCAGAACGTCCACCGTGTCTTTGTATTGTGTTTTTATCTGCTAAAAATAGACCCCGAACTATTGGCATTGCTTCTTACACATTTGTTTAGTCTGAACTCATGTTTGGTCTCGAGAAATTTTGCGAGATTTTAAATCTGACATCTCAATGTTCATGAGTAAAATCCGTCTGAGTGTGGTGTGTTGTATTTGACCAAACATCGTCATGTGGGCGGGTTCTCAGGTTTAGAAAACTAGCTGAGCATTTTCAAATCTTGCCATGTGAACCAGGCATTAGAAACTTAAAGTTCAGGAAAGGACCTCTTGGAAACACATGTCCTCCTGTGTTTATAATGCTAGCTATGCTAATCTAGCTATGCTAGTCATGCTAACCCCTACTGTACGATGTCTTTTTGTCTTTGTTTTAAATGATGAGTGCATCTGCTTCTATCTCACTAATTATCTCTGCCAGGAAGCTTGGTATAATTTTACAAAGAGTTAAAGGGTACAGATGGACACTTTCCAACCTTAAACCCATTGCTGACATAATAATCTACAACATAGTCTATTTATTGCGAATCAGAATAAAATAATTGTTTGGAAATGTCTTTTTTTTTTAGAGTCCATCCAACAAATTATTATTTTTTTGAGTGCGGATCTTTTTATTCAACTCTTTTTTTTTTTTTTGTTAAAAATGAACATATTTAGAACTGCATAAACACTAAACAGGGAATTCATACACGAGTCAATCTAAAAACAAACAAGCATGTTAAAATGAATTAAAACTGATTACCCAAGTAACGTCCACAGTTCTTAAAGTGACAGAGTCAGAGGCATGTTTCAGGCTTTAAACATGCGAAGCCCTCAGAGCATTATCATAGCAGCTTCAGCTTTAGAGACCAGCTGGTGTTAGCAGCAGCTTGAGTTAGCTCCCTAGCTAGCTTTCTGTCTCTCTCTCTCTCTCACACACACACACACTCACACACATTTGTGTCGGTTCTGTCACCGTTTACACTTTCTTTTTCAAATTAACACCGTCCATGTTCTGTCCTGTTCTGACTCGTGTCTGCGTCGGGGGTTATCCATGTTCACGCTCACACACACTCAGCAGGCTGTTAGTATCCTCGGCGCTGTGAGGTGAGGTGGAGAGAGTGAGCGAGTCAGTGAGGCAAAAAGATGAGAGCAAAGAAACAGCTGGAAAGGAGGAGGAGAGTGGGGGGCTGGAGGATGGAGCTGGTCAATGTGTTGGGAGGGTTTTTTTTCCCCTCAACATTTGTTTCTGAAGGTGTGTTTCAGAGTAAAATCTGTGGAGTGTCTTTGTACGATCAGGGCGCTGCAAACATAGTCTTAGCTCTGGAAGTGTCGGCCACAAACGTGTTCAGACCTCTTGAAGAGTTTCACATTTTGTCGCAAATTTCAACGCGTCTTATTGGGATTTTGTTTGAGAGACCAACAGAAAACTGTGAATATTTGTGAAGAGGAATGAAAATAATAGTGAGTTTAAAGCTACAGTGTGTAACTTTTACAAAAAACATGGTTTTTACATATTTGTTAAAACTGTCTCTGTGACGTGAGAGAACAGTATGAGACATGAGATAATCTGTGAAAAGATTGAGTTCCTCTGCCTTCTCCCTGAGCTACTATTGCCGCTCCTGACCAAAAACAACTAAGAGCCAGGAGGAGGGTCTTAGTGCTGAAAATCAACCTTGCGCATGCAATGCTCAATGTACTAAAGGCGGAGAAACAACTTACTGCTACAGGAAACCCGTCTACCTGCCGATCTCGGTGGCCATGCTAACCAGCCTTAGCTTTCATGGCAGACTCTGCTGTCAGGAGGAAGCTGTAGCTTAGCAGAGACTAAAGGAGGGAGGGGGACAGAGGGAATGAGCAGCACGTATGCAAGTATAATTGACAGCACCATCACCCGCCTCCTGGCTCTGATTGTTTCTAGTTAGCAGTGGGAGAAGGCAGAGGAGCTCAATTTTTTTCCCCCCGCAGATTATCTCTCATATCATAATGACAACACAACATAATGACAGTTTCAACAAATATGTAAAATATATACACATCTTTTATAAAAGTTGTACACTGCAGCTTTAATATTAAATAAAATAAAAATGAGTCAACACTTTGTAGAGGCTGTTACAGTGTCTCTACCAGCTCTGGGTCTCTAGCAAGTGATTTTTTGCTAAATAACTCAAAGCTGAGTCAGATCTGTCAGAGGGTGAACCTGCTCAGTATCAGGTCCTTTGCAGCCTCCAACAGGTTTTCTGACAGGAATTTTTTGGAAACTATGAATACTTCCTTTTCCTCTTCACAAATTTGCACTATTTTCTGTTGGTCTCCCAGAATAAATCCCAACAAAACGCATTCACGTTTGTGGCTATAAAGTGACAAAATATGCAACCCTTCCAGAGGGGTGAACACTTTTGTGAGGTTCTGTATATGTGTGTGTCGGGCTGTTTGTTTGTGAAGCACTCACCACTTTGCAGGGTCTGCTTGCCCCCGGACAGGACCCCGCTGGGCAGCATGCCAGTAGGAGTCAGTCCCTTCAGGGTCAGAACGTTCTCACTCTCCTCCCTGCAAAGGACGGATGAGGGCGGGGATGAAAAAAAGGAGAAACGGGTTATCGGGAGAGAAATTCAGAGAACTGCACACTTCCTCGCACAGCACACCGGCAAAGACACAGTGGCAGATTTAAAAAGCGGAACTCAAAAATGTGATTTACAAATAAAAGGATGCGATGACAGCTGACTTCTGCTAAAGATTAGGAAGGAGAAAGCAACTTATAAACATCTGTACACAGACACACACACACACAGACATACAGATAATTGGATTTTGTACAAGCCTGCGCCAATAAATCGCCCAGATCTTCTCAATTTTGGGAAATTGCCGATCGGCCAATACTTACACAAGAAATCAATCTACCTTATACACATTCATAAAAGTCTAAATGTCAGCCACTGTTCTTTTGTTGCTCTGCCTAAGAGAGAGGCCTGACTGACAGACCCTTCCACCAGGTCACGTCTGCGTGTTCTCGGTTCATAATAGTCACTCGAGTGTTGCCAGCTTAGCAACTTTGTCGCTAAATTTTCCAGACAAAAAGAAATTTGCTGCCAGCCAAAATCAGAATCAATAGACTATTGTTTTTAAAGGTAGGCGTTCGGCCACACGGGTGCACACCTACATGTTGTGTGACAGAAACTTGACCCACCGTAACACGGAGAACATTTTAGCCATCTTCCCGATGGCCCGGATCTTGTTTTTGATAACCTCTTTCCTCGCTGCAGCTGCACTGGCTGTAAAACCAACAGGGAAATATAGAGTCTTAATATATCAAAACAATTGTGTTTACAATAAAAAGGTTTATTCTGTCATCTGTGACGTCTCACCGTCATAGATTTCCTCTCCGTCGTTCACGAGTTCATCGTCTGAGCAGATGCTCAAAACGTTGACCAGCATCTCCGTCACTGTCACAAACAGAGAAACGCGTTTTAATTGTTCCGTTTTTGAGATGTCAAATAGATCAAAACACATCAGAAAGAAGGAGCTCCTTTTATACTGTCAATGTATTTTAAGGTTAATTGTTCTGCTCTAATGTGATCCTCATTTTTTATACACAGCGTCATCTGACTGCAGAAAGATTTCATCAGGATTGATAAGTTCAGAAAGCCAGAGGAGGCACAAAATCTTTTGAGCTTTTTCCTCCTCCGTTGTCCTTACTGTGGCGCCACCATGTGGTCGGACTCGACTCCTGCGGGGTAATTACAGATGGCGGGCACAAATGGGGTTTTAAGTAGCTAAATTTGTGGCAGTAATGAATTTCTAACAAAAAAAAAAAACCATGTACATTCATAACTGTCTCTCTAACTGGGTCTAACTGGACCCAGAAATTATAAAATAGATTTAAAAATATAAACAATGTTATGCTTTTTTTCTATAATAAAATGCTGTGAATACAGCATGACTTATTGTTTCCCATTCAAACACTGAAAAAATTACGGAAATTAGATATTTATGTGTGGTTTCAAGGCAGATTTTTGTCTACTTGACAACATAACGTTTCCTTGTTGTCACACTTTTACCAATAACTCATAGCATAAGTTGAGACCGACACTTCGATCAGTGAATTAAATTCTGATTTGTGCCTTTTCTTCATGGTCTCAGTGGAGCTTAGCTGACCGAGGGGCAGTTTGAAAATATTTGGGTGATGAAATGTGAATGTGTCTGCAGGTACCATCAATATTTATTTAATATTGATGGGTCAGAGGTCATGCGGTGTGTCCATCTGGATAGACTGTTTATGCTTGGTACCTTTTTCTCCTACGAAAGGCAGCGACCATGTGAAGACGTCCATGAAGTTGGGCAGCCAGTAGGGGTGTGGAGAGCAGTTGAACTGACGGATGTTCATCACGTTGTTCTCATACTTTAACACCGCCGCTACACACACACACACACACACACACACACACAATTAGGACGCTTGGACAGGACGAAAACTTTAGAAGAACGGTTCTAAAGCTGAAACTCTGACTCTGTTTCAAATACGTGTATAAAATAAACCAGTAAAAACTTGCTAAAGTATTCACACTCACATTTGTCTCACATTGCAACGACAAGCCGTTATGTATTTTATTTTTATCCGATAGGCCAGTAGAACAGAAATTCAGTTATTTTTATCAACAGCTGGATTTATGAAAGCCAAGAAATAATTTGGGGTTTTTGAAGATTTCATTTTTTGGAAAATCTGGATATCTTTTTTTCACCAATACAGCCTTTTTGGCTTTTCATAATTCAGAGTGAAAGCAGCACACCAAGAGCCACCATCTTGTTTGAAAAGTGTGTTTTGCAGATTCTGCTCATGTGTGCACTTTGAATTCAGGTCAACTCTACGATGGGAAAGAGCCGACGAAAGCTTGGCTATGATTTGTGCTGAAATTACAATAAAGGTTGTAATATTACAACAATAAAGTCGGAATATTAGAAAAATAAAGCAGTAATTTTATGAGAAACCCAACATGAAAAACTAAAAATTAAAATGAGAAATGTTGAGCATCTTGCGAATATATGCTTTGGCATGGTTTTGGTAAATTGTATTTTATAATTAATAGAAACACTTAATCTTTTAACACATCAGCATCAAATTATAATCAGTAGCCGAACTTTGAAACGATCATGGAAACAGCTGAGTTTATTTAGAAGAAAGAATCACAGACCGAGATGCTCGTGTCAGATCCTAATAACTCTACGACTTTTCTCATTAAAACTTTTTCCTTGGAATATTAAGACATTTTTTTCTGGTAAAATTTCATATTTTCTGCTAATATTATGACTACACTCTCATAATTAAACAAAAATCCTTACAGCCTGGCCCATGACACTCCACCGAACAACTCAGAAGGAGTGACTGAAGTAAAAGTCACTTTATGGAAATATTTTCTGTATCTTGTAATGTCTTTTTAGTAAAAAAAAAAGGGGGGAAAAACAAAAATCAATTAAAATCTAAAATCGGTTCAGTTATGAAAAAAAAAAAGTAGGTTAAGCCCTTTTGCCCAGAACTACATTTCAAAAACCACAAATAATCATCAATCTTGATCAAATACCTCGCGGTTTGAGATTGTCACAGGACAAAAACGTGAGTAATTTTAAGGAGTACAAAAACATTTCCACGGCCCTGCGTCTGCGCTACACCTTTGTTGTTGTAGACGTCCAGGTAGTTGGGAGCAGAGAAGATGGTGATGAGGGAGGGGAAGCCCGTCGTCTGGCTCTTCCTGTACATGCGATATCTGCGCGGAGAGAGGCAAACAAGTCGCCCACGTTAGCGCTAGTCAAATGAGACGCTGAGCTGCAGATGGAGACGGAGGGGTTGCTTCAGAGGTCTCTGCAACCAGACAGGGACTGGCTCAAAGACAGGTAGGCAGTAACAAAAATGTAAATAAAAGATAGGTGTCAATGCACTGAGCAAAGACTTCAGCGTTTGCAAAAATAATAGCTTAGTCTCAATAAAAAGCATAGACTTTGAATAAAAGCACTGTCTATACTTATAGTTCTGTATGTCTGGAGTTTGTTGGAGCTTGTTTTGTATGTAAAATAAGTTATTTGTCACTAACAAATATATGGATGTCAATAAAATAAATCTAAATATTTAAATGACGTTACTTTTTCATAGATATTAATGTTTTCAAAACCAGTTTGAAAAACATGTCATCGTTTTGGTGTCATACTAGCTGTTTAGCGGTTAACAGGCAAAATGAAGGATTATGTTTTATGTTAAATCTGTCTTTGTGTTCTGTTTGTGGTGCAGTTCGAACAAAATGACTCGTTGATGTGAGGATTTTGTCACAGCGCCTCCACGTTACTACGGAAACTGCATCTGCATCCCCAGAACCAGAACCAAACATGGAGAAGTAGCATTCAGTTCTGATGCGTCACTAACCTGGAACAGACTTCCAGAAAACTGCAAAACAGTCGAAACACCGAGTTTTGAATCAAGTTTTCAATAAAGCTAAGAACCCATTTGTTTAGAGTTCTCTTTGATTAATAGAACATTATTCTACATATCCGTGTATTTGCTTGACGATTTCGATGATAGCGTTTGACAAAATGTAATGTTTATTGCTTGTTTTATAATTGGCTACTGTATTATGTTTGTGTGATGTAAAGCACTTTGAGCTGCCTCGTTGCTGAAATGTGCTACCCAAATAAACTCGACTTGACAAAAAGGCTCCTGAATGCTGAATGTCAAACTAACAGGTTAAATCATTTTGTAATTTGATGGTAACTGACTCACCCGGCATCCTGAGCTTCATGCGCTCTGATGATGGACAGCAGGTTGTTGGTCTGTAGGAACTCACACACTGCAGGATAACTGGCACAGAGAAAAAGACGACCGAGTTAGGAAGAAACAGAAGAGAAAAATGTCCTTAAAGCAGCATTGTTATGGCCGCTCTGTGGCCAGCAGGGGGCGTCAGTGACAGCTCGGCTCCTGGCTGCCGCTGTTCTGTTCTGTCGGTGCCTGGCTGTTTTACTGCTGCTGCGTCTCCTAAACCTGGAAAACGAGCAGGAAGCGCGTCACAACGCCGCCTCGGCCTCGCCGGGGGTCGGGCTCCGTCTCTCCTCCTCTCCGTCCTGCCGCCACCATCGGCCGCCTCTCCCTTATCCTAACATTCCTCCATATCTCGCAAGGAGTAGCCGGTCGTCATAGCAACAGGACCGCGCAGTCTCCCCCGGGGATTGTGGGAAATCTTTTCATGCTGAAGCTGGCGAACGTCTTGGTGCGTTTGCTCGCGTGCTCTTCGTATTGGCCGTATTTTTATTTTATTTTTCTTTCCTTCTGAAATCCCTGAAATGACTAAGTGAACCTCGGATGTGATTGAAATCTTCTTCCTGTGTCACATCCCAAAAACAACAGCCCCCAAACTCTACCTGAAACTTATTAGCTTCCTGATTTATAGTTGAGCAGCTCGTCACACCTGCGCCGCGCGCCCACGAGGCGCCCGGATAATTGAACCGCACCGAGTGAAGCCAGAGAAAGTCATCCATCTCTGTTTCGACTGCTCGCCTTAATGATATTGCTCCCGAAGAGTGGCTTTGTATGTCTGTATATTGCATTTCCCCAGGCTTTTCTGAACATCCGGTTAGTTTATATCTGTGAGCTTCATAAGCGCCGGGACTCGGAGGCTAACGGACTGCTCTCTCTTGTTCAAATGGACTGAAACTGCCAGAGCTCCTAAGGAATATTCAGTTTTATTGAAGGGAGTTTGTGAGCAGCAGCAAAGGCCTGGCGACTACAATGAGAGTATTAAAGAGCCAGTGTCATGTATTTTACAGGTATATTCTGCCAATCGAGTAACTCTGTTACCGTCGGTTGTTATGAAAATGCTGTATTAAATATGACTTAAAAGAAAAGTTGCTTCTTAATTTAACGCTTTGAAATTGAGTCTCTGTTTCTTTAAGAAGCTTCTGCTCTTTCTGAAACTCCGCCTTCAGGAAGTCATCCTAACATGGCTCCTCTGTCAGCACTTTAATGTTTTTAGCAGCATTTCTCTCAGAAGTAGCTCCTATAATGAGCTCAAATGATGTTCAGTTCCACCAGGGGGTTGCTAATTGCTGCTGGCTAGTCTGAAGGAGCTGAGTGAGGGAGTCGTGTAGGCGTCATGTTTGAGGCCGATCCAATCCGACTGATTAAATTGAATTATAGGTCTGAGCCTGAAGTAAACCTCACATATTCTAATTAATATATACTTATTTTGTTTTTAGATCATAATTTGAGTAAGCAGCGTAACTTCGTCAATTTTTAGCTTTGATTTAACATCTTCTAGCTCCATTTTGTCACTTGTAACCACAGGGTGGGTCAAGTGCGAATCATCTGGGATGTGTATCGGACTCAGGTCATAAATCTAAACTCTACTAACAAGCTATTATGGATACATTCCACTGATTATTTTAAAATGCTAAAAGCCTTTTCATACAGACAGGCTTTAAATCTTGATTTGATGAAGCACATTGTGATTTTATCTTTGGAAGGTGCTAGACAAGTACAGTTCTACTTACTTTTACTAATTAGTATGTTACCAAGTCTGCAGTAGACTGTTTGTTATACCGTCAGACATGCTAACGCATAATTTGCTTTCTAAAATGTCCAATATTTCTTAGAAAAACCTTATGAGGATCCCACCAATGGTAGCTGACACATGGCATTCACAGCTGACTGACAGCATACAGCAACGTGTAGGGGAGGGGGCTCACTACTCCATGCTAGACGTATAGAAGAAAAGCGCACTTTTCTTTGTTCACTTTTAAAAGAAGGTCAAGTTTTGACGGAAAACATTTTCTGAACCCTTTATTTTTGAATGTTGCTTGTGTTGATGTGAGATCTGACTCTGTGTGTTTGTACCTGTAGAAGTAGGAGCATCCTCTGACTGTGTTGTGGCCGAAATACTCCTGGGTCTTCTCGTTGCCAAAGTCTTCCAGGGGGTCCGACCACAGCAGGTCGCACATGGGCCCAAACGCTGGAGGCTCCTTGAATCGGTCCAACTGGGACACGGACACACACACACCCCCACACACACACACGTAAGCATAAAGAAACACAAATTCTCACCGTGAATGTTAGAATAAAAACCTCAGAAACAGGAGATGAAAAATGCTGTTTACGCTCTACAAACCCGTCTTACAGTGATATAACCGCAACCGAGCACATATAGTATAAATCAGAGCGGAACGAGGGCACAAAACACGGGGAAAAAAAATAAAATAAACACACAAACACACACTGTCAAGAGCGGAGCATCTCCATGGCAACCCTCACCGCACCGGAGGGAGAAGATGTCACACCAGCAGATTCACCATGGAAACACTGCCATTAGAGGAGGAAGTGTGTGTTTCTTTGTATGCCGTGGCTTCTGGGAACTGTACATATTCCTGCTACAGTTTCTCTCCTCGCTCCGGCGTTATCCAGTGATTCGTTTGTATTATTGTTATTGTTTATTTTTTAAGGCATTCATAAAAAGTTGCTGCAGGTTTGCGGCTGCCTGCAGGTGTGTTTTCATTGAGCTCATCATGTCCCATTAACCCTGATAGTAGCATCTGTGTGGGCTTTGCACTGAGAGCGATCAGAGAGTGCTGAGCCATGAAGGGCAGGAAACCTGAGAGCTCTTGGCATGTTGACTCCTCATGGCCAGGTTTCTGACTCCACACTGTCAGCCAGCTGCAGCGCCGGTCATCCACATGAACTCATATTAACGCACGTTGGTCAGCCAGTTTCATAATCTGTTTGAGAATTTAGCTGAAAGATGAATTTTGACTAATTTTAAATTAGGAATTTATCCGTTTCTTATTCTGTGTAAGATTTGGCATCGATATTTAACAATGAAGGATTATACTTATTGTTAATCAAACCAATCTCCATCCTGAAACATCCAATAATTAAAAATGAACACATTACTACTAGCAACACTGGGAAAAAATGTTTCTTAGAACCAACTTTTAAAAATTTACTCCAATTTGTTACAGCTGATCTTATTTTATTTTTTTAAACAAAGATATTGTTGGAAATATTAGTTTACGTATGCTGGTTTTAATGCCATTTAACTTTAGCGCATGTTGAAATATTAGACGAATCATGATTGTTTTGAGTAGGCCTCAATTTAGGTTAGATTTAGACTGATAGTTTAGTCAATACATGACTTAATCAGTAGAATATTTTTCTTAGATATAATGATCATGATTTAATTACTATTAGTCTAATCAGTAGTTTTCTATATTAGATCACAGTTTTAATAGTGTCTAAATCATAAATTCATCTGAAAAATCTCTTAGTTCATTATAACCAAAGAAGTAGAAAACTAATGAGAACATATTAAGTGTAACAGATGTTTTGGTACTGAAACTGATCATGTCTGTTTTATAAGAGTTTTAAGACATTATATGAAACGTGTACTAATTTTTATAATCAAAATCTGCTGTTTGATGCACTTGGTCAGAGGAGAAGTCAGCAGAGCTCTGTGTGGTTCAGGAACCAGTTTGAGGTTTTTGTCTTCGTATTTTACATTTTTTTCTCAGGTAGTTAATGTTTCCTTTCTGGCTTTGGCATCTGATGACCATGTTGAGTTGCTGGTGTGATTTTATGCATTTGATTGTGTGAATAAATCCTGATTGATTGTGAATTTGAACAGTGACTGTTTTTGTGGTTTCACTTTTACACATGACATTAACGGACCTGGGGAGACGAGATAACAACGAGCAATAGGTAGAAAATATCTTATTTCTCAACAATAGCCACGCAAACATGTGTGTGTGTGTGCGTGGGCGTGTGTGTTTGGTTTCTGTCGAACCTTCTTGATGTCGTCCAGTGTGTGGATTTCGGGCGAAAGCCCCCCATGGACACAGAGAAACTGCTGATTCATCAGCGCCGCCAGGGGAAGGCAGTCAAACGCCTCCATGCAGGAATCGTACACCTGTTCTGAGTACTTGATCTTACCTGGAGGTCAGAGGAGTAGAGGGACGTTTCAGCGTTCGGGACAAACACATACTTGTTCGCATGTTGACAGACAACGCTTCGAACAGCCAACATGCTAACAAACCTACACCACTTTTACTCTTTGATTAAATGGTTATTTCTGGCAGACGTCTGCAGCTGTTCTCAGTGTTGAAGTACATTTGTATTCATATAGGTAGCATAACAGTGACACATTAATGACATAATGTGTCACAAAATTATTAGCTATTTTCACTTCTTTCAATGGCCCAGTCGAAGTCCAGAGCAACATTTAATTAAGAATATAAATACATGCCACTTTTTTTTGGATTTTGTTTTACAAACCCTTTAATTTTGTCCTTCCACTAAAAATTCACGCTGTACTTTGTGTTTGTTCCTCAAATAAAATCCCAAATGAAAACACATTGAAGTCTGGGGTTGTAATGTTAACATTTTTGGACTATGACTACTTTTACAAGGCTGTGTATATATTCAAACTCGCTACAGAAAAAAACCAATTTCTGGCACAAGTAAAAGCTTGAAGCAGCAAATAAAAAATAAAAAACCACCACTCCACACAGTATCTTTCTAAGAATATCTTACAAGAGGCTGTAACAATCTATTTGACGCAAAAAGGGATTAAAACACAGCCGAAAATAGATCAGAGAACGCAGATAAGTAAAGACAAAGACGGTGGATTTTTAAAGAAGGGAGGCGACAAAGCGACGAAACTAACGGTGATGGAGAAGGGAAGGAAAACGTTAATGTTTCAGGGCACCAATAGCCGGCATTTCAGCGAGGAGTGTGTTTGTCGTCCTCTCCATCTGCCTGGTGTAGAGCAAGAGCTCGTTATTGCCAGTCCACCAGTTGTCAGCTCCTTCCACGCACTCAAACATTTATGAAGACGTATGCAGCCACAGCGCTTGCGCACACACTCAAACGCGCGCTCACACACATAGCAGAAGGTAATTGAGGGCAACCACTATTCGCCACGAGCACCAGGGGAAATTAGCTTCCTCGTCCCTTGCCCAATCAGACACAGAGGAGCAAGTCCCTGAGCCAATCATTAAGGGCCAAATTAATTCGCCTCTAATCACCCACACTCGGACAGGATGCCGAAACACGGTGGCGGAGGCAGACACATACGCGGAGGGAGGAAAAGATTAAGGAGGGATGCATGGACAGAGACGGGGTAGTGTGGGAAAGGAGGGACACAAATTCCCAACAGCAGGAGCAGAAAGAGAGGAAAAGTTGAGATGAGGAGGAGAGGAGATTCAACTGGAAATAGAAAATATCCGGATGATCATGTGATCAGCTAATCCAGAGCGAAATGTTGTTGTTTATATTTGTAATATTTTAAAGGCCAAAACAGAGAATCAAGCAAATATGAAGCAGCATGGCTGTCATTATCCAACACCATACAGCACCACATTTTGTCATTACGACCAGAAATGACAAAAGAATCTGTTGGAGGGCATTATGCTGCATTCAAGTTACCTGGGAAGTGAGAACTCTGAGTTGGGTTTGACGTCAGACTCGAGGTATTTAGATTAGAAGTTGGGATTTCAACATGGCAACGCCCATAAACAGTTTTAAACTTTCTGTAAACAAACACCACTTTGATTGGCTCTTTTTAGAATTTCAGGCGTTACATGTAACGTTGATATTAGACGCACCCATACCTATGTGTCTTGTAAAATAAAGATTTTTCCACTACAGTTTATTACTGTTAATGCGAGGAGCGGCCATATTGAAACATAAAGTCCCGCCTTACAACTCGTAACTGGAGGCAATCAAAGTTGCTCCCAGTTTTTCGGTGGGAAATCTGACTTTGGAGAATATTCCAGTTTATTTTTCCAACTGGGAAGTTGAAAATTTCCATTTCTGAGTACAACTGGAACACAGCATTGTATTAAACCACCCTCAATTCAACCCCCAACTCTTTTTGGGTTCTGACTGCCAGTTTTGCACATATATACTGAAATGTCTGCTCTTTCTTATTTGTAGAATAGGTCAATCTCAGTTAGATTACACAGAAAGCAACTTTGAGCATAAGTATTTAAGCCTTTCCACAGATATTTAATTGGATGTAAGTCTGGACTTTGACTGGGCCATTCTAACACGAGATACTGTTTGTTCTAAGCCATTCCAGTGGAGCTGAGGATATGGGTTTAGAGTTGTGCTGCTGAAATGTGAACATCTGCTTTGTTCTCAAGACTTTGTAGCCTCTAACAGTTTTTCTTCCATTGCTGTCCTATATTTAGCTCCATCCATCCTCATTCCCGTTAACTCTGAGCAGCTTCCCCACACTTTGATTTGGTCATGTAGGTTTTTGTCATGTTTGCTGTGAACCTTCAGCCTTACCTCCTCCAAACCTCATCCGTACCTTCTTCAACCCCAACTCTACCAACACTACCTTCTCCTACCCTTATCTCTAACTACTTCATCCCTCATTCCTACTTTCTTTGATCCACATCCCTACCTTCCTCATCCTTACCACTACCTCGTATTCCTTTCACCTTCATCCCTCCTTTGTGCATCCATAACTTTTCATCCCTTATCCTTTCTCCCTCAAATCTACTTCTTTCATCCATCATTTCTGCCACTTTCTTCATCCCTGCTTCTTTTAGTCCTCATCCCTACTCCCGTTATCCGTCACCCATAGCTACTTCTCCCTCGGTAATGTCTGATTGGTCCTCTTTAGCCCTCACTTCATCTAAAATTCATCTGTCGTCTTCTCTTAAAACACCAACAATTCTCTGAAACCGTCACTGTTGTGGCGTCATCCTCACTAGTGAAGAACATGCTGACTTCTTTTCTCCTAGGCTACAGCTGGAGTCTTGTATTGTCTACATATACATTAATAAAACATAGTTCCCAGCATTCTTGTTGGAAAAAGAAAGGGGGGAAAAAAAGAAGCAAACATCTAAAATAATTTAAGTCTTGCCTTGCATGCCAGAGAGACAATGTCACACAGGCGGAAAGAGCATGTCATATTAGGAGGGCAAAGAGTGACAAAACTCACATTCTTGTTTGAAGGTAAAATATTCTGTCAGATGTCTACATTCATGGTTTCCTCGTAGAAGAAAGAGCGTCTTTGGGTAGAGGATTTTCAGTGACCACAGGTAGAGCACACACTGCAAGGTTCAGGAGAGAAAAGACAGACATTAGAAGTACAACGGCTCTGCAGCTACAACCACCTTTACCTTTAACAAAAGACACAACAGTGATGGGTAAGTCATATTAAAAATGTTTCCATCCCCACTCCACATGGAGTCAAAGTACATATAAGCCTAAAGATGGACACCCTCACTAATCTTTGGTTAAATGTTCCTTAACATGTTGAAGAGAGACTAGATTTTTGTAGCCATTAACAAAGCTCTGCTTTTAGTTCTGGATGAATACTTTACCACTCTTTTCATCAGAAAGAGTTGGGTTTTTTTTTTTAATTGGTTGGTTTCTTGACTTTCAAGAAGTCATTAGGGTTTTGGTCAAGGCCTTTTCAGAAGGTTCAGCTCCTGGTTGGGACATTTAGCTGTGTTTAGGCTAGGGGCTCCATGTCCAGTCCTATGCAACCAAAATGTAAACAAACAAATGATAATAAACACGTTTTAAATCTATTCTGAATTTACTTATTCAATGTGGACAACACAAACACATTGGGGCAAACCAAAGGCCTTGTCTTTAAGCATTATAGCACATAAGCTAATTTCCAATTCCAGTCCGCCCTACCTGAACTCAACCGAAGCTCCCAAACAACTTGGTGGCAGACTGAGTAGGAGCTTAGATATTTGGTTCACTCCAACGTCTTTCAGTTTATGATGGATTTAAGCTCAAAACAGAATGGCTTAATTGTATAATTACAATTAATGTGGCATTAATGTAGATAACCATGCTAACAGGCGTATCGGCCTCCCGTGTCTATTCATGCTAAGCTAAGCAATTTCTTGCTCCTTATCTTTAAGGAAATGCTCAGTAAAAACAAGTCTTGCTACAAAGGCTAATTGCATGAGGCAGAGTCTGAGCCTTTCTCTTCCCATCATTAAACCCGGACTAGAAACTCGGAGCTCAGCGCAGAATCACGACTGAGCTGTTGCAAGGATTTCCTCCCCTGAATGAGCAAGCCATACTGACGCAATTAACCGAGCCGGAGGCGAGCGGATCCTTCCCCGGGCCCAAAGATAGACGCAAACAGCCCTCTTTGACAAGAATCGACCCGAATCAGACCGCGCTCATTAGGTTAACGGGAGAAATTAATATGAAAACGGCCGCAGCTACGCGTGACATCTTCACCGACCCGGTGCGTTTCTTTCTTTCTTTCTTTCTTTCTTTCTTTCCTCCGGTCCGGTCCCACAAATGACTCAGAAGATCTTCTCTCACCTTCACACAGTGTCGTCCCTGCTCTACATTAAGTCCCTCGCCTCGGTGCCCTTGGAAAGTGTTAACAAGGTGGCCTAAATATCGCTCCCTCGGCTCGAAATACTCTCCATGTAATACTCCATTGTTGCTCAACAGGCTTGCAGATTGTGGGTTTTGAGTCACATTGGAGATCTGGTGCTCATTTCTACCAAAGTGGTGGAAAGATACACAGTTTTTGATGAACTGGATGTCCTAAAACCAGCCTACAGCCGAAGCTGATAGGTTGCATTTCTTTTGCGTGTGCTTCTGCCGCTCACATTTATGGTGTGTTCACATCTGATGGGCCTGAAAACTCGGTTAGACTGCGGACCAAATTTGCAACATTTGTTCCATATTCAGCAGGTGTGGTTGTCTTTCACACTGCTCCAAGTCAAATGAATGAAACCCTTCAAAAAACCTGTTCCCCCCTCACCTTTGGTGGCGCTGCAAAAAGAACCACTGAAGGAAATGACACACAAACCTCTGAAGAAGACACTGAGCGCAACTTCCCTCTTCATGAAATGTAAACAAGAATAGAACGGGATTTCTCTTTCGTCTTTGGTAAAAGACCTCTGGCCATCTTCCGTCCTAATGCAAGGCTCTCACGTTTGTTTTGGTTGTTTTTACCCAGAATGCCCTCCCCTACAATTCACTTCCTGCTTTTGGAGAGGTCTACAATCTGCTTTAGTCCAATATGCATTCAAAGCACACCAGAGTTCACTTCAACCGAACCAAGAATAAGGTTTTTAGGTGGACCACAGTTTGCTCTTTTGGTCCACTCCACAGTATGTGCATTCACACCTCGCCGAATTTTCTAGGCAAAAGGGAAATCCTACTCTATTTTTGTTTCCATTTTATGAAGAAGGAAGTTGCACTCAATGTCTTCAGAGCTTTGTGTGTCATTTCCTTCAGTGGTTCTTGGTGCAGCGTCTCCACAAAGGGGGGACAGGTTTTGTCGAAGGGTTTCATTCGTTTGCTGTGGTACACTCCAGTGAAAGAGAACCGCACCTGCTGAAAATCTAACAAATGTTGCAAATTTGGTCCCCAGTCTAACCGAGTCTACCAGACTATCAGATGTGAACGCACCATGAATTCGAGCGCGACCACGGAAGATGCAAACAGACTAGAGTTTGATTAAGGTGGGCTAAACAGGGCTGGTGTTGTCAGGACTTATATCATGTATTATGTTACGGACATAGGCGTAAATCCCAGAGGGGTGAGGAAGGGGGGGGTCCGGAACCCCCCAATCTTGGAAAAGTCTAGAAATGCCCCCCCCCCCCGGGGCGTGCTGTGGTGGCGCAGGGGGTCAGCGCGCCCCACGTTTGGAGGCCTTAGTCCTCGACGCGGACGTCGCTGGTTTGACTCCCGGTCCCGGCGACCTTTGCCACATGTCTTCCCCCCTCTCCTCACCCTCTTTCCTGTCTGCCTACTGTTGCAAAAAATACCAGACACTAGTGCCGCAAAAACTCTTCGGAGAAAAAAAAGAATTGTCCCCCCCAAAAAAAATATTGAAGAAACATTTGCATTTAAATAATATCAACAGGAAAAAGCAAAAGAAAGAAAGAACGAGATAAATCTGCCATTTATCTCAGAAAAAAATAAGAATTACACAGGCTCCTGGAGCCTGAAGTGAGGAGCTAACTGTTAGCTGTGGCTCTGCTGCACAAACATAAAACCCTCCAGTAAGTAAATACTTAAAGCAAAAGACATGTAAACTTTTTATTTACTTTCAATGCTATAAATATAAGAAGAAACACATTAACAATAAAGATCAGACTGCAGTGCGTTGTTTCATTACTTTGGCTGAATCATGATAAGCTGCCTTATTAGCAAAACTGCTACACTGCTTTCATAGACTTAAGCTTTTTTTGTCAAAGGTAACAAACATCTCATTCATATTTAACTCTTTAACTTTTAGTTAATTAGAAGAGTTAGTGTCTGGTATTTTTTAAAAACTTAACAAGTTATAATTTAAACAGCCCATACCTTGCATTGGGAGCCATTACAATAAATCAATGTTAATGAGGAATTTTATTAAGAGCAGTTACTCATTTAAGCTTTTTTATTTAGAACCTTAAATTTTTGTAAAGGTGTAGCAGAGATTAGATCAGTGAGACTGAACAAAACTCGCATAGAAGCAAAATTTGAAGCATAGTTTTATTTCTCAATAATTTGTTCAGTGAGAAAAACACGTTTGATGTGCATTACTGGTCATTTTTGGTCTTTAAAAACCTTTTAAACCACATTTTACGTTACATTTCACTGTCACTTTGCAGACCCCCCCCCCCAAAAAAAGTGGTCTTAAGAAATTTTCCTGTTTATGGTCCCCGCCAATAATGAGATGGGATTTATGCCCTTGGTTACATAACACACAGTACAGTGTTGAAACTGTGCCAATGAGGGGGGCTCAGGTTCCCCCTGGACAGCACACAGTAAACCTCAGGGACTGCACACCACTAGCACTGTTTCTCCTGCACGGTCACTGCGTTTGCAGCACAGCGATGCAAAGAACGTTTCTGACTGAACGCACACCCGAAAAAGAGCAGATTCAACCGGGCGTTTTCTACGCTGCACCGTTCCTCACCTCAATACTGAAGTAGCCCCTGTCCACATAGTCCCCAAGGAAGAGGTAGCGTGTGTTGGCAGGAGAACCTCCCACTTCGAATAGCTTCATCAGGTCGAAGAACTGGCCGTGGATATCGCCACACACTGTGGAAACAGCAGTGGGCACATGTGAACAATCCAGCTAACAGTCGTGGGAGTGTTTTTGCTCCACCGGCTCCATATGGCCCGACTCGCATCCTCAGCAGTAAAACCGTATCTGTCCCGACTGTCGATCTGAAAACGTCACTCATCGGACTCACAAACAGGAGAAATCGAGCATGAGGGTGTGTTTATTGTCTTCATTTATGCAAATAAACGGTGGACCATATTTCCCATTTGTTGTCGAAATTTGTCGTCGAAGTACTGGTCTGTATTAAGCTTCTATTTCACAAAACAATAATGAGTCAGTGGACAAGTACCTGGACTAAGTACGTACCTACTTGAACCAGATTTTGTGGTATTACTGCACACTTCATTGTATTCCAGTGGGGTTTTATGCCACAGACCGACACAGAGTAGCAGATAATTGTGAAGTAAGAGGGAAAGGACACATGGCTTTCATCTATTCACAAGTACAATTCTGAAAAGTGCGTCCTAATTTGAAGATCTATATTTTGGTGCAATTATATTCAGCTTCGCACATGTAACTACTAATCTTTTGGGCCATCCTTCGGCGCAAATTAGCTCAAGTTTTATTAAATACTACTGTAACGAAGTTTTGTGATTCAATTTATATTGGAACACACAAGTTTGTCCTTCAGTATTTTTAAAGAGCCGTTTTGGAAGGTCGCAGACTTCTGACTTAGAGGATAAATAAATATTAGCACCCATAGTAGAACTTGCAAAACAATTTCACAGTAAATTTCATTTTAGAGAAAAAAAAAAGGTTTTAAGATGAAAACATAGAACTTGTTCACATAGATACTTCTAAGATGTTTTCCAGACAGAGGAATGCGCACGCAGATCGATTTACACGTTTAAGACCTCAGGACTGTCTGTCTGCAGAATCTCACCATCGCCATCCATCTGGTCTCTTCCTTCACTTTTCGTTGCTGTCACAGTTCAACCTCCTCAGCGTTTTATGATGCCCGCTTTCTTCCTTCTGTCTGTCTGTCTCCCACTTTAATGTCTGCTCCTGCTCCAAAAGGCTTTACTTTCATTTGACCTGGCAATCGGCAGTGACCTGTGTGTGGTCTCCTAAGACTTTACCCCAGTTTCCTCTCACAAGCTTTTCAAAAGCCTGTCAGTTCAAGTTTCAGCCCTCGGCTTACTTGACAATCCTAACCATTCTGAATATCTAACCGGAGCCAATCTCTGCACCTAAAGTTTATCTGGCTCAGGCAGGAAAACTTTCTTTCTGGATCAGAGTCTATGTGGGAGAGGAGGAACCTGACAGTAGGAATCAATATGCCGCTCGTCGGGAGCGAAAAGGTTGGCGGACCTCTGCACTAAGCTGCTTATGATCGGCTGTCTCGCCGTCTGCCCGTCTGTCTGTCCTCGTCCCCGGGGATCTGTACCTGTGAAAGCTGAGCGATGTTCCCACACTGCGTGGGCAACAGCGGCCCACGCAAAATTATCTCACTGCTCCCATTTGCATACACACACACACAAGCTGAAGCAGACGCAAAGGTGCATTAACCAAACAGAGTCAATAGGTTGTGAGTGTCTCAGTCTGACTGGCCGGTTTGTTTCTGAAAGACGTTTCTTTGTTTTTTTTTATTTCGCTCTCACTGTATCGTCCTCCCACGACATTATCCTCCACTCAAAACATTAGAAAGGCTGGGAAATACATGCACAGATGACCAAATCCACTGCATCACTCAGCGAAGTGGGACTGAACCGCACTCCATTTAATAAAGGCCATAAAGTGTCTAAATGACAGATAAACGTCACACAGAACAGATTGTGAATAATTTGGGGCTCAACGGCGAACACAAGAGGAAGCAACCCTGTCATCGGCATATAACAAATCCTTCTAACAATCACAATTTAATCACTAATCAAGCCCCTACACAAGTACATTGGTTTTACGGCATTGGAGCTGATTCAGTGTCAAATGTTTAGAATTTAAAACCCAGTTAGTCAGTCCAAATCTTACTTGGGTGCTAAAGAAAAGCAGGAAATAACTATCTTCAGTTTATACTGTACATATTCAAGCTAGTGCCAACCTGACACATTGAATATTTACCTCTCATGAATGTTCAGCTGTTTCCACTGTCAGCGAGCATTAGTACTGCATTTATTTGTCTGGAAAGCATGTAGCATCACTGATACTAAAACTGGCAAAGTAATGTAAGTTCGTTTGAATTTGCAATTTAACGCCTTGAAATTGGGCCTCTGAAGCTCCTGCTCTTTCTGAAACTCCACCTTCAGGAAGTCATCACGACATGGCTCCGCTATTAAACACATTAACATTTTTACCAACGTTTCACTGAGAAGTAGTTCCTGTAATGAGCTCAGCTGTTCCAACTGGTGTGCCAATTGATGCTTGCTAGTCTGAAGGAGCTCAGTGGGGGAGGCCTGCCCTGTCAGGTGGAGGCTTGGAAACTGCAGCTCCGAGGAGGAGCGTGGTCCTCGAAGGCAGAGCTAGGTCCACCAAGGCGTTTTGTACAGCTGAATGGTTGCCATGGAGATTAAAGGATTTCTTAAACACGCATGAAATAATCAAAGAGACACTCCAGGTCTGTTTTTGACAAGGGCATAAGATAACATGACGTAAAGCTTAAAGAAGTACATTTTTAGATTATTCTACACCAGTCGGTCCCTTTTACAAAGATAGCTACATCTTATGCTAACTACTAACATCAGATAAAGTTCATAAACTGCTCCCTCGTTGACACCAACCATCTCATTGCTGCTGCACAGATCTGTTTTACTCTTCCTCCTGACCGGAGCTCCTTACCCGTGACTGGCGCCTCAATATCCAACATGGTGCGCTCCTGGCGCAGGATGGCGGCGCCCTCATCGATGATGCGCAGGGCCACGGCCTCCTCCAGCCGGCCCTCCTTTGTGAGGTGAGCTTTGAGCAGGTCCACCCGCGGGCGGCCCTCCGAGTCAAACACCTCCTTCATGGTCAGCCGGTGGGCCAGGGGGAAGGGGACCGCTGGATTCACAGACGGAACAAGGAGGAAGACACAAGAGAGCGTTATTCAAGATGGCTGCGACGACTGTTAGAATAAGTACATGGGCGTAAAGGATGGCGGGTGTCTGAGGATTTTGTGAGTCTTTTTTTCTTTCTTTTTTTTTACGGGGTTTCTTCTCAAAAAGGTCTGAATTTTTCAGCACAATTTCGCTCACATGTCTGCCTCTTTTTATGAGTGCCAGTGTGTGAGCGAGCGATCTGGAGGTCTGCGCTCGCTGCACTGAAGCATGGGCCTGCCGGAGTCATCTACCCGCCTCTGTTCTGCAGTAACGTCTTTCTTACATAATGAAGGCCCCCAGGGCCCTGCTGGAGAGGGGGGGGCTCGACCCACGACGAGTGTGATACAGCAAGAGTGCGCAGCTGCACACACACGGAAAGAAACACTCCACTAAACACTCTTACGCATAATTACAGACCAGGTTTGGAGCAAGAAAAAAAAAACACCTATAAAATTTAGAGAGGAACAGAAGGGCTAGGGTGCCGGGGCGCATGTGTGCATTATGTATGACACAATGGTATTAATACGGAGGGTAACGCATGTTTCACCTAACACACACACATACACACACGCAAGTAAAAGCTCATAAAAGGTATTGTTATGGAGGATCCACGGAGCCTGTTGGAGCCCCACCAGTGCTAACACAGATAATGGCCTAGATCAGACACTAAAACTAGGCCTGGCTCTCTCTCTCTCTCACACACACACACCCACCCACCCACACACACACACACACACGCACACACACACAGAGTATGTCTTTCTATCTTCACAAAGACTTTACATTGACTTCCATTAATTGTTCATTAATTTCTTTGGCCTAACTATGACCTTAACCCTAAACCTAACCATTACCAGTACATGCCCAACTGTAGCCTGGTACAAACCAGCATCTTGTTCTACGCTTCGCTTCGTCCAGAGGGCCTGGGCTCTCAGCTATTGAGAAACCATTGCTTCCTGGAGGCATGGACTCTGTTGAAGTTTGTCCGTGACGTATGTAATGCGCCAGTTCGACGTTATGACGCTTACTGGAAATCGCCTGTGCTGAAAACAACCATTCTCCATCGCAAAGAGAGAAGTGACTCGCTGAACGAGGTGGCCGTTTAGATGAATTCAATATTTGGAGGTGTGATCAGCACGGACTGAACGGCTTAGTTCACTTCCTTTGCTGCCATTGCTAAAACTACCCAGAAAATCGAAATCATCGTTCACACCCTCTCCTTCTGTTTGCTGTTTGGCCTGGTGGATATGGGAATCCAAGTCAGTGGGAGAAAACCCAGACTGAGCACTAATGGGAAATGAAAATTAAGCAACAATTAAGGCAATGGCCAGACTTGCCTAAACCTAACCTGGACTCAATTCATACCTTAGTCCTAAACCCAGAGCCTTACCCAATAACACCACTTCTTTTGGTGTTGGGTTCGCTCCTTATGGAAGCCATGAAGAACGAACCCAACAACAGAGTATGTGTTAGGAAAATGGTCTTCACAATATGCCAAATACAAGGCCACTCACACATTTCAACTCTGTCCCTTTGCTCCTTCTTTACCTCCATTTCACCTCCTTTTTCTCTTACAGCGTAAATCCTTCTTATTGCTGCTTAACTCTCTTAACTCTTGAAATCAGAAGTCTTAATTCAGTGGCTTCATTTCCTTTGCTGAATGAACCCTAACTCAAACCGAGACAGAAACACGCCGCAGCCCACAAACAGCACGTTCACTCCTGCTCTGTTTTTTTTCCCTCGTACGCCGTTCTCTCATTTAGGCCATCACAAAACACTTTTCTCCAGAACCTATTTCGGGGAACGTCGAACCTGTCTGGGACGCATACAGACTCGCTCCAGCGCATATTTGGGTACCCCTACAGTATCCGAAGGTACCTCGGGGGCCGTTTGAGATTGCAGTTGTACTTCCTCCACACTCCAAACCGTGACACTTTTACATGCCTCGAGGTTGAACGCGACACACAAGAGCACCCTGAGACGTCCCAGGACCCTCGGGGGGCCGAGCGCCGGGGGCGTCTGTTTTCCTTCACCCCAGAACGGCGGCACTCCAACGCTGAAACCAGTTTTGCATAAGAAACCATGGACTGATTAATATTTCAAAAGGTTTTGGGCACTGCAGGCTGTCAGATAACACAAGCCAGAAAAAAACACAAAAAAAACTAAGAATTACTCATGCATGTAAGAATATGTGTGACTTCTTATTGAAAAATAAGGCAGCCAGTAACAAAGCATCCTGATGGTATATACCATTGAAAAAAAACATATCTGTGTTGCAGTAAATTTCCAGTCAGGGGGTAAAGCTTCAGTTTGGGTGCATGTCAAGGCAATGGAGGCAGAGGGAAAGAAGTAGAGAGTGAAACTCTTAAATTGTGCGAGGAGTGTGAAAGTAGGGCAGGTATGAGAGAGTGGAGAGCAGCTTGGGGAAGGAAAGGAAATAGAGATGGGAAACTTTAAACTAAAACAAGAGAAGATGATGATAATGATATTCATCAATGTTTGATGGCTATAACCGTTTTCGATCACATTTTGCCAAAATGTTGAATTAAAAAAAAAAAAAAAAGCCCCAGATTGAGAAGAAAAACCCACGCCGGAGTTTAGCATGCTAATTCTTTCTGAATCACGTCCCACAAACATGCATGTTGTGTTAATAATCGACGCTTGGTTTCCCCCCCTTCGTGTGTTAGCCCTGACGTAGCCGATGCGCGCCACACCTCCGGACCAACATCGACCGCAACCCTCTGAGCGATCAAGCTGGAAAAACTGATGGATTGATGCTCTACCTCTAAAGCTTTTTCTTCTTCAAAGCAATTTTTTTTTCTTTCCCGGGCGCAGTAACAGATTGATCCGACGTTAATGAATATTTAATTGCGCACTGAGATTAATAAGCCTGGAGCTGAGCGCTAAAGCAAGAAAAGTGTATTATAATAAACAGTAAACTCCATGTTTTGTTGTAGCTGTAGAAGAAAATTTGGGACATTTGAAGTTTTGACTCAAGTTTTACAAGAGTGGTTTTAAAAATAAATTATGCTGCAGTGCCTTTGTGTGGCTGGAGTAATTATTAGCGTGACACTTTACAGCTGGAGGAAAACGACATAGATCATCGCAAATCAAATCAATGTATTGGATTATCAGTGGATCACTAGAAAACGGGACACGAGTGAAAAAACGTCTGTAGTTTCACTCAAAAACGGCTTTTGTGTGGCGTTGTCTTTGTGCCACCAATCTGAGTGAGCCGTGAAACTGGCATGAGCGCACATATCTTTGTAAGCAAATGATCTCATGCGCGATCGCTAACTTTGCGTCTTCGCACGTGAAGTGCGGCTCGTTTTCATCCAATCAACATGCTCCTTGGATGTAAAACAACAAATCGAAGCCGACTAGTCGAAATGGTCCAGGAAGTGACAGAAGTTACAAAACAGAACTGAGAGAAAAACACAAGAAAACGTGAATTTCTTGAAGGCCTAACAATACGTAGCTAAGAAAGCAAATATGCTTATTTTGTGCATTTCCGGTAACATTTCTACATTTCTTGAGCTGCTATATGATGTGCCACAGTCAACTCACATCCCCTGGATTTTAGAAAACCTTTCATCAATCTGGAACCTAAGCAGTAGCCCCCATTTCCCCACGAGGACAAGCTCCTGCGAACCAAAAGAGTGCTGTCAAGCAACAACAACCAGACAGGCTTTAATCTGAACTCTGTCACAGCAGACCTTTCTGGTTAATATCTAAGGCAGCGGTTTGCTTTTCAGGCGGCGATGCTGCTTCTCCCAAGTTTGAAGCAACAAAAAGGGAAGTTAAAAAATGTCCAGAGTGGGTCACATCCATCAGCTGAAAACACACCGTACACAGACAGGTACTGTAGTCACATCAGCAGCTTAAAGGTTTTCTTTGACCAGATATTGCCGACCACGCTGGCTTGTGCAAAGTGGATTTCGCCCCTGTGAAAATAAACACACAAGGCTGGTACCAAGTATTTTAAACCTGTCTCGGCTCATCTGAGGACTTTGGCTCTTTAGCTGATTCTGTCGCTCCATGTTGTCGCTCACTAACTCATTTATGCCGGACCATCTGTTGTGTTCCTCCTTGTTCTTCTGAAACTTGTTTGTTGTTCAGGTCTTTTGTTTTGCTGCCTTCGATTCGCTGTAGTACATGTTTCACATGAGCGGCAGCCATACTGGATACTGGATGGGCTGCTCGGCGACCTCTGGCTCGGTTTGAATCCCAAATCCAACGGGAATTTTGGTTTTCCAACTGGGAATTTCCATACAATCAGAAAGCACCATTGACAGCCTACACTTTTAAAACAAACTATTTTATAATTTTATTGCTGATTTCTTAACAATGACTGTTAAAATGTACATTTATGTTTGCTAACAACCCATGTGTGATCCATCAACCCTCCTCTTTAGCTGCGGCTGAAGGTCGCAGGATTAGTACATTTAAGAATAGACGTTTCAGGAACTTTTGTTCTTCCTGTCTTTATGTACTAGATGCCTAAAAAACATGCAACAATAAAGAGTAATACATTCATAGCGAACTATATGAAGCCAAGAAATACTACTGTGTCCACACAGTTTAAAAACAAACAAAGGAACATATATTTGACATGAGTCAGCCACCCTGACACAAATATAAGATTATTTCAATGCCTCAACCAAAATATGTCACCATGAAATAATGAAATCAAGAAAGTGCCTTATCCAGCTGTACATTTGTGTTTATTGTTACTGGCTAAGCTTCAGTCACCCTGGCAGGTTCCCCTCTCTTTTCAGCCAAGATCCTGATTATTTTTTTTCTTTATCAAGGGGAAAACCACTTTTCTTGGTTCTTGTCATCACTTCTGGTCATCTAATGTGCCAGTAAGCTGAAAAGGAGCAGACCCAACAACTCTTTTTTTTTTTTTTTTTCAGACATTTTCCAACAACACGTTATAGTAACCACCAAAGTCTCACTACACATGCTTTGTGAATGTTCAAAACATCTGGAACTCATCTGAGGAGCTGACCGCTACCAGACCCGAAGAAGACCATCCACAATTTTTGACTTTATGGCTAATGCATCGTCATTGTCTTTCGGTTGATTATCAAGAAACTTTTTATATCTTTGTGCTGACTTTGAGAACGCTACATGGACAGACACTGGTCTACATTTCTCTACTCTATACGTAATTACTGCTGATCTTCCTAAATACAAGACTTACAACTAAAAGAGACAAACCTTTTTATTCTGTGACTCCTCTAAAGGCTGACTAAAAACCTTTTTTTTAAAAAAAAATCTTCCCTGTTTGTTGAACTTTATCTCAAAAAGTGATATCTGGATAAAGTTTTACTTGCTTATTTTGTGGTTGATTTTGTCTGTGGTAAAGTGGGGTTTTAAGCAAAACCATTAGCTAATGCTAACGCATTGTTAATAATAATGTAATGTGTGTGGTTAATGAATGAAGGTATTGGTCGCTTTAATGTCTTAATCTGGGAACAGACTCCCAGAAAACCGCAACACAGTTGAAACACTGATTTTGTTTAAATCAAGACTAAAAACACGCCTGTTGCCTTTGATTGTTAATAACTGGAACATTGATCAATATCTTTGATGTGTGTTGATGATTTTAACAAATACACTTAGCAGAACGTAATGTCTGATTTCACAATTGGTGACTATTTGATGTGATTATCTTGTTTTTTTTTTAATGTTTGTCCACTTTAATCTGCCTCATTGATGAAATGTGTTACACAAAAAAACTTGACTGACTGATAATATTGTGCACCTCATTCAACGTCACAGGTTAACTCACGCGCATCTATCATTTTACCTTGGCTCAACGTGAGAACATACTGACTGAAAAGCGTAAAGTAAGCTAACAGCTGAAGACTTTTACAGCATCTTCCCGCTGCAGTTCGCGGCGGTTTTTGATTCTCGGCCGATCCTCCACAGATGAACTCCTCCGTGAGGAATTTCTGAAACCGCACAGCTGCCAGCTCAGCCAAAAATCTCCACATTGCAGAGCAGAGACAAAGAGAGAGACAAAGAGAGAGAGAGGAAGAGAAGAAGAAAAAAATCTATGACATACTGTAGCTTTCAACCAAATCTCCTAAATTTGTTCGTCCGGGCCTAATAGCCTAACTGGAGCAGAATCTGATCTGAATCAGATTGCTATCGTGCGCATCATCTCTAATGGCTAAAGTTAATTATGGGGGGGATATTTCATCAGTTTAAATGACAGAGGGAGGCCGTTCGCCATCAGGTGGTTCTGGTGCGGGAGGCAGGAAGTGACAGCGAAGCGAGAACAGACTGATCGGAGGAATGACGACAGAAGTCAGCCATGACGAGTCTGCCCTTCGTTTGAGCCTCTTACTGCAGAGGCTGCAGGAAAGGACTGACTTGTGCCGTGAAATTATCTGAAAGTTGCACCATTTGGGTAGAAACACAGTTGCTGTTGCTTTTCTGCAGCTATGATGCATAAACAGTTGAATCCAGATATGACACAAACTGTCAAGCGTTTCCTTTTTAAGGTCAGTTTACCAGTATTATTTCTAGTTAGATGTCTGAGTAATGAGAGTTTTGTATTATTCTTACAAGTCAGAAGGTTACATACTTTATATGAACTTAATATTTAGTAGAACTTCCTGATAAATTCTAAGACTTGGGTCAAATGTTTCGGTTTTCTCCTACTCTTGTCCCTCCACACAGAACTGATGTAACATAGCCAAGTTTGACTAACCCTTACAAAACTTGATAAAGCTAATTTATAGTCGGATTGTTACGTGTGGCCACTCTAAAACATTTACTTTGTTGCACTTAAGTCATTCTAAGTAATTGGTGGCATGACTGGGGGTCATTGTCCATTTGGACGACCCATTTGCGTCCAAGCTTTAACTTCCTAATATATTGCTTTAATGTTTCCACGTGATGCCATTTCTTTTGTGAAGTACAACAGAAATGTTTCCTCTATACATCCACTCTTTCCACCATGATGTAAGAATGCTCCTTATGTAAATTTCAGTTCATCAGACCACAGGACACGATCCCGAGAACCAAAGTAGTCTTTGTCACAGTGTGTTCAGAAAATGTAATCTAGATTTGTATTTGCCTTTGGAGTAAAAAATCTTTTTGTTCTTGAGTTGATTTGAACATTTCAGTCCCGGTGTACAGAACCAGTCTGACGTCCTGAACAGTATGACGACGACATTCTCATCGTGTTCACGCCTCCTCATAATTGTTTGAACTGGACAATGGTGGCGTCTTCAAACACCTGGAAAGCTATTCTCAAAAACCGAGCCCGTTTGTGTAACAGTTGATTCCCAACCCCAATCCTAATCCTCCACTGACTCTTCATGGGCCTATGAAAGCTTTACAACGCCATGACAACGCAAACACAAATAACAGACTTAATAATCACTCTTTCACAGTAAACTTTAAGATGGGATTAGGACAAATAGACTTCATTTGTGAAATGTGCTCAAAGCTCTTTACACTAGAGCCACATTTAAACCGGTCGCACTCACAAATATGCTCACGTCTCAACAACAATACAGATCAGCAGCTGGGGGTTAAGTGCCTTGCCCAGTGGGACGTTAACATGCGGCAGTAGGAAGCTAGAGTCCAACCCACAACTTCCAGTTTGCGAGAACAGGAGTCTCCTCACTGAGCTGCAGTGCCTTTTGTTGGTACCGCATCTCTTGTGGTCCTGCGCTGCCGAATTAATATCTGAAAGCTCACAGCTGGGCAGGATATCAGCACATCAGCTTGTGATTTATGAATGGCCAGAGGGCGCTGAGAGAGAGAGAGCTCAGGTTTTGCCGCTTTATGGAGGAAATGTTTTGTGTAGGTGGCTACTGTCTGGTCAAAGTCGCCCAGAACCCGTTGCCATGTTTACTCTCTCCAGGAGCTCGTGAAATGTTCGGGATTGGCTCTTCTCAACGCTTGCCTCTGAGTGAATAAACGACGGTGGGAGGAATCCACGGATGAAAGAATGAGAGCAAGAAATGAGGATGCGTGTGACGGAGGGAAGACCCAACCGTCCGCGTGTCTTTGTCCGTGTTCATCCGCCGTTTTCTTGACCCATATCCGGTCAGCAGATTTGTGGTTTTTTGAAGGGGATTTTACGGGGATGTGAGACAGCCGATGAGTGAGGACCGTCAGTTTACACAGCGGCTCACACTAACATAGAAACAACAGCCCATCCCTGAACAGCCTGTCCTCATTAGACAATCCCTTTCTCTCTCTCTGGAGTACCTTCTCTATAAATAGTCCCTGCCCTGCCACCCTCCACACAGGGCAGAGAGAGGCCTGTCAAGGTGGGACCCCCAACCCCCAAAGATAACACCAACACACACACATACACAACCACAATTAACACGGAAAGCTGGGAGAGAACGGGACACGAAAGGAAGTACACCAAAAGAGCCCCCAGGCTTACCGGAGGGGACTTTTCTGTGTGTGTGTGTGTGTGCGTGTGTGTGTGTGTGTGACAAACTTCCCACTCGTGTGCTTAGGCCGAAGACTACAACTCACAAAAGAGATGCGTGGCAAGCCTTAATATGTGTCCGTACCCTTTGATTTCACCTATTTGTGAAATCTTAACATGTTTCCACACGTTTGATTGGAATATTGTGTAAGATTGACTGCAGCTTTAGCTAGTCCCTGCTTTAAATACACTTTGAAACCACGACAATGCATGTATATCTATCTAGTTATAATTGAAAACAGTTTATTGACTTATTTTCGTCGTAACTTGTCGCGTATGCTGAACTGACAACTCGTCTGAAGGTCGGACTTCTTAATGCGCACGCGCAGATATGCGTACTCGTTGCACGTACGCTATTCCGACGTCCTATGACGATCTGATTGAACACCTGTTAAAGTGAGACATGACTGCTCCGAATTAGTATCACATATGAAAGTGGCGCAGATCAGATTCTTTTTTTTCAAGATTGGAATTGGGCCGCTCAAACTAAACTGTGGTGAGAAAGTCAGATATAGGTCTCATATGGACAAAAAATAAATGGATTTGAGTGGCATTTTCCCAGAAAAAAAAACAAACAAACTCATCTTACCAAGTAATTTTGGTCTAGTTTCTTGTGCAGATATCTTAGATCACCTGAAATAAGACAAAACTCCTAAGTAACTTCACCAAGGTATAGGAGCTTGTTTTATGTAAATGATTCCTTAATATTTATGAAAAACTACTAGTTTCACTGGCAGATTATTTTACTTATAACATGAGGAAAAATGTCTTGTTACAAGTGAAATCATCCTCCTGTGGAACTGTTTTTTATTTTTTTATTTTTTTTTATCAATATAAGAAAATATTTGCTTAAAACAAGCTCCTACATCTAGCTGAAAAGGTACTTGTAAGCTAGTTAGTTTTGTATTCTTTAAATTTTTACTAAGAAACTAGTAAAATTTGGTAAGAAAGTCTTTTTTTTTACTTTAAAGCACAAATGACCAGCTT